>NW_024062798.1:2070000-2471235 GCF_006381635.1 Hibiscus syriacus | reverse complement strand
ATTTCAACAAAGAATAACAAACATGTTAGTAGCATATGAAATTCAATATATCCAAGACTAAAATACTTTATGCAATACCAATTGTTGAATTTAAGATCATATGCATAAAGTTTTCTAAAAATGTTATGCATTTGAAAAATTTTGATATCAATTATTAGAGAGATATCATTTTCATTTAAAACCAATTTTGACCAAAATTTTATTATGATGAACTAAAAATTCTGAAAAAATCATTACAACTTTAAAATGTTCATCATAATCATCTTTTCAAATACATGATTAAAACAATGATGCATAATCATTTAAAACCAAAACTCATGCATGCTTAAAATCAAATGAGCAACCAAATAATCCAAAATTAAAAGTATTAAGCTTAGAGGTACTCATTCCTTTTTCATGTGTCTAGAGCATCTTGAATATCATCATTTCATCACATTGCTTCCACACACCTACAGAGACATTTAAGTAGATTTTGGTATCCAAATTGCTTTGGATCCTTGAACGTTAGTTACAATGCCCCTTGTTCATTTTGGAACCCATACTTGCCTAATTTTAAAACGTTTTCCTTTCTTCAAAGGACAAGTATGTTCCATATGACCATGATAATGGCAATGTGAGCATTTTTCCATATTTAAACATAATAGGTTGTTTTTAGAAATTAATTCTTTTTCTTTTATTAAGCTTTCAAACTTAACACCTAACTCAAAATTTTCTTTTTCTAAATCATTTATTTTGATTTTTGAAAGCTCTAAATTATTTTTCAAAATTTCATTTTGATTTTCAAAATCAACTTTTGCTTTCAAAATCAAATTATCTTTATTTTTGAGTTTTGAAATTAATTTCGTATATTTGGAATTCATGGTCTCAAATCCCAAATACAACCTATTATAAGCATCTTGTAACTCATCAAAAGTAAATGAATTAAATTCATTTGAGTTAGAAGATACCTCGAATTCTTCTTGAGTGGTCATGAGGCATATGTTGACTACTTCATCTTCATCATTGGAATCATCTTCATCACTCCAAGATGCAACAAATGCATTTTCCCCCTTTTCTTTAGAAGAGGACATTAATACATGACATGCCCATTTATTTGACAATCGAAGATACCGGGGGACTCTTCTTCTTGGTTGATTCATGTTTCACTTCCTTGGAAATCATGAATCTCTTGAGTTCCTTCAAGATCTTGACCATCTATTCTTTTTGTTCATCATCGTCTTTATCCACCTCATCACTTGAATCTTGATAGCTTTCATTGATGCCTACATCCTCATTCTTCTTCTTCTTCTTCTTCTTGTTTTTCTTCTCTTCACTTTCTTCATCTTCTTTCACCATCATCTCATGAGTGAGAAGGGAACCAATTAGCTCGTCGAGAGTGAGAGACTTTAGGTTTCTTGCTTCGATAATGGTCGTCTTCTTTGATTGCCACTCCTTTGGAAGAGAGTAAATCATCTTCCTCACAAGCTTCTCATTTTGGATTACTTCTCCATATCCCTTGAGACCGTTAACAATCACGGAAAATTTATCCGTCATAGCTTTGATGTCTTCATCGGGTTTCATCTTGAAGTTCTCGTAGCTATGGTTAGAAGAATTTTCTTTGATTCCCTCACTTCGTCGTTCCTTCATGAGTAACTTGGAGCTTATCCCAAATCTCTTTGGCACTGGAACAAGATGAGACTCTTCCATATTCATTTGGGCCTAAAGAACAAAATAGAATATGTATAGCCTTAGAATTAAGCTGAAAATTTTTCTGCTCTTCTCTACTCCAATCATTGTACTTGTCGGGTGGAGAGGAGTAACCGTCCATGATTGTATGATTGAATGAAGTACATCATATTATTCTTCCAATGTGCATAATTTACTCCATTGAAGAAGGGTGGCTTGTTGACCGGTTGTGAATCCATAATAGGATATTCTTCAAGATAATAAGCACCGGAGGAAAAAGTCATTTCTTTGTCGGTTGCGTCGGGAATTGGTAGAGCTTCTTCGAGGATCATCTCAAGATGGTTAAACCTTCTTAACGAGTTAGGATTTGATGCCAATTGTTAGGATTTTCGGAAGATCGAATCTACAACTGGAACGATTTGCAAAGAGGGGTCGAATGGTTTTGTGTTTAGGGAGTAAGGAGATTGAAAGATAAAGAATTGAACATCGATTTATAGTGGTTCGACTTTCTCAACCAAAGTCTACATCCACTACCTTAGCTCCTCACCAAGGATTTTCCAACAAATTCACTAATTTGTTCTTTTTTTAAGGACAAAGAGTAACCTTACAACTCCCTAGTTTTTCCGGGCTAAACTAGAACCTTTTCCCTAGCTTTTACATAGGATAAGCTAGAACCTTTCCCCTTTACAAAAGGATAAAAGATGTAAACAAGAAAACCTCTATAAGGTAGGTGTTTACAAGATTGAGCTCACAAGAACAAAATATTTACAAGATAAATATGAAATAAGAATGAAAAACTCTTCTCTTGTGTTTGTTTGCTTAGATAGTTGTTATCTTTCTTCTTTAAGTGTCCTTAGGTTGTATTTATAGCTTGTAATGTGTTTGAAGTCGTATATAGCCGTTAGGGATGTTTTAGAGTCGTTTGGAGATTAGAAACAATTAATAAAATAACTTGGAGCGTGGGGGGAATCGGTACCCCCTCATGGGGAATCGGTTCCCTAAGTGCAATCTGTTTTCAACCATTAGACAGGGGGGAATCTGTACCCCCTGGGGGAAATCTGTACCCCCTGGACAATCTGATTTTTCTTGAAACCCTTTAAAAAGAAAATATTTTTGGCTCGATTAAGGCTCAAAATACTTTGTAAAATTGTTTTAAAATAGTTTAAGTATAAAACACAATTTTACACTTTAGTAAGGATTAAAATGAACTTTGAAAGACTTAGAGTAATATTTTGATATTCGAATAATTATATCGAATATACTTAGAAAATCATTTGCAAAATCTTAAAATTCATTTGTTATATCGAAACATCAAAATGTTTTCAATAAAAGATTAATTATAAACATCTATCTCCTGAGGATATCTCTTTCACAAGGTTCTTTATGTATGAAATGATGAACGACCTTGTTTCCCTATCTCTTTCACGAAAAGGAAAAACAAAAAATATATATGCTTACCTAAGCAAGGATTACTTCCCATATTGGGGGGCAAGACGACATGAGATATGTTTACCTAAGTAAAGACATTTCAATCAAATAAAGTAAAACATCGCAAGGTTGACCTGATATAATAGGTTTGAAGATTTCAATCAAGATCAAAGTAATAAAAGATGTAACTTGCACTAAAAAAATTGAGGAATCAAATCAAAAAGTGAAGAATACAAAAGGGGAACATGCAAAGGTTCCTACAAATAAAGCAATATTTAACCAAGATATCGATTAAATGAAGCTAATTTAAAATCCAGATTGTCAAAAGAATGACCTCTAGGGTGAAAACCCATAAGTGGGCTGTCTAGAAGGATCAAAAAAGGGAAAAGAAAAAAATGATGAAGCATATTTAAACAGAGAATGAATGAATGCATTAATCATTGGTTAAATCACCCTTAAACGCATGTTTGAGCCTTTATGTTCTTTTATTTTATAACCATGAGCCCTAGCCTACGTTACATGCCTAAAAGTCCTTTTTAATCATACATGAATCTTTGATTAAAAGAGACTATCTCCGGACTTCACCCCGCACATCAAGGTTAATATTTTATTTCCAAACTTTTTCTAAAACTTTAATGCATGATTTGGAAAAATGAAAAAAAAAACAATAAAGGAGGGTTCAAGATGAAAACCAATAAAGGGTATCTTGAAATCAAAGGAGGTCTCAAGTTGAAAACCCGCAAAGGGCGGCTTGAGTAATAAGTCAGGATTCGCACACAGCAAACGTATTGAATCAAGACAATGTTATCATTAAAGACATTAGATTAAAGTTGAATGAGTTTGAGATTCAGCTACGGTATCCAAAATCTCACAAGGATGGACAATTTAAAAAAAATTTCACACCTTTCATGTGTTCCATAATTTTTAACATTCTTTCGACAGAAGCTACACTTAGGACATCCTACGATGTATCAGTTCAAAGGAATCCATATATTGATATTTGGGGCACCTAATTTTCTCATATTCGTTTTTCTTTCAAATGTTCGTCATTTACTAGTCAAAAATTCCCTTTACTTATAAAAGAACCCATTCTCTTTTAAGGCCTAATTTGCTTCACATCTTGCATTGGAATTAAGTATGAGTAGCTTATTCAATTTGAAAATAGATCATTGTGTGCAAGCATTTCAGAGGCTAAAATGGGTTTTGATACGAGACCTGTGGGAATGGCTCGAGTTCTATCTCGATGATCCTTATGTTTCGTAAAAGATGAGTATTGGCAAAGACACACTACTCAAATAAACTCTTTGATTCACGAAAAAATCATGACTTTGAGAATTGCAATTATTGACGCCATTTACAAGACACCTGAAATTTTGAAAGTAGGAGAGGATCAAGACTTCTTTTCGAAATGAAAATGCCAAAATGATACATTCACATTTTAGGCATACCTTAAGACATTACATTCATGACATCATATATACATATACATACACAATTTTATAGATTGTTCGAGTTAATTTCAACATCACGACAAAGGATATTACACTAAAAGCACCCATGATTGACTTACTTGTGATGAAGGATCCATTCACAACATAGTCCAACTTAACAACAGAGCGTTGTTTTTCGACATAGATCTTCGAGCCTAGAAGAAGACCCCCAAGTTAACTACGATCTAGCTTAACTCAACGATGAGAAGTTAATTTACAGTTGAAGTTTTCAAGCCAAATTTCAACCCCAAGATAGAGGATATCCGACTAACAGAATATCTCACATGGCTTTCCCATAGAGGGGAGTCATCCAAGAAGTTGTCTCACTTGACTTTCTCGCAAAGGGGAGTCATTTAAAAGAATGTCTCACATAGTTTTCCCGTGAAGGAGAGTCATCCAAGAAGTCGTCTCAATTGACTTAGACCCGTGAAGGGGAGTCATCCAAATAACCAAAATCGGCTTAGACCCGTAAAGGGGAGTCGTCTCATTTGACTTAGACTCGCGAAGAGGAGTCATCCAAAAAGAATCAAAACCTACTTAAACCGTGAATGAGAGTCATCTCATTTGGCTTTCCAGTGAAGGGGAGTCATTGAAGGAATCAATACCTACTTAAACCGTGAAGGTGAGTCGTCTCAACTAGTTTTCCCATGAAGGAGAGTCACCCAAAGAATCAAGACTGGATTAAACCGTGAATGAGAGTCATCTTGTTTGGCTTAAACCCGCGAAGGGGAGATATCTAAAGAATCATTCAATCGAAGGAATCGTCCATAACATAGCTTAAATCGAGAAGAGCTATCTGTCAACCAAAGCTTTCGAGTTCAATTCCACTCAGCTCGAGAGTTCATCGACCGCATGATAGCAGCGAGGAACTATCTTTCAGTCAAAATTCAAAACGGGGTCTTTAAGCTAAGAAGAAGAGATAGTTTTACTGTGATTTGGCAATAAGAAACCATTTTTCAATCAAATTTCGACATAGCTTAAGGTGACAAGAGCTATATATCGACCAAAGCTTTCAAGTTCGATCCCACTCAACTCAAGAGTGCATCGACCGCATGGTATCAGCGAGGAACTACCTTCCGATCAAAATTCAAATTGAGGTCTTTAAACCAAGAAGAAGACCCCAGCTAACTATGATTTGGCAACAAGAAACCACTTTTCATTCAAATTTCGACATAGCTTAAGGCGAGAAGAGCTATCTGTCGACCAAAGCTTTTCGAGTTTGATTCCACTCAGCTGGAGGACGCATCGAATGCATGGTAACAACGAGAAACTACCTTTCAATCAAAATTCAAACCGAGGTCTTTAAACCGAGAAAAAGACCTAGGTTGATTGCGATTTGGAAATAAGGAACCACTTCCCATTCAAATTTTGACATAACTTAAGGCGATAAGAATTATCTACTAACCAATTTTTTTACTTAGCTCGAGAGTGCATTGACCACATGGTAGCAGCGAGGAACTACCTTTCGACCAAATTTTAAATCGAGGTCTTTAAGCCAATAAGAATACCTAGGTTGACTGCGATTTGACAAAAAAGAAACACTTATCTGTCAGATTTCGACATAGCTTAAGGCGAAAAGATTTATCTATCGACCAAAACTTTTAAGTTTGATTCCACTCAGCTCGGAATCGTACTAACCTCGTAGTAGCAACAAAGAACCACTTTTTGGTAAAAAAATTTAAACTGAGGTCCTTAAGTCTATAAGAAAACCCCAAATCAACTATGATTTGGACATAACTTAAGTTGAGAAGATCTATTTGTCGACCAAAGCTTTCAAATTTGATTCTACTTAACTCAAGAGTGTATTGAATGTATAGTGGCAACGAGGAACCACTTTCTGGTCAAAATTTAAACCAAGGCCTTTAAGTTCATAAGAAAGCCCAAAATTGACTGTGATTTAGCAACAAGGAATTACTTTACAGTCCAAGACCAACTCACGATAAAGGGTTGCCCACAACATAGCTTAAGTTGAGAAGAGTTATCTGTTAACCAAAGTGTTTAAGTTCAGAGCATAACGATCACATGATAACAACAAGGAATTATCATCCAGCCAAAATTCTTGAAGACAATTTTAACTCTGTGACAGAGGATATCGAGTTTGAGGACCAAATTAGTTGCAGTCTAGCAATGAGGAACTAGTCTCGGCTGAAACCTTCAAATTCCAACTTTACGAAAATACTTGACCCATAAGAACATTCATAATCGATTCTTAAAGTCAAATTTCTACCCCACGATGGAGGATATCCAACTTAAAAGATGATCATTTACAGATTTCAAACCTGATTCTTGAAGAAAAGCATAACGTCTCGACATCAGAAGAGCAAGCTCAGTTTCAGAATCCATTTTCTTGAAGAACCGAACGAAAATTTATGTCTTTTTAACTTTGTCTTATTGTCGTTACACGATAATAGACAAAGATGGGCAATTGTAGACACTCATTTTCGTCTGGAATTAAATTAGTCCATATTATTATATATTGTTATTTATATTATTATTCTATAGTATTATTCTATATTATCTACTATTTATTATTATTATTATCTATTATTATCTATTATTTCTATTCCACTATTATTATTTATATTATTATTATTATTATCATTTGATTAATATTTATTTATACTATTATATTTATTAATTTTGAATTCTTTGGCTATTATTATATTAAATAAATGTTCTTTTATTATCGCAGGTCCAATCTACAAAACAAGTCCATTACAAGGGGGCCCAATGACCCGATATGTCAACAAAGTAAGGTTAAGGGAAAAAACCCTAAGGGGGCATTTAGATCATGTTATGTGAGATTACCGGGGGGAATGAAATGTGATTCCCCCGTTTGGATTGCAAAGATTCCCAACCCCGGTAATAAGTTATTCCCAACAGTGGTATTTTAGGGGCTTATTACCGGGAATGTAATTTCCCCTTCCCTTAGGTATTGTTACATTCCCGGTGTTTTAGACTAAAATGCCCTTAATTATTTTTTCAAAAATATCATTCTTCTGTCATTGAATAAAAAAAATTCTACGAATGTTAAATTACAAATATATCCTTAAACTATTTTAGATTTACAAAAAATCCATAATTAGAATTTTATATGAAGTTCAGGGGTTAAAATAAAGTTTTACCCTTTCATTAAACCTATTTATCTTTTCAATTTTATAAAAAAATTATATAAATTTTATGAATTTAAAATGTTTAAAATATATATAAAAATTAATTATAGTAAAATTATAGTAGAATTCAACTTGTTAAAAAACAAATATATAATAAGGACAATTTGGTAAAAAATACATTCCAATAATCTTTTATTCCTTTAACCAAACACTGTAATCGTACATTTATGCTAAACGAATCAAACACAACAATGCAACATTTCTAGTAATGTGTTAGGTAATGTTACATTCCGGTAATCTTATTATCTCTGGTAATCTTACATTCCGTGAATCAAACGTACCATCAAAGGGCTCTATCTTAGCAGTAGCTCGTGAACCAAACGCACCCTAAAGGCTTTATCTTAGCAGTAGCCATCAGCCTTAGACAATGGTTTATAGCTTGAATGCACGTGCATGACACGCTCTACATTTGGCCCTCCACGCGTCGATAATGCACCTAACAATGATATATTCTAAGAGGAAATAAATCTTCATCAAACAACAAATTCACAGATAAAAAATTTGTGGGATTGATTGTAATTAAAAGATATTCTCGAATCTCTTATATTGAAAGAAAAATGGAAGATTTGTATGTATAAAAGGGGGAGAGTTCGAAAGAGTGGGGGGAAATGGAGGAAATCCATTGTATTTCAACCTATTATCAATAAAAACAATTCTTGAAAAATACTGTTGAGTTAATCGATCGACGGAATCGGCCAAGAGGGGGGTGAATTGGCAATTAAAAATTTCGTGGAAGCTTTTGCAGAAAATTGAAAGTAATTGCACAGCGATTTACAGTGGTTCGACTTTCTCAAACAAAGTCTACGTCCACTACCTTAGCTATCCACACTAAGGATTTTCCAACAAATTCACTAATTTGTTCTTTCTTTTGAGGCCAAAGAGATAACCCTACAAAATCCCTCAAGAGTATACCCCAACTCTTGAGAACACTCTTTTTCCCAAAGAGAAGATTACAAATTTGCAAACTTACAAGAAAACCTCACAAGGTAAGATGTTTGCACAATTCTAGAACAAAGAAAAGAACACTCAAAGATAAATACAATTGAGTACAAAAGTGTTCTTGAAAGCAAATGAATATTGGATGAAAAATAGGCTTGAAATGCTCAAACTTGAGGTTTGATGCTTTCTCTTTGATTCTCTATGATTTCTTGTTGATCAAGGGCTTCAGAACTTGTTTAAATACACCTTGAATCACTTCTGAACGTTGGTGATGATTAGTGGAGTCAATAGAGCCGTTTAAGTGTGAAAACAATTAATTTTTCTAGGTGGAGCGTCTCATGCATCGATGCATGATCAAGGATGCATCGGTGCATCAGTGTAAAATTCAAATATTTTGACCGTTGGGACACTTAGTGCATCGGTGCACTAAGGATGCATCGATGCATAAAATGCATTCGATGTTTGAAAAATAGCCTGGTGCATCGATGCATTGCTTGTGCATCGATGCATCAAATGCATTCAATGTTTGAAAATATTCCGAGTGCATCGATGCATGGATAGTGCATCGGTGCATGAAATGCATTCGATGTTCAATTAAATCATAGGTGCATCGATGCATGGTTTGATGCATCGGTGCATCACCTTGAATAATTGTTTTAAGGCTTGATTTTGGTTCAAAATACTTTGTGAAAATTGTTTCAAAAATAGTTTAAGTACAAATCACAATTTTACACATTTAGTAAGGATTAAAATTGATCTTGAAAAACTTGGAGTAATAATTTGATATTCGGTTAATTGAATCGAATATAAAATTGTAAAATCATTTGTAAAATCTTAAAATTCATTTAACTTAATTTGTTATATCGAAATATCAAAAATGTTTTCAACAATCTCCCCCTTTTTGATATAACAAAACATTTGAGTAATTTTAAGATTTGTTTAAGAAATTATTTTTGAAATCGATTTTGAAAAACTTACTCCCCCTTACTATAACACATCTTAAATTTTCTCCCCCTTTTTGTTAAATATAAAAAAGACTCTATAAAAACGTTTTAAACAAGAATTTTGAAAAACATTAGCCAATTGATTTATTAATAATAGGCTGCTAAGATCACAATCAAAAGAGAGATTAGCCATTAGTTTTCATAAACAATATTCATAATAAAAAGTGAAATGGCATAATTGGTCATAAATTTCTAATGATGCAAAAATTAATAAACAGAAATGTCAAACCAAATATATATATATATAAGTTCAATCATTCAAACATCCAAATATCCAAACAAACATAAACATCCAACAACTAAGAAAATCCAAGTTTTAAGAACAAGAAAGCATGGCAAGTAAGTCTACTCCATCAGAGGATCGGGAGGAGGAGGATAATGAGCTCGAACTTCAAGAGTCAGAGCATCCATACGATCACGCATCTCCCTCTGAAACTCAGAAATCGTAGACTCAATGGAGGCAAAACGTAGATCAAACGACTCTAGAAAAGATCAGAAATAAGGTGGCGTTTGATCATCTTGCCGAGCTGGTACTTCCTCGTCAATATCTCTCATAAGCCTTTGAAGCTCTGGATCATCATCAGCGTCAGGAGCTGGAGGAGGAGGAGGAGCACGAGAAGAACTAGGAGCAGCTCGTGAAGAACTAGCTCCCGGGGTTTGCTTACCGGGTCGAAAAGACCATAGTCCGATGTTCTCATCCAATTTCCAATCCGATTTCTTTAAGGATGTGATATTGATTTGGTTTTGGAGCGGGATAGGATTGTCAAGGGAGACATCTAGGCCGAGTTTGATAAACAAATTGCTTAGTAGACAACCATAAGGTAGGGTTTCTACATGCTTTGAGGGAATGATGTTTATGATATCAACAAGCGCGCTAAAGACAATATGTGGAAAATTGATTTTCTTTTTGTTCTTTATACAGTGCATCCACCATAAGTCTGTAGTACGTAGTGTGGAGTACCGACCTGCGGATGGTCTAAACCACCAAGAGATCATTAAGTGAAGAAATCGATCGTGGTGAGACCTAAAGGTACTGACACTAGCATTAGGGAGATATGGATATTCCACATCTTCTTTCTCATTAAATAAACCCTCATCATCTAAACCAAAATGATATGCATAGATTCAGAAGTAATAGTGATATATTGTCCTAAAAGATAGGATCTAATCGCTATAGTACCGCACTGAGTTGTGTTCTGAATACAAACCGCATTGGAATAAAAGATGCGGACAAGTTGGTGAAAGACGATGGGTTGAAGAGAAAAGAGTTTATCAAACTTCCATCGGCGAAGAATTGAGAGGTATTAAATTCAAGTTTTATCATAGCTTGTAGAGAAGGAATACGCTCTTCCCTAATACGATAAGATTGGAAGGAGTTCATATACCTAGAGTACAATTCATCCCTACGGTTTTCAGGCATGTTAAAACAAGTACTAATGAGGGATGAAGGAATATTGGATGGATTTTGAGGTTTAGGAGCGGGAGGACGGTTTTGGTGAGACCGACTCGAGGATGACCTAGGGCGTTTGGGATTAGACATGGTTAGGGAAATCGGAAAAGAAATATCACCTGCAATTTAAAAACACATGTATGCACAAAAATTAATCCCAAAACTCAAATGAGTCCTCAATAATTCAAGGTTCTCTAACATGATCCTAATGGGCAAAGTTTTGAAAACTATTTTAAAATAATATCATAATATGTATAGTTTTCATGAAAACAACACAATTAAATCAAAAATATCATTAATTTTCGAATTTTTTTTTTAAATTCAAAATTTCAAAATAATTTTGAAAAATTATGTGCTTTGATGAAATTCGTTGTAGAAATTAGTTTAGAATCATCATATAACCAATGCCCGATAATTATTTCAAACTAGAACTAGTCTAAACTAGTCCTAAGTTCAATAATTAATAAAATAGAGTTTTTGTAAAAATACCTTGAAAAATTCGGATTGAGTGGAATGTAGAGATGTTATGCGCGGTTTAATGATTGTAGCATGTTTGTAGGATGAAAAGCTTGAAGAATCCGATGATTTCCCGAAGGTTTTGAGCAAGATGGAGATTTAGGGTGAGAGGGGGACGAACGACCGTGAGAAGTTTAGAGTTTAGGTTTTGACAAATAAACAAGATGAAGCCTTTAAAACCTAAAACCCGACGGATGCATCGGTGCATGGTATTATGCATCGGTGCATCATGGTGATGCATCGGTGCATGAAGCACAAAAATGTCAAAAATCCGTTTTAAACACTTAAAATGCTAAATAAATAGGCTCTAGTGGTGTTGGCAACTCATATATCAAAAATTAATTATGTTCAATCAATTAAATTAATCTTTAAACATTATTTGAACATAAAATTAATTTTCACTAAGAATCATAAACTCCCCCTAACTAATAGCAAGAATGCAATCAAAAATTATTATTATAAGCATTTTTCAGTATTTATTAAAAGTGCTAAATTATTTTAAACACTAAGTGAAGATAGGTTATTAAAAGTGCCAAAACCTTTCCTTGTCTAAGGGTTTTGTAAAGATATCCGCTAATTGATGCAAAGTATCAACATATTCTAGAACTACATCTTCCTTAGTGACATGGTCTCTAATGAAGTGATGTCTTATATCAATGTGCTTAGTTCTAGAGTGTTGGATGGGATTTTTAGTGAGACAAATAGCACTAGTATTGTCACACTTGATAGGAATGGTACCTACTTCAATTCCATAATCAAAAAGTTGTTGTTTCATCCATAAAACTTGTGCACAACAACTACCGGCTGAAATGTATTCCACTTCAGTGGTAGATAATGCAACACAATTTTGTTTCTTTGAAAACCAAGAAATCATCATATTTCCAAGGAATTGGCAAGTACCGGAGGTGCTTTTCCTATCTAATTTGCATCCTCCATAATCCGCATCAGAAAAGGCATGCAAGCTAAAGCTAGAGTCTCTAGGATACCAAAGTCCTAAACTAGGAGTGTCCTTAAGGTATCTAAAGATTCTCTTAACAGCTAGTAAATGTGATTCCTTAGGACATGATTGAAACCTAGCACACAAGCAAACACTAAACATAATATCCGGTCTACTTGCGGTTAGATAAAGCAATGAGCCAATCATGGATTTATATAATTTAACATCCACACATTTACCTCCTTCATCTAAGTCAAGCTTTGTAGAAGAGCTCATTGGAGTGTCATGAGATTTCCCATTTTCCAGTCCAAACTTCTTGAGCATATCTTTGACGTACTTAGCTTGATTAATGAAGATGCCATCTTTTCTTTGCTTGATTTGGAGTCCCAAGAAAATGAGAGCTCCCCCATCATGCTCATCTCAAACTCACTTTGCATTAGCTTAGAAAATTCTTGGCAAAGAACATCATTAGTAGAACCAAATATTATATCATCAACATAAATTTGAACTACTAATAAATCTTTACCTTTATGCTTTAAAAACAATGTAGTGTCAACCTTTCCTTTTGAAAAACCTTTTTCAATTAAAAAATTTGACAATCTTTCATACCAAGCTCTAGGAGCTTGTTTTAAACCATAAAGAGCTTTTGTCAATTTAAGAACATGATCTGGAAATTTTGAATCTTCAAAACCTGGAGGTTGTTCCACATACACTTCTTCTTTTATAAAACCATTTAAAAATGCACTTTTAACATCTATTTGATATAATTTAAATTCATTGAAACATGCAAATGCTAATAACATTCTAATTGCTTCCATCCTAGCTACGGGAGCGTATGTTTCATCATAGTCTATGCCTTCTTCTTGAGTATAGCCTTGAGCAACAAGTCTAGCCTTGTTCCTTACTATATTACCACTTTCATCAAGTTTATTTCTAAAAACCCATCTAGTACCTACAATAGATTTATTACTAGGCCTTTCAACTAATGTCCATACTTTACTTCTCTCAAATTGATTTAATTCTTCTTGCATAGCCATAATCCAATGTTCATCTTTTAATGCTTCTTTGATGTTCTCAGGCTCTATGCATGAGATAAATGCAACATAATTACAGATATTTCTAAGAGAAGATCGAGTAGTTACCTCTTTTGATGGATCACCTATAATTTCACCATCCTTGACATAGTTGTACTCTCTTGGAAAAGATACTTCCCTTTCTTCAATGGTTGGATTCTCGAGGGGATCATGAGTTTCCTCATCCTTTGTTTCTTCCTTTGATGATGATTCTCCAACTTCATGTCTAACGTCATTTGTATTTATAACACCTACATCATCATTCACACAAGAATCCTTCCTCGGAAGGGGATTATCATCGAAAACAACATGTATAGACTCTTCTACAACTAAAGTTCTTTTATTAAATACACGATAGGCTTTAGAATTTAAGGAATAACCCAGAAAAATTCCTTCATCACTTTTAGCATCAAATTTGCCAAGGTTTTCTTTACCGTTGTTTAAAACAAAACATATACATCCAAAAGGATGAAAATAACTAATGTTAGGCTTTTTATTTTTGAAAATTTCGTATGGAGTTTTCTTTAAAATTGGCCTAATCATTACTCGATTTACAACATAACAAGCGGTGTTTGTGGCTTCCGCCCAAAAAATTTTGGCAAATTATTTTCACAAAGCATGGTTCTAGCCATTTCTTCTAAAGTTCGATTTTTCCTCTCAACAACTCCATTTTGTTGAGGGGTTCTAGGTGCTGAAAAATTATGACTAATACCATTAGAATTACAAAATTCAATAAATCCAAGATTTTCAAATTCAGTTCCATGATCACTTCTAACACTAGTGATAGAGTAACCTTTTTCATTTTGGATTATTTTTGAAAATGTGATGAAATTTTCTAATGCTTCATCTTTAGTACTTAAGAATAGAACCCAAGTGTATCTAGAATAGTCATCTACCAAGACAAATGCATATTGTTTTCCTCCCAAGCTAGTAGTTCTAGTTGGCCCAAAAAGATCTAAATGGATCAATTGTAATACTCTACTAGTTGATACATCATTAATAGATTTAAAAGAAACTCGTTTTTGTTTTCCTTTAGCACAAGCATCACAGATTTTATCATTATCAAATTTAAGCTTAGGAAACCCTCTTACTAAGTCTCCTTGAATTAACCGTTGCAAAACACTCATACTAGCATGTCCTAGTCTCCTATGCCATAACCAACTATCATGCTCATCCTTAGCAACTAGGCATAAATTAGTCATATCAATAGAATCTAAATGCACCATGTAAATGTTCCCTATTCTATGACCAACAAGCATAATCCGATTAGATGCAATGTCAATGACTTTACAACTATTAATTTCAAATAAGACATTGAATCCTTTATCGCATAATTGACTAATACTCAATAAATTATGCTTTAATCCATTCACATATAAAACATTCTTAATTTGTATGGAAGAGGTATTACCTATTGTACCAATACCTTCAATGTGACCTTTTGAATTGTCTCCAAAAGTCACTTCTCCTCTATTTTTGGCGTTAAGCTCAATGAACCGGCTTTTGTCTCCGGTCATGTGTCTCGAGCATCCACTATCAAGGTACCATGAGTTTGAATTTGTTTCCCGTGCCTTGTAGCAATGCTCTTTTCCCTACAAACATAGATTAATTTTTGATTTTTGGTTTCATAAATTCTTTTGGGTCCATATTCATTAGTTTCCAAAATCCTAGTCCCCTTAGGTATCCATTTGTGTAGGATATTTTTATCTTTAGTAGTAATGAGTTCTTTAGGAACCCACATACTTCTAACGATTTTTCCATTAGAGGTTCTTTGGGGACCTCTATGATTGTAGTTTCTAAAACTTTTTCTACAAAGTTGGATTTTGAATTTCCACCTTTTTCAAAATGTTTTGTTCCAACTTTATCAAAAGAAGTTTTAAGATCATCAATTTTCTTTTGATGATCATCATTGATCTTTGAAAGTAAATTTTGCAAATCTAAATTTTTCTTTTCAAACTCTTCTAGTTTGATTTGCAAATCTTTGATTTTACTTTCAAGATCGTTGTTGGTTTTGGATATGAGTTTGTTTTCATTTTTCAATTTTGAAACATCGTTTTTATATTTTAAAAATAATTTCTCATAATCCGAAGCCAACCCATTGTACTCCTCAAATAACTCATCATAAGATAAATCATCAAAATTGGATGAGTTAGAGGTTACCTTAGAATCTTCCCCGAATGCCATCAAGCACAAGTTTGCTACTTCTTGTTCCTCTTCATCGAAACTTTCTTCATCGCTCCATGTAGCCACATGAGCCTTGCGCTTATTCTTTGATTGACCCTTTTTCTTCAATTGTGGGCAATCATATTTAACATGCCATGGCTTTTTGCATTCGTAGCAAATGATTGGGTCCTTCTCTTTTGGTTTATTTTTGAGGCCTTCGTTTCGTTTGAATTTTCTTCCTCGATAAGATCTCATCATTTTTCTGAACCGTTTGGCAAATAATGCATTTCCTCGTCATCATCATCATTATTAGAATTACTCTCATCTTTTGTGGATTTGAGAGAAACTCCAATGTTTTTCTTCTTCTCCTTCTCCTTTGGTGTCTCTTCAACTTTATCAAGGTCCACCTCATCTTCAAGCATCATCTCATGAGTGAGAAGTGAACCGATAAGTTCTTCAAGAGTTAAGGATGATAGGTCCTTAGACTCGATGATTGTCGTCTTCTTTGATTGCCATGATTTTGGGAGGGAGTAGACTAACTTCCTCACAAGCTTTTCATTTGAGATGATCTCTCCATACGATTTAAGACCATTGACAATCGTTGAAAATCTATCCGTCATAGCTTTGATGTCTTCATTTGGTTTCATCCTGAAATTTTCATAGCTATGCGTTAGAATACTAATTTTTGATTTCTTTACCTCATCTGTACCTTCATGTGTGACTTGAAGCTTGTCCCATATTTCTTTGGCGTTGTACACGATGAAACTCTTCGTATTCATCTGGTCCAAGAGCACAAAAAATAATATGGATGGCTTTGGAGTTGAGCTGTAACATTCTTGTGTCTCCTTCACTCCACAACCTTGGATGAGTGAGAGGCTTGATGTATCCTTCTTCTACGGCATTCCATGCTCCCATGTCACTTGCTTGAATGAAGTACATCATTCTATTCTTCCAATAGGCATAATTAGCCCCATTGAAGAAAGGAGGCTTGTTGACGGGCATCGAATCGAGACCGGAGTCGTAATTTGAAGTGGAGGCCATTGATGACTTTGTAATCGATGTAACTCTTCCCGAATCGACTCAAGAGGCGATTAAACCTTCAAATGAGTGAGGCTCTGATACCAATTGTTGAGTTAATCGATCGATGGAATCAGCCAAGAGGGGGTGAATTGGCAATTAAAAATTTCGTGGAAACTTTTGCAGAAAATTGAAAGTAATTGCACAGCGATTTACAGTGGTTCGACTTTCTCAAACAAAGTCTACGTCCACTACCTTAGCTATCCACACTAAGGATTTTCCAACAAATTCACTAATTTGTTCTTTCTTTTGAGGCCAAAGAGATAACCTTACAAAATCCCTCAAGAGTATACCCCAACTCTTGAGAACACTCTTTTTCCCAAAGAGAAGATTACAAATTTGCAAACTTACAAGAAAACCTCACAAGGTAAGATGTTTGCACAATTCTAGAACAAAGAAAAGAACACTCAAAGATAAATACAATTGAGTACAAAAGTGTTCTTGAAAGCAAATGAATATTGGATGAAAAATAGGCTTGAAATGCTCAAACTTGAGGTTTGATGCTTTCTCTTTGATTCTCTATGATTTCTTGTTGATCAAGGGCTTCAGAACTTGTTTAAATACACCTTGAATCATTTCTGAACGTTGGTGATGATTAGTGGAGTCAATAGAGCCGTTTAAGTGTGAAAACAATTAATTTTTCTAGGTGGAGCGTCTCATGCATCGATGCATGATCAAGGATGCATCGGTGCATCAGTGTAAAATTCAAATATTTTGACCGTTGGGACACTTAGTGCATCGGTGCACTAAGGATGCATCGATGCATAAAATGCATTCGATGTTTGAAAAATAGCCTGGTGCATCGATGCATTGCTTGTGCATCGATGCATCAAATGCATTCAATGTTTGAAAATATTCTGAGTGCATCGATGCATGGATAGTGCATCGGTGCATGAAATGCATTCGATGTTCAATTAAATCATAGGTGCATCGATGCATGGTTTGATGCATCGGTGCATCACCTTGAATAATTGTTTTAAGGCTTGATTTTGGTTCAAAATACTTTGTGAAAATTGTTTCAAAAATAGTTTAAGTACAAATCACAATTTTACACATTTAGTAAGGATTAAAATTGATCTTGTAAGGAGTAATAATTTGATATTCGGTTAATTGAATCGAATATAAAATTATAAAATCATTTGTAAAATCTTAAAATTCATTTAACTTAATTTGTTATATCGAAATATCAAAAAAAATTTCAACAATCTCCCCCTTTTTGATATAACAAAACATTTGAGTAATTTTAAGATTTGTTTAAGAAATTATTTTTGAAATCGATTTTGAAAAACTTACTCCCCCTTACTATAACACATCTTAAATTTTCTCCCCCTTTTTGTCTACATCAAAGGGCTCTATCTTAGCAGTAGCTCGTGAACCAAACGCACCCTAAAGGCTTTACTTAGCAGTAGCCATCAGCCTTAGACAATGGTTTATAGCTTGAATGCACGTGCATGACACGCTCTACATTTGGCCCTCCACGCGTCGATAATGCACCTAACAATGATATATTCTAAGAGGAAATAAATCTTTATCAAACAACAAATTCACAGATAAAAAATTTGTGGGATTGATTGTAATTAAAAGATATTCTCGAATCTCTTATATTGAAAGAAAAATGGAAGATTTGTATGTATAAAAGGGGGAGAGTTCGAAAGAGTGGGGGGAAATGGAGGAAATCCATTGTATTTCAACCTATTATCAATAAAAAACAATTCTTGAAAAATACTGTTGAGTTAATCGATCGACGGAATCGGCCAAGAGGGGGTGAATTGGCAATTAAAAATTTCGTGGAAGCTTTTGCAGAAAATTGAAAGTAATTGCACAGCGATTTACAGTGGTTCGACTTTCTCAAACAAAGTCTACGTCCACTACCTTAGCTATCCACACTAAGGATTTTCCAACAAATTCACTAATTTGTTCTTTCTTTTGAGGCCAAAGAGATAACCCTACAAAATCCCTCAAGAGTATACCCCAACTCTTGAGAACACTCTTTTTCCCAAAGAGAAGATTACAAATTTGCAAACTTACAAGAAAACCTCACAAGGTAAGATGTTTGCACAATTCTAGAACAAAGAAAAGAACACTCAAAGATAAATACAATTGAGTACAAAAGTGTTCTTGAAAGCAAATGAATATTGGATGAAAAATAGGCTTGAAATGCTCAAACTTGAGGTTTGATGCTTTCTCTTTGATTCTCTATGATTTCTTGTTGATCAAGGGCTTCAGAACTTGTTTAAATACACCTTGAATCACTTCTGAACGTTGGTGATGATTAGTGGAGTCAATAGAGCCGTTTAAGTGTGAAAACAATTAATTTTTCTAGGTGGAGCGTCTCATGCATCGATGCATGATCAAGGATGCATCGGTGCATCAGTGTAAAATTCAAATATTTTGACCGTTGGGACACTTAGTGCATCGGTGCACTAAGGATGCATCGATGCATAAAATGCATTCGATGTTTGAAAAATAGCCTGGTGCATCAATGCATTGCTTTTGCATCGATGCATCAAATGCATTCAATGTTTGAAAATATTCCGAGTGCATCGATGCATGGATAGTGCATCGGTGCATGAAATGCATTCGATGTTCAATTAAATCATAGGTGCATCGATGCATGGTTTGATGCATCGGTGCATCACCTTGAATAATTGTTTTAAGGCTTGATTTTGGTTCAAAATACTTTGTGAAAATTGTTTCAAAAATAGTTTAAGTACAAATCACAATTTTACACATTTAGTAAGGATTAAAATTGATCTTGAAAAACTTGGAGTAATAATTTGATATTCGGTTAATTGAATCGAATATAAAATTGTAAAATCATTTGTAAAATCTTAAAATTCATTTAACTTAATTTGTTATATCGAAATATCAAAAATGTTTTCAACAAATACTTCCTTTTATTTTATTTTTTTAATTTCTCATGTTATATGAAACTTACATCCATGAGTAACATATAAAAAAAAAGGAGAAAGAATGAGTGAAGCGTCGACGAGAAAAGATAGGAGAAGAGTTCTTACCCATTCGACCGGGGGTGAAAAAGGCTTTTGAAAACTCTGTCGACAGATCTAAGTAGTGAAACGGCAAAGAAAAAGACGATGAACAACATATCTCAAAATCAAAACGATCCAACGATGGATGGGGACATATCAGAGAAGGGAAGGTTGAACGTTTTTTGTTGATTTTATTGCAATTCGATAGCTTTTTGGAAAAACTAACTCAGATCAAAGACGAGAAGGTCAAAACAAGCTTTACCATGAATCTTAGTGTCTATTGGAGACTATTGACGGTGGTCATCGGTCAGCCGACAGCCATGACCGGCGACAAGTGTCGAACGTAAAAAACGAGGCTCTATTATATTTTTGATAGAACAAAGAAGCAATTTAATTTCGGGAGAGAGTGCAAATGAATGAAAAGCCATCATTTTGGCCATTGTATCAGTGAAATAAAACTAAGTTCACGTGAATTAGGATTTTGGGGATAACTATCCCAATAGTCCTTCAAATATTGTGGGACTTCGAAGTTGGTCAGATTTTTTTATTATTTATATCTTATTTTTATACATTACATTATTTATAACATTACTTGGAATACTAACGTTCACTTTTTTTGGATTCAAATAGAATTATATTTATTTTTTAATGGATCACTAATTAAATTGGAATTTAAATTTATTTTTCCTTTTTACAACAAACTTGGTAATCAATTGGTGCCAAAAAGGCGATTCGAGGGTGTTCATCATTTCTCAATCGTAAATGACTTCCGAATCTGACACATCTCTTGTACGGCGTAGATCCGGTAAATGGAAAAAATTAAGGTGTCCGATCTATCTCATTCAAAATGATCACTAGCGACTCCATCACGATTCCAAGTCAAAGAGCGAATCCAGGGCCACCCGAATGACCGTTGCGAAAACAATCAACGATAGTGCTAGATAATACGAATCGGAAAAATTATATCAAAATCCTAATACAATAAATAATAAACTTTACTTAAACAATTTACAGAAACCTACGAGTAGCTCTCAAAGAACATGGATTATACGAATCTGTTGGACGAGAAGCGTCAAAACTAGTCGACCCTCGATTAGAGAAAACTCGAATACCTTCATAAAAATATATTCTCAAATCAATTATATATTCAATGCCCAAATAATCATATAGAAATACTAAAAATACTAAGTATTTTAGGGTTAACAACCTTATTTCAGGGCTTTCGGGTTTTAATTTAGAGAAATAGACTACAAAATCGGACTTAAAACATTGTAAAAAGTTAAGAGATGGTTTTTAGAAAAAGTTAACACCGATCAACGATCAAAGTTAATGCCTGTCAACAGTCAATGGAAGCGATCAACGGGCAATGGCGGCTCAATTCGACTAAGCTCGACTTAGCTCGGTTGGATCGGTTCAATTCGATTAGACCAGTTCGGTTCAATTCAGATGGGCCAGTCTGGCCAAAGAAAATTGGGGTTGAAAGAGTTTTGGGTCGATGAGAAATGGGTCGGACGGTTAGGCGGGTCGGGTAGGACGGGTCAGTAGGTCTGGTTGACCCGTTTCTAGAAGGCCCATCAGGCGGTGGAAAAGTCTTACGCCGCAGCAGCGACGCGTAAGGGCGTGTGCGGTGGTGTTTGGGGTAAAAAATTTACAGAAAAATTCTATAATTCATTTTAAGGGGTTTTGAGACACTTACTAAGCTCAGTTCACAATCATGAATGAGTAAGAGCTCGATATCAACTTGTCAAAAACTTGTTCTTCCTCACCACTCCACACGCTAGCAACAACGGCTAATAAGCGGACATCGGTGGACTCAGGACGACATAAGGATTCCAATGGTATGGCAGTGCACTAAATAAAGCTACAGTCGACAATGAAACATCGTTTAAAGTTTCTTGACTAATTTTTTTTGAAAAATGAAATATGAGAGATGAAGAGAATTTGAGTTTCTAAAAGATGTAACTTCCAGGTTTGGGGTTTTAAACCAACATTATTAGAAAATAGTAAAATCATGTTATAGGTACTCTAATTTTTGTTACTTTCTGAATTTGATCCAAATTTAATTAAAAATTCACTTTGGTTCCCGAATTTAATTAAAACTTCAATTTAATCTCCAAAATTAATTTTAGAAAGAATTAGCCCCTAAATTAAGATGTGACACAATAAATTTAACTCTAATAAGATTTGTTTTTGATAGAAGTGACTAATTTTGTTCAAAATATGAAATATTCTAAATTACACTAAAGATTTATAGCCACAATATTAAATTAAGCACATATTTTGGAAAATTAAGCACATACAAGGAATTATTAAATCTAATCAAGAAACTCGAACAAAAATAGATACAAACATATCTGATCGCATCGACAAATGAACCACAAAAAGGGATCAATCTATTGAATGGCCACTGACAAACCGTAAATTAGACTCGGAAGATGCGGAAAGCTATCCACGAACGTAAATCGAGTATCCAAATTCAATCTAAGGTTCCAAAGCAGGAAAGATTAACAAGATATCATATAAGTATTATCTTATTCAGTCGTGGCGATGTCAAATCAACCCTTATAAAAAATATAAATTAAAAAACGGCCAAAGAACCGAAAAAATACCAAAAATCATAAGAAAACGTGCCATAAATATAGATAAAAACGTGCAACATAGGCAAACTTTTTTAAAATAAAAAAATAAAAGAAAATAAAGACATTATATAGATAAGAAAAAGACAATAAAGAATACTAGTGGTCGGCAACTAATATTAAATTTGCTGTCGTCGCTAATTAAAGACGAAAAAGAAAAGAGATGAGAGGCACACCAATGAGAGAAAACTAGGATTTTTCTATTTAATTCTAATAAGATTTAAAGCATCATTATAATGAAATTAAATATTGTAGTTAAGAGATTGACTGTTTGTGATGATAAAATAAAAATCAACTATAAACTATGTGTTTAAATTTAATCATAATGATAAATGTTGAAATGAGATTATATAATAATCTTTAGATACATTTAAAAGAATTAGGATCACTTGATGAATGAAAATATATGATCGAGATTAACAGTAGGAGATAAGAAGATATGCACTTGAAAAAACAATGAGTTAATCTCAATCATCTATTTTACTCATTCAAAGATCTTAACTCTGTATAAAACTAAAAGAGTTTTACACTATGTGAATGAATCATAACTCATAATATATTATCATTGTATATTTACATAATTCAAGACTTGAAATATTTTTAATTATATATATAACATTTTAATTTATTTGATATCTTAAAATTTAAAATTTTATTTGCTTGAAAAAATAGCATGTTATTTTATATGTAAATTAGTTATATATTTAAGGATAAAATATATTAGAGGTCATTAAACTATGCTAAAATAATATTTTTAACTAACAAACTTTTAAGGGTAAATTAAAAATTTCATCATTGAACTTTACTCTCTCTCCTATTTTGATCATCGAACTTTAAAAGTTTTCAATTTCTTCATTGAACTTAATACATTGAGTTTTTTTGTCACTGAACTTTACCTTCTCTCATATTCTGGTAATCCACCGTTAAATAGTTAACGACGTTAAAAAAGATGTCGTTTTAAAAAACAAATTTTCACTGAAACGACATCGTTTTGCATCTATATAATTGCTCAGTTTAACGTCGTTAACTATTTAACGGTCGAGTGATAAAAAACCTATTGTATTAAGTTCAGTGAGAAAATTGAAAAGATTAAAAGTACAGTGATTGAAATAGGAGAGAGAATAGTTACCAAATTTTTAATTTACCCAACTTTTAAATATTATAAAATAATTATTAAATTGATCAAATATTTGGAAGTTCATTGGGAAAAAACCATTTATTGTTCAAGTAATATCTACTACTTTGCCCTGTATTAATTTTCAAATATTCAGTTACTTACTACTTTGCCCTATATATGATTTTGCCTTCGTTTTTTATCAATTTATAACTGTTTATTTTATATAATTAATTAATCAAATCTCAATATAAAGTTATTTACTATTTCTAAAACTAATTAAAAAAATCTAAAACTACAAAAGAAAAACAATCGACAAAAAGGATAAATAAGCTGCAAATATTGCTTGAGTTTTTTGACTCGGTAGAGAAAAAAAAACTTTTCACCGTGGGTATTCATATGCCAGGCGCAGTGCGATTGCACACAATTTGATGCTAAACGTGCCGCAACGTGGGTGCGTTTGAATCCAAACAAAGTAGACTGGTCTAAGAGTGCTTCCCTATATGTGTATTTAGTACTCTCTTCTTGCTTACCGCTCTTTTTCTTCTTCATGATAGTAGCTTCATCCAGGATTATGTTTCCTTTTAGATTAAATATTTTTTTTGTAATTTTCAATCAAATTGATATTTGCTTCAAAATTCGTCTGTTTACCGATCTCTCTTACTTTGCCTGATTTCCCATATTTCTGATCTTTTCTCATCCAGAGCTGGGAGTTCGAAGAAAGCTACTCACCTTTTATTCCTTCTTCTCTTCTTTTGGGTTTGGAATCTGGTTTTAAGGTCTGAAACGGGAAAAATGGAGAAGAATAAGAGTAATGCGTTGTGAAAATTCTGATAGATTAAAGAATACACAAATAAGAGGAAAGGGGGAAAATGACAGAAACGTATCCGTCGAAGAAAGTGGCGGATAGGTACTTGAAGCGCGAGGTTCTTGGTGAAGGTACTTATGGCGTTGTCTACAAAGCCATTGATACCAAGGTAGCCCTAACTATCTTTCTTACTTTATATTCTTTTTTGAAACCGAGTTCGAAAATAGAACAATTAGGTTTTTGATAGTATAAATGCAATTCATAATTCTTCTTTTTCTCTCTTAGATAAATTGCGAGGATAAAATAATTCAGTTTTTTTGCTATCAATTTTTTGTTAATAGAAATTTTGTCACTTAACTGAGTGATTATAGGCTTACTTTAGATGGGGATTTTGCTATTTTGCTTCTGCGCCAAAAATTAAAGTTAAAAAAAAGGAAAGAGAGAGAAAACGAAATCAAATTCAACCAAATTGCTAAGTACTTCTGTTTATGTATAAAACTAAATTAATTTTTCAGCTGTTGTAAGTGCAATTTTTTTGCTTGTTTCGTCTACTGCAGACAGGACAGATAGTCGCCATTAAGAAAATTCGGCTTGGGAAGCAGAAGGAAGGGGTGAATTTTACTGCACTCAGAGAAATTAAACTTCTTAAGGAGCTTAAAGATCCAAATATAATCGAGTTAACAGATGCATTTCCGCACAAGGGTAATTTGCATCTTGTGTTTGAGTTTATGGAGACCGACCTTGAAGCTGTTATTCGAGATCGAAATATATTCCTCTCACCTGCTGACATCAAATCCTACATTCAGATGACTTTAAAAGGGCTTGCTTTTTGCCACAAGAAATGGGTTTTACATAGGTCTTGTTTCAGTTTGCCCTTAGCCTAGTTTTGTGTGGTTGTGGCTTCTAAATTGCTTTACATGATATTTTGCTTTACAGGGATATGAAACCTAATAATTTGCTAATAGGATCCAATGGACAGCTTAAACTTGCAGATTTCGGTTTAGCACGCATATTTGGCAGCCCAGATCGCAGGTTTACTCACCAGGTAAGCTTATAGCTGCTAAGTGGTGTTTTCATTTTTATCAGTACACCGACTAATTGGTGCTTTGAATAACATCTTTTTGCTCCCGGTCCCCATAATTTTATAAATTTGTTGTATCATGAATCAGTATTTTCTGCTAGGAATAAGAGAACTTGGTGGCAGTGCTAACTTCCTAACCTTTCAGAGATAATACTCATAACCACAACTCCCTTGTTTTATGCAATCTCTATGTTTCTGTGGGATAAGTTTAACTGGGTTTATATTTGTGCTTGATTTCAGTTTCAACTTCTTGCTTTCTAAATTTTTGGCTTGATTGTTATGCAGGAACTAGGTTGTGTGCATAAAACATGCATGTTGGATTGTAGTAAATATCATTGATATCCTGTGTTATATCCATTATTTTGTTGTGTCATCAGCTTTTACTTTCATTCTCATAGTATCTTGAAGCAAAACTGTCAATGTAGTTGATTTTATGGAGAGACACCAATAGGATCAACAAAATTCGATGTCTATCTATTTTTTTTATTCTTTTCTTGGTATTGCATAATTTTTTATTTAGAAACCTGCCATTTTGATTTATTTGCATGGCTATTTTCCTCTCTTTGAGAAGTTATTGGTTTTGCAGTTGGTTCTGGATAATTTTCTTCTGATTTGTTTTTTTCTTACCTTTCAATTGGAAGCTGTAAATTTATCCATCCTTTTGGATTTAACTTACTTTTAAGTCCATGGAACTATAAATAGGTCTTTGCTCGATGGTACAGAGCTCCTGAGTTACTTTTTGGTACCAAGCAATATGGTGCTGGTGTGGATGTTTGGGCTGCTGCCTGTATATTTGCTGAACTTCTCCTCCGACGACCATTTCTGCAGGTGAACCTAGAATATGGTCAAAGTTCTTCAGTGTTAGACTTATATTGGTTTGATAATTGCATAATATCAAGTTATAGATTACGTACTTTATATTTCTGCTGAACTATATTTTTTTTTAAAACTTAAATGACGGTATGTGATGATTGTATCTCATTTTTCACCTTTCTTCTTTTACCATGTGGTTTGAAATGGTTTTTCATTTTATCAGTTTCTTTATCAACCCTACTTTCTGCTTCCCCTTTGCCATGTAATGTGTTAGTCAAGAATTTTTCATCAGATTATGTTATGAGCAATGTTTGATTTGCAGTTTGGTGTTACTATGGATTATCACTGTGCTGACTATTTTCCAGTTTAGTTGAACTTATTGTCATTGTAATATGCGAAGAAGATATTTAGGTAGTCATTTGACCTTTGTTACTTAAGACTTTCATTTTTTTGTACTACCTGTGTCCAACACATTAGTTACGGCTATTGGGGTGTGATCATCCCAATGTATGGAAAAGTTGAGCTTGCACGTATTGAACAAATACCCATATACAAAACTCACCTTTGAATCTGCGTAACGTAGGTTTTAACAAGCTCATATGTGTTTGGTCATTTCAGTTTCCCTTCTTTCCGTTATGTACTGTGTTGTCAATTTGAAGTTCCACTCCTGGTATATTTTCTTATTTTCTTTGGTTCGATGTTTAACATTTAAATAGGGTACAAGTGACATCGATCAGTTAGGAAAGATCTTTGCAGCCTTTGGGACGCTGACACCCTCTCAGTGGCCAGATATGGTATACCTGCCTGATTATGTAGAATACCAATATGTTCCTGCACCACCTTTACGTTCATTGTTTCCGATGGCCAGTGATGACGCTTTAGATCTGTTATCAAAAATGTTTACATATGACCCAAAAGCTAGAATTGCAACTCAGCAAGCATTAGAGCACAGGTATTTGGAAGCTTTTAATTAAAACTAAAATGAACATTTGGATCTTGGGTCTCATGTGTGTGTTTTGTTCAGGTACTTTTCATCTGCACCACTACCTACGGATCCGGCTAAGCACTCTAGGCCTACTCCTAAATCACGTCCGTCAGATGTTAATCTCCAGGATGGTCCCACTGTGCTTTCTCCACCACGAAAATCAAGGAGAGTAATGCCAGATCGTGATTCCAACCAACTGGAGAAGATTGATGAGCATGTTGGTGGAATTAGAGCGGTAGCTGGTGACCATTCAGGAAAGAATGAACAGGTTCCAATGTCTGTAGATTTTTCAATCTTTGGGTCAAAACCTCTGAGTAGACCGACAATTAACAGGTAAGATGATAACTATTTTGTGTTTTTTTCATAATGGTTTTTGGTCCTTCATAATTTCCGCAAGCTCATGTGGTTATTCAAATGTGCAACCAATTGCAGTTTAACTTGAAATAATTTTTGAACCTTGTATCATTAATTTTAAATGAAATTGCTTTTGGAGTAAGCTTAGACATTCTATATCATGACCTGTCCGAATTTGTTAAAGAAATTATATCAGGGCTCTAGTGTTATCACTTATCAGGTCTTCATTTAAGATTATCATTTCGATTCAAAATTCTTCATCGTGTTCTTAAACAAGTCTGGAAGATGGGTAGCAAATCACTCTTTCCATGCTGTAAATTTTGAAGAATCTCAAGCTGCATGTTGATTTTCCTCCCTCATTTACTAATTAGTAATTACTGCTAGGATAGATATAAGTAATGAAGCTCGGTAAAAGAGCATTAGTCCTCGTAGGATAGTAGATATAGGTAATGAAATCCAAAATGGTATTACATATGTCAAGATATCTGGATTTGTTATGAATTAGGTGTAAGAAAAATACAGACTTGATTTGTTCGTCATTGTTTTTCAATGCTGACAGGTCTCATCTGAAGAGGAAACTCGACCTTGAATTCCAACACAATGATTAAAGAAATATATACGCATTTGTATCGATCCAAGACTCTTGTGATGAGGTGTTCAAGTGGGCTAAATATTTATGAGCTACCTATATGTAACCTTCTGTTAACCACTCAGGGCAGGTCCCCTTTTCATATTCTTTATATACATACTCGGCTTCCTATTCATTAATGTCGACTGTATCAAGAAACAGTTACAGTTAGAGATTTTGATGAAGAATTTAGTCCTTAAAACATTTTGATGAAGAATTTTGACTTTGTAGTTATGAGTTGTTGTGAGTGAAGAGTGATAGGAGGCTATGGGCCATGAGGGTTTTAAGTTCATGTCTTAGGGTATTGCATAGTGTTAACTTCCGAATTGAAGGGTAATTCTAATTCTATTTTTTTTTTTTTTACATTTCTCTTTGAGTGAATGTATTATGTTATGCTGCAGTTGAATAACATCAACCGTTTATTGTAGTTTTTTTTTATTATAAATCAAATTGGAGAAACATTGCTTAGAGTATTGACAATATTAGGGTCCGTTTGGTTCAAAAAAAATATAGGTTTCATTTTATTTTCTTAAAAAATAGAAAAATATTGAAGAAAACATGTTTGGTGGTAAAATTAGAAAATGATTTCTAGAAAATGAAAATAAAAATGAGTAACAATATGAAAATATAAAAAAGATGTTATCAGTATTTTCATTAAAATTATTTTGAAATTTGAAAAATATAAAAATACGAAATTTAGAATTTAACTTAACTTCAAATCCTTCTAACAATAATTTTTTGACTTAATGGTACCTAAAATCCTCAAACTTTTAAAAAAATCAATATGATCCTTAAAGTTTTTTTACATTCAATGTGGTTCTTAAATTAATTTTTTTAATAATTTAGTTTTTTAGCATTTTTATATTTAATGTATTAAATATCTTAATAACTGTATATTTTATATTTTAAATTTAAATAATACCTTAATTTTTTTATAAAAAATTTAAATAAGTGCTCAAACTTTCTAAAATATTAATTAGGCCCTCAAACTTAGTAAAAAATCAATTAAACTCATTTACCACGTCATAATCAATTGTGCACTATCACAATAACATAATGAACTGTCACATCAATATTGTAGATTATCATGTAAACTTTGTGAACTGTCATGTGTCTTGAGGTTTGATTTAGTTGATAAAAAAATTAAATAGATTTTGTGTTATGAAATTTCTCATCAATTTTATTGTTTTGCATAACTTATGTAATAATTTTTTTAATAATTATATTTTAATTATTTAATAACTATTATTCATCTCTATTTTGAAAAAATTAGATTCCAAATATATTTTCATTATTTTTATTTTGGAATTTAAGCTTTCATTTATATTAATCAAATATATTTTTTAATTTTCAAAAATCTGAAAATAATTTTTTTTTCTAAAGATAAAAGCAAAACACAAAAATATTAATGATTTAAACGTGAATATTAATTTTAGTTAAATTTGACTCGAGACAAATTATTCAATGTCGATTATTAAGGGTAATAGTCTAAATGACAGCTCAGGCCCCAAAATTTTCAATTCTACTTTTTATCTTTATAATTAAGTCTTTTATTTTTTTATAATTAAAACTCTTAATTTTTGTAATCTCATTTTTTACCTTTATAATTGAGGTTCCTAATTTTTTCAGTCTCACTTTTTACATTTATAATTGAGGTTTCTAATTTTTTTAATCTCACTTTCTATCTTTATAATTGATGCCCCTAAAATTTTTCAATCTCACTTTTTACCTTTATAATTGAGTTCCCTAAATTTTTTAAATCTCTCTTTTTTATATATATATAATTTAGGCCCCTAATTTAATCATTTTCTAAGATTTATTAATGTAATATTGAATTAATTGTTCAAAGTAATAGAATATACTTTCGTTCTATAAAAAACTTATTTTTTTCAATTTTGTTCAAGGTCCCGAAAATATCTGAGACGACCCTGAAACTATTAGACCACGTTAATTAATTTTATTTTGTTTTTTAGATTTTACCGTCCGTTGTGGTTTTTGTTTGAATTTATCATTATATAATATAAAATTTAATTATTTATTAAATTTAATTTATATAAAATTTTATTATTTATTAAATTTAATTTATATAAAATTTTGTATATAAAAAATCTCATACTCTAGTATACACTTTTTATTTTTATTTTTTTTATTTAGAGATACTGCATCAGATTCAGGTAGAACTAGAGAAGGAGATTATATAGAACACAAAAGAAAGGAACTAGATTGGGGACAATTAATTTACGTAATTTCACCTCAAAAGTTAGTTTTTTTATTGGTATAATTAATGAAAACTTTTTTATTTTGATTTTTTTTATTAAGTTAAGGCAATATAAAGAAGTATATGTTCTTTTAATGTTGGCAACCATTTAACAATGAAAACTCAATCACTCTGTTGTAATTGTTGGTTGAACTGGTGACCTCTAGGAACAACTAGGGATAGGCATGGGTCGGGTTTGGGTCGATCAGATCGACTTGAAATAATAAAAAATATTATTTTTTTCTTCAATAAAAATAAGGATTTAATTGAAAAAAATAAATATATAGAGAGATATTATTGTAATTATCTCTAAATATATAGGTAAAATTATATTTTTTTGGGGGTCGGGTATTTTTCATCCTAAACATGAACTCGACTCCACCCGAACATCACATTTAAAAAATATGAACTCGACGAACCCAAATTTTTTTAAAAAGTCCACAGACACGATCGGGTCGGGTCAAAACTCGAACAATAATAATTCCTTTAACTACTAAGATAAGTTAGTTGGTGTAACTAGGATTTGAATCTTAAATAGTTAGTAACTAAAAAAATTAATTAGGGATGTCAGTATACTAGGTTTCGTATCGCATTCAATTGGATGAAGATAAATACATGTTTTGCGGGCAATGGACTAAGGATGAAGGCAAAAACTAGACCTATTATGAGTAATAAGACATACGTAAGTGTAATATTATATCTATTTCATCCCACTAATAATGTATTATTATTTATATTTAAATATTATATAAGGATTTCACTTTCTTATTGAGGTTACATTTTCATTTATCAATTAAAAGTCACGATAATTTGTTATTACTTTTTAAATTATAACAATTCAAATAATGACAATTGAGAGACATGTATTTTATATTTTCAATAAAAAAATATTATATTTATTTAACTAATATTTCTAAATATATTGTTATGAAATGAGTCAAGAAACGAATTTGGTCTACTAAATTTAAAATTAATTTCTTGCCAGGCCCCAATAGCAATCATACTAAAAATGACATTATATAGAGCTAATGCATTTTTTTTAATTCTCCCCCACCACTGTACTATGAATAAAGAAAGTAGTACAAGTCCAACATGGCATGCTATTTAGGGTTCAAGTGATAAAAAATGGAACTTTTTCATACCTGCAATTGTGTTGAAATCCATGGGCAAATTTTGGTAAGATGCAAGCTTATAATGCAGCACTACTATAGAGGTATATTTTCTCGTAAAGACCAGTTATTTGGTCTGCAACAGCCCACATTATGGCTTGGCCAGGTGGTATCCGCATGAGCCGAGGCACAAATCCTTTCCACAATGCGCAAACCCCTTCCTCCGCGTATATGGTCCGGATAGCATGGATCATACCCTTATATTTCGACTTGCCTCCGTCTCGATTCTGAGCCATTAACCTGGTTTTGACGACATCAAAGGGACTGGTACATACCGGACCGGCTGTACCTGCGAGGAACCCTGATACCATGGACTGCCATGGTTGGAGGATTCTCTGATCACCTTCATGTTTCTTCCACAATATCACATCGAAAGCGTTCTTGGCTGTAAACATTGCTGCTTGGTTCATTCCGTTACGCATGACGGTTGGGGCGGCTCCGGCCCAGAGCCCGAAGATGCCCTCTTCGTGGATGATTGTTCGAGCGCAATGTATGGGACCTTTGTACTTTAAAAGCTCTGGACTTAATCCTTTCTGTTGTTGTAGTCTAATTTTCACCACCTTCACAGTCATAAAGCAGATTTAATCATTGCCATTGTATTCCAGAGATATATGAAAATATTTCCCATTTTATCACTCGAACACAACTAGTGCAGTCATGCTTAATTATTTCAAAGTTTTTTAACATAAATTGTAAAATTGTAAGATGAGCGAAATTATAAAATTGTAGGATGAGTAAACTTATAAAATTGTTGTGAACAAAAACGAATGATCGATGACAATCTCAATTATATAGAATTTAAAATTTTCAGGACCACCACTCGCTCCCGATCCATCATTTTATATATTATGTTACTCGGACTTAGATTAAGCGTCGATACACATGCATTTGGCAGGAACATGACCATATTTTCTAAGGTATATTCGAATTAACGTAAAATCCACTGATCAGATTATCAATTATGAATCCGAAACAACTAACCTCAAAAGGAGTGACGACCGCAAGGGCTTCCAAAACCCCAGCACCGAAACCAGCCAAAACCCTCCCGTGGTTACTCAACGAACCGGTGACCGAGTCCTTAAACGCGCTCTGAAACACCGCGTTCGAACCCATCCGCAAGGCGTACTTGAGCGTCAAGTGAGTGGCGAAGGGCGTCAAACCTTTCCAAAGAGCCTGAACCCCTTCGGCTCGATACACGGTGGCTCCGCAGTGAACGATTCCCTTGTAATTGCCCGTCCGGTCTAACTGCAGCCTCGTCTTGATCACATCGATGGGCTGTAGACAGCAGGCTTCCATTACACCGCCGAATGATCCGGAAATGGCTTTCATGTAAGGCGGGATGGGTTGGGTTTTGGGGTTTCGGTTGGTTTGAGATTGTTGTTCCATTGGAATGGGATTTTTCTCAAGAGATTCTGGTGCTTCTCAAATCACGAATGAATCATGTTTGTTTGGGAAATGCCAGAAAACTTGGTTTTCGAAGTTTCAAAATCATTTGCGATTCTAAGTGAGATTATTTATATTACGCTGTTGTGGCTGATACTCACCTAACCCTTTTTTTACGACCATTAAACATTCAAAACGCAGACATATATAGGTCAAAGTTATTCACACCCAATTACTTGCACCAATTCTCCTCACGTTGATAGTTTACCTTTTTTTAGTTGGATAAATTACATGTTTAGTATCTAAACTATAATCCGTTTTAGTACCTAAAACCAAATTACAAACACCTTAGAAGTTTAGTAACGTTTAAATGTAATTTACACTATGTAAATTTATTTTCTTAAAAACAAAAAAGGGAAAATAGGATTGGTTAAAATTTTCAAAAATAGAAATGGAAATATGCAAAATTTATAAAATAATCAAAATTTATGTAATTATTTTCAATAAAAAATTGATTACGATTCGAATTTATATAAATATTCTTTTTAATAATAATAATATATATATATATCAAATCTAGAAATGAAAATAAAATTATTTTAATTTTATACAATTTTAAAACTGTTGAATGAGTAAAAATAAATGATTGAAATTAACTGTAACATATGAGAAAATATTCACACACAAGAAAGAAAAAGATTAAATATTTTAGTTTTTCCTTTTAATAATTATAATTATTCAAACAAAAAATATATAATCTTTTTCCTTTCTTTCACTGTCCTTTTCGTTTTCTTTACAAATTTCGATCTAAACATGAGGGTCACTATGATAGTTAAATATCACGTCAATCTAGTTAATGTCGATTAAATGATCCATTTAATTAAATATCATACTTGAAAGAAAAAAACAATGAAAAACTCCTTTTTAAAAAAAAAACTTGTTTTGAAATAAAACCTTTTTGTATTTAACCAGGACAACCTTAAAACTATGACTTCAATAAATTAACATCATTTTTGTCATAATTTTACGGGTGAACTACACCAATAGTCACCAAAGAAATTTTATGTTGCTTGAGAACTAAAAAAGGGATTTGAACCCAAGAACTCTTGTACTAGATTCTAACATCTAATCACTAAATTAGGTCAAGATTTTATTATTTTTTCATTAAAATTTATATGTAAGTTGTACTACATCACCATCTCAAAATTGCCATATGACAAATAAAAAGAAGATAATTATCATATATTGAACTGCAAAGATCAATGATTTCCTACCATTGATACCGTCCCGTTTCCTTTTTATTGTTCATTTCTTTAGCCTTTCATTAAGAAAATATTATTACTATTTGAAGTAAACCATCATAGCATTTCCAGAACAAGAAAGAAAGAAGTGAATTAATCAAATATACTTCACTATGCATTAGGTCAATCTTTCATACGCGTGTTTCAACTATGGAAATAAAGTTCCTGCATGAGAGTGAAGTGAACCAAAATATTTACACTAGAGAATCATGGATTAAGAAGGGAAATGTGGGGAAGGAAGGTTGAAAAAGATAGAAGAGGAAAAGAGAGAATGCATATCACATTAACCATTAAAACTACGACAACCAAGCTTTACTTTTGCACTAGGAACTTTGCATGTTATAACCCAATATCACCCTTGTATTTACACTCTAATCACTGCACATAATTGAAGCACGTATCAGAGTGGATTCTAGTTCCAAAAGTTTCCCTCTAAACTATCCAGATTTGCTATGTTCTACTTCCAAATAGAACAATTCATTGTAACTAATAAAAACATGTTGCAAGCAACGAAGTCAAATGGATAACAATCTCATTCAAGGTACGCAATCCAATCAAATAGACGAACAGTAGACCAACAACCAGTTGGTCTAGTGGGATGAGACACTAAATTTCTTAAGCAAGGTCATGAATTTAAATGATGATGTTTGCAAACAGCGCATGCTGGGTATGGAAGGTCACTCTCGTCTCTACATTACCCGTCTGGATTAGTCGATTAATAAATCAAATACCGGTGGTTATAAAAAAAATAGATGAAGAGTTAACAAACAAAGCTAAAGGAAAAAGGCGAAAAAAAATACCATTGTTAAAAGCAAGCACATTCGAGGTAGTGTATATAGCCCAACCAAAAGTTAAAACATAGTCGGTACTAATACTATAAGGAAACAAAAGCACTAAATCAGATAATACAAAGAACACATTTTATAGTCCAATGCAGAAAACTGCCTGAAATAAACAAATATCATCAATCTTCAAAGCAGGGCAAATATTTGGGAGTAGATAGCCAATAAAGAAACTTGAAACATAGTCATACTAGGATCACATGAACGCATTTCACCATCCGATGCAGAAACCTACCTGACATTAACAATATCATCAATCTTCAAGATCATCCTCACACACTCTGTTGCCAGTGTAATCGCACTTGTGCTTACAAGCAGTGGTTGCACGACATTCTCCTCCAAGATGTTAGTGATCTGTCCCTTCCTCACATTGATCCCAGCATTGATCTCCCCTTGAGCATGCCGATTCCTCAGCTCAGTCACGATAGCAATAGGGTTCAACCCAGCATTCTCAGCCAACGTGTAAGGAATAACTTCAAGCGCCTCGGCAAAAGATCTCACACAATACCCCTCCATCCCATGCAACACCTTAGACCAAGCACCAAGCTGCCTCGACAACTCGATCTCCGGGGCACCACCACCTGCAATCAGAAACCTCTTACTCACTAAACACCTTACCACACATAAAGCATCATGTAAACTCCTCTCAGCCTCGTCAAGAACCAACTGATTCGAACCCCTAACCAAAACAGTAGTAGTTCTTCCCATATCTTTAATCCCGGTAACCTTAACAATCTTTGCATCCCCAAGTGAAACCTCCTCAACAAGTTCCGCATGCCCCAACTTCTCGGCTCGAAAATGCTCAATATTAGCAATAGGCAAGCAGTTCAAAGTCTTGGTAATAAACTCAATATCATCCCTCTCAACGTCCTTAATAACCATAATCTTTGCTTTAGCCAGATAATGCAACGACAAATCAGTGACTGCATCCCTCAAAATACTCTTTTGAATCAACAAAACATTACAGCCAGTGGCCTTAATCTTCTTAATCATACCCAAAATATAATTCCTTTCCTCTTTCAATATCCTATCCATTTGAGTATAATCAGAAACTACAATACTCTGTTCAATATCAGTTTTAGGAGGGGAAATCTGAAACTGGATTACCGCAATTTTGGCGTTCTCCATTCTGGTCGGCCCTCCAGCTGCATGGCTCGCTTTCTTATCGAAAACCAACCCTTTAACCAACTGCGTATCGTCCACTGTTCCCCCATGCTTTTTCACAATCTTGATGTCCCTTAAATCAACCATATCCGGTTTTGCTGGATCAACGACTGAGAGAACAGAATCAACCGCAAGGGGAGCCAGAAGAGTTGAGTATTGGCTAACAACCTTACTGTTCAACGAAGTACTGGCGGATTTGATTAACGATTCGCGGTCGGAGAGCTCGAGGGGAACGGCCATGGCAGTTAGAACGTCGACGGCCTTAGACGAAGCCTTGTGGAGGGAATCGGATATAACAGTGGGGTGAATACCATGGGAGAGAAGAGTGAGACACTGCTTAAGGAGGGCGCCGGCTATGACGACGACTGTAGTGGTACCGTCACCGGCGGCGGCGTCCTGAGATTTAGAGAGTTCGACAAGCATTTTAGCTGCGGGTTGTAGGACTTCCATCTTGTTTAAGATTGTGGCGCCGTCGTTGGTAATAATGACTTCGCCGTTGGCGGTTGAGATCATTTTGTCCATTCCTTTGGGTCCTAAGCTGGTTCGGACGGCGTCAGCCACGGATCGGGCTGCTTTGATGTTGGCTTGGCGGATGTCTTCTTTGCGCTTGTTGTCCACGTAGGACTCCGTCTTGGAAGAGCGCGGCTGGGATGCAGTTACGGCCGCCATTTCTGGGTTTTTTTTCTTTTTCGATGGAAGCGGATGATTGGAAATGATAGGGTGGATCAGAAGAGAAAAACCCTAGGAGAACCGAGAGGGAATATATAGATAGAAAAGGGAGAATTTTCTGGGTGGAAAATCGAGAACGAAAGCCTTGGCCCTTGCTTAGGGCTTTTGGATTTTAACCCTTTCTTTAACTAGAGAATTTTTACACATGAAATGGGCCTTTTATCCAAATATCACCAAAACCGAAATTAGTATAGGAAATAACATATATATTTCAGATTATTTCTTAGATTAATAGGTCATGTAGAAAACGTTTTTAAACATACTCCATGCATAACGTGTTTAAAACAAAAAGTGGCGTTGGCCAAACCCAGTCTTGCTTTGTCCAATCGACGAAAGATCTCTTGGTCTTCAAGTTTGGGATCCCAGAAAATACCCAAAAGATAGATAACATTTGATGCCAATAATTACTTCTGCTTATCCTTCCATGAATTCTAGTTACAATGTGTCCTCAAGTACTTTGAGAACCATGACAGATGAATTCAGAGGGGTGGTGAAATTTGTGAGGTATGATGGTATGGTTCATGTCAAATCTCTTCTTGGCAACTTATTTTATTCTGTTTTCCTCCTCAGCAAACCCCAAAAGCAAACAAAAAACTTGCATACATCTTCAAGATGTTATGTGTAAGCTTTTCTTTTTTTTGGCATGAATAAGGTGGTAAGGGAGAGTCTGAGGAGAGAAAAGATGGTGATGTTTGTTTCAAGTGGAAAGATGTTGAGGCTTTGAGTTTGGGGACTGTATTGGAGAGTGAGTTATGCATCTTGATACCAAGCTGTAATAAGAGAAATGTTGTTGCAGAAGGGTGGAAAGAGGAGAGAGTGCGAACAGAGATAAGAACATGAGGGGAAGTCAAGATACTGATCTTATGTCAGGAAAAAAGGCTTGATGTTATATTTTACTTACGAACGTGTCCACTTACATTAACTTTTAAGCAGTTGATTTGAAAAAGGCAATGCCAAATGCCGTGATGCATTTGTAAGAACTTGGTTTACATCATAGCAATAATTACTTTCCATTAGAGCCGACTGGGGGGTTTGGGACCTACTGTTAAAAGTTTTTTGAATTTCAAAGCGGTTTCTAGGTGGATTCATAATCTTGTTGCGTCTTTCTTTGAGATATATTTTCTGAGCACTCATGATTGTTGTTGAATTATTTCATGTAGGTGGAAGATAATCAACTTCTTAGTGAATGTTAAGACCTCAATTTGTGATGGACTTCAAAGTTTTGTTGGGAAAATAGGATTGGGATTTGGACCCCTTGTTTGCATAATTTAGTATTACCCACTATTTAAACAAATTTAAGTCTTTCTTTTAATGGCTTATGTTCGGAACTTTGGATTGTGAACTAGGTGGAACAGGATTCCTCCAATTCCTAGCCCAAGTAGTTTTTCGGGGATGTACATATGATGACACATACCTAGCTTTGTATTTCCTGGTGGTGTCCGTCCTTCCTGTCCATCTAAAGCGACCTGGGATAGTAGGAGGTTATCGGATGCAAAAGTTTCTCTCCATGCTGGATCAGACAAGTTGGGTGAAATTAAAGGAGTTGCAGATGGGCAGTTTGATGGAAAGAAGAGAAAAACGGTAAATATGTTACTGCTGTGCCTTCTTCTAATCCGGGAATTCAGGTTGGTAGTCCTGCTGACTTATGAGTTCTTGTTCCACAAAGTGTGAGTATCTAGATGCAACAGGATTGGTTGAACAAACAAAGGGAAATGCTGAGAACAATATGACGAATGGCTCAAAAAATCTAAGTTCAGAACAACTTTCTTCCCATAACAGTGAGGTTGATGGATCTCTTAGATATACTCCACATAAGGGTTTGCATGCGACTGCCTATGCAGCAAGCACTAAAGAGGCAGAGAACTTGGCCATTGAACAAATAATGTCTGGTCCATATGTCTCCCACCAAGCTTTGGAGGAACCTGAAGAGCTTGAAGATGATTTAGAATTTAGGAACTCGATAGTCTCTGTGGGGAATACTAATAATGGCCTCTGCAGTCTTCAGTGTCAGATTCAGCAGGAGCAACACTAGTAGTATCAAGCGATCGAGCTGGTCCTTTCATTAATTTACATGCTAGTGGCGGTATAGAAAAGTTAGAGGTTCTTCCTGCTTCCCTTCTCGATTTTTACTAATTTCTATCAACTCTATCTACATTGCTAGATATCCCGAATATGATTCCCTTGCTTATATTTTCTTGATCTGCTCCTTGGTTACTGTCAAGTTTACTACTGTGTCTGAAAAGCTGAAAACAAAAATTTCTTCACTCTCTTTGTGATTATAAAGCCTTTTTGGGAATGAGGAGGCTCTAATATCTCAACTACTATGTATAACCATATTTTTTGGGGCACTAATACAATCACAGCCTGAAGATAGTGTATAGTTGTAGATGTTGGGGGTTCGAACCTCGTACTTGTTGGATGTCATCTAGTAAGAACGGCTGCATTGAAGATTATCTTAAGGGTGCTATACAAAGCTTCCTTTGATCACTGTTTGGAACAATGAGTTGACTAGTTATTTAAAATATGCAATTATAAGTGATGACCTTGTGAGTAAACTGGTTCAACCAAAACCAAGCTTTCACGAGGCTTTGTACCCATATATCATACACAAGATCAGATTTTGATTTTTGTTCTTACAAAGGATTGATAATATTCTGACTATTGGTAATTTTCACTTGCAGCCTGCAGAACTTACTGCAATGCCATCAATCCTGGTCGCCCCTGTGGTCCAGAGGAAGCCACTGATAAGGTAAATTGCAATGACTTCGTTTAGAAGATCTACGATTCTCAGTTGTTTGCTATATCACATTTGAGCCTTGCCATTTCCTTTGTGATTGGCAGATTGAACTTCACATCCTTGGGTAAATCGTCTGGGAAAAGTGGGTAAAACAGGGTTTAGAGAAGTCGTTTGACTGATTTGGAAAGGGTTATACGTGATAACTGAAGTTAACCGTTCTCTTTCATCGCCCGTTTTATAGTTAATAAAAAAAACTCTGAGCTTGCAAGAATTTCAGCTTTGAGTTGTGTAAATGAAATGATGAATTGCTACAGATTTGCAAGGATAAAGCAGCTGGGGAACATAATTGCTGCATGGCGTTCATGCAGCTTCCGGCTTTTATATTTATACCCGACACTGACACTTGAGAATATAAGACAAATTGAACATGAAATTTGGAGTATGAAGCCATATCACTGTAGTCCCAATTTGAGAGATTAATTTTTAAATAATGTTTAACTTCGATTTGAATATCCATGTTGTGGACAGAGTAGAATAGGTTTTGATTTTGAATATGTTGCGGAATACGACTATCGGATAGAGCAAAATCGCAACTGATAATTTGAGAAAATAAAAATAAAGATAAAGAAGACACAAAATTTACGTGAAAAACCCTTAAATAATATAGGGTAAAAACCACGGGCAACGGTAGAAGAATTTTACTATGAGAAATTAGGAATTACAACCTCTCTCGATCTACCAAGGAGAAAACAATGATAATTCTCTCTTGATAAAAAAGAGAAAATAACTCTCAAGAAACTCTCTAAATTTTCTAGTATTGGGAGAAAGCTAGAATGATTTGTGATGGTTTTGAAACTAAATGAGCTAGAGTATTTATAGTTGAAGCTTAAGGACTAATTTGTAAATACTCTAAATTATAATGACTAAAATATACAATTATACTATTGCTAATTTTCAACAATTAGCCAACCATTTTTGACATTTTTTTCCGGTGGATTAATTCTACCTTTCGGTGGATTTTCAACAATCTCCCACTTGAAGATTTGATTGGAACAATCATATCTTCACACCATTCTTTCTACCTTGTACCTTCATGTTGCTTACGTCTCTGACAGGCCACAAGAGGATCGACACCAAGTAAATTTATCGGCATTGATCGCCTTCGTTATGAAATCTTCTATGTTGTCTTTGGTATGAATCTTCTGCATATCTACCATCCCTTCTTCCACCTTTTCACGAATGAAATGGTACTGAAATCGTATGTGTTTTGTCCTTGAATGAAATGTTGGATTCCTTGCTAAATGCAAGGCGCTTTGACTATCATAAAATAGAGAGACATACTCTTGATTGTGCCCAAGCTCCTCCAATAACATCTTCAACCAAATTGCTTATTTACTGGCTTGTGTAGCTGCTACATATTCTGCCTCTGTTGTGGATGTAGCCACAACCGACTGTAATTTTGAAACCCAACTTACAGCTCCACCAGCAATTTTGAACACATATCCTGTAGTAGATTTGCTTTTATCCAAATCCCCTGAATAATCAGAATCTACATACCCATTGATTGTAAGTTTTATCCTCCGTAACATAATGCAATATTTGAGGTCTTTTTAATGTATCTCATGATCCTCTTTACTGTATTCCAATGCTCTTTGCCTGGATTCGCCATGTACCGACTAACCATTCCCACTGCTTGTGCAATGTCTGGTCTTGTGCATATCATAGCGAACATTAAACTTTCCACTGCTGATGTATACGGTACTCAAGACATCTCCATCCTCTCTTCTTCACTACTAGGACTCATACTGGATGATAATTTGAAGTTAATAGGAAGAGGGGTAGAAATTGGCTTACAATCTTGCATGCTGAATCGTGACAAGATCTTCTTCAAGTAATTCTTTTGTGAAAGCCAAATATTCCTATTACTTCTGTCTCAGTGAATTTGCATCCCCAGAATCTTGTTTCTGGTCCCAAGTCCTTCATTTCAAATTCCCTAGCCAGTTGTGCCTTCAATTCTTCAATATGATCTTTGTTGGGTCCTGCAACCAACATGTCATCCACATACAACAACAATATAATAAAATCGTTATCACCAGACCTCTTGAAATAAGCACAAGGGTCTGCATTAAGTTTGTTGTATCCAAGGAACATAATGAAGGAATCAAATCTCTTATTCCAACACCTCAGTGCCTGCTTTAGACCGTACATAGATTTGTTCAACCTGCAAACCAAGTTCTTTTTTTCGTCTTCTTCAAAACCTTCAGGCTAGAGCATGTAAATATCTTCTTCAAGATTTCCATGAAGAAAAACTGTTTTAATATCTAGCTGCTCTAGATGTAAGTTCAATGTAGCACACATTGCCAAAACTACTCGAACTGTTGTTAGTCAAACCACATGAGAAAAGATTTCATTGAAATCAATACCTTCTTTTTGAGCATATCCTTTGACCACTAGTCTTGCACGATACATCTCCACTTGATCATCACCATTTCGCTTGATTTTGAAGACCCATTTGTTACCAATTGGCTTCATTCCTTGTGGTAGTGATACAATGTCCCATGTATTATTTTTATGAAGGGCTTCAATTTCTTCTTGCATCGCCATCATCCACAGTGAAACATCTGAGCTGTTTATTGCCTCCTGGTATGTTGATGGCTCACCGTCCTCTGTTAAAAGGCAGTATGCAATATTACCTTCTATAATATAATCTGAGTGCCAATTGGGACGTCTTCTCACACGATATGATTGACGAGTTGTTGGAGCTTCAGAACTCTCTGGTTCTTGTTCATCATGTACTGGTTCTGCTTCAGAAGAATCTACTTGTTCAAACTCATTTTCCACAGTTGTAGCACTTTAAATTCTTCTTGCTCCTCGACTTTGATCTACCATATTTGTGACTGTTCTTTGGCCACGTTATGTTGATCTCCCTCTCATCGTTGTCAACGCTTCTGCTTGTTGCAGATTTACTTGTTTATCTTCCTTGTTCTTGCACCGATTTTATTCTTGTAGAATAGTAGCTGCAACGTCATCGAAGACTAGACTAGTGACATTATTGTTTTTCAAGTTGATGATGAGTTGATCATACGAATCTGGTAGACTTTGAAGTAGAAGTTCAACATGTTCTTGTTCTTCTATTTTACAGTTTAAGGATGTAAGCTGAGAAAATAAAGTGTTCAGTGTATTTAAGTGCTCTGTCACTGAAGTAGATTATGGCATACGAAGAGTGTACAATTTTCTCTTAAGGAAAATTTTATTGTGCAGCGATGTGGCCTCATACAGTTTGGTGAGATGATCACATATCTCTTAGATGTCTTATTCTCCTCGATGCTTGACAATGCTTCATTTGCTAATGCTAGATAAAAGTTTGTCATAGCATTCCCGTCCATTTTGATCCATTTGTTGTCATCTGTGAAATCTACCGGCCTTTCACTGATAGCTGCTAGACAACCGTCTTTCCTCAGGATGGTCTTCATCTTCAATTTCCAAAATGAGAAATTTCTCCAATTGAATTTTTCAATATCAAATTTTGTTGCCATAGCTTCTATTACAGATAACTCCCACTATTTCACTATCGTGAATAGTTCTCTGGAACCTTCAAATAATGGGTAATAACTTCTTACTTTCTTATGTTGGATGATCCATCTTTTGGTGGCAATCACAAAGACAATAAGTAGATATTACACACTCTAATCTGGCTCGGATACTAATTGTTACGGAAGACGACTATCGGATAGAAAAAATCTCAACTGATAATTTGAGAAAATAAAAATAAAGATAAAGGAGACACAAAATTTACGTGGAAAACCCTTAAATAATATAGGGTAAAAACCACGGGCAACGGTAGAAGAATTTCACTATGAGAAAATAGGGTAAAAACCGCTCTCGATCTACCAATGAGAAAACAATGATAATTCTCTCTTGATAAAAATGAGAAAACAACTCTCAAGAAACTCTCTAAATTTTCTAGTATTGGGAGAAAGGTAGAATGATTTCGGATGGTTTTGAAACTAAATTAGCTAGGCTATTTATAGTTGAAGCTTAAAGACTAATTTGTAAATACCTAAATTACAATGACTAAAATATACAATTATACCATTGCTAATTTTCAACAATTAGCCAACCATTTTTGACATTTTTTTCCGGTGGAATTTTCAACAAAATATTGGTGTTAGATCATAATTTGAATATCGATATTGTGATAGCTTTCTGCAGGCTGGTTGGTTTGGATATGCTCCCTACTTTATGTTGATGAAAATTTGTTTGTTTATAAATTGGGTATTTGGTTTTAGTGAGAGATGATGCAACAGAGGATGGGTTAGTGAGGGATGTTTTGCAACAGAAGAGGATCCTTAAGCGTAGCTATGCCTATACCTTTTCGTTCTTCTTTCTCAGCTGACAACATCCATAATTGTATTTTGTGTAAACGTGTTTTTAATTACAGGATACATTCTCTTACCTGGTAGGTGCATAACCATGAAATTTTCTGATCGTATTTATTCTGTGTCTAGAATTTCCCTAATTCCCTTGTGAATTGGAGTTGAATTTTTGTGACTCCATCTTATCGTGGTCATGAAACGCCAGCCAACAGCTCATAGCCGTAGCCTTTTTATAAAAAAAATGTCATAAAGTAGAGTTATTAAAAATTAAAATATAAAGAAAAATATAAATATGATATAAAAAGTAAAAGATAAAAAGAAATAACGACAAAAACCGGCACAAAGAATGATATCATCACCTATTAATTAAGATTGAAAAAAAATACACGATTTTAAGATTTTTTTTTAAGATCTCTATAAACGTATAAGTTTTAAAGAATAAAACTAATTTTACGAAAATAAATTTTGAAAATCAAAGATCAGATGGAATAGAATAGAAAATTTATAATATAAGGTTGTGGTCAATAAACCTATCTGCTAAATATCGAGTATACTTGTTCATAGGTCTAATTTAATAATCCAAAATACTTAAATTCAAAAATGATTTAATTTTTTTTTTAAAATAAACTTACCCAACACAAAACCAAGCTTATGACCTTAACACGTCTAATGAAATCCAAATATATCTTCTAACTGGTTGGTTCAATTGGTAAAGAGTTTGATATCGCTTAAATAAGGTCTCAAGTTCGAGTCATTGTGTATGTAGAAAATCTCTTTGAGAGATTCACCCACCAAAATTAGGTGTGAGACCCGGGTCGATTTAGATTAATCAATGAAAACTTAGAGCTAGACAGCAAAAAAAAAAAATCCAGACATATCTAACAACATGGAAAACCATTCGTCACCGTCTTACATCATCAACGTATATGATTTGAAGGGAAAAAGATTCCAATATTCTTGATTTAGTGGAGAATAATGATTCTCAAAGCGTGATGCACGATTTATTTAGTTAAAATATTGGTTAACTGGGTTCTGACCCGACTTGTATAATAAATTGTTTCATGTCGAATTAGTTATATTTAAATTTCCACAGCAAAAGATGTAAGACACTTACACTCTAGGCTGAAATTGAGGTTAATTTGCTTAACCATTTGTTCCAATCTCTGAGCCACTGAGAGTCTCCGATCTATAATCTCTCTTGTCTCTTTTGCTTTGGTGATAGACTCGAAGTTCATCGTCTAAGACTACACGGATCGCCTTTCTAGAAACTGCAACCCGGCATCGGATGCGCTCATCGTCGGCGAAATGGGAAGCGGGTTTCCGACCAGAGGTAAAGCAAAGGTAATAAAATCCAATGTTGATTGCAAACATAACCACACGAAGACGACGAGTCCTCCTTGCTTAATGGAATAGAGTTTGGTTGCAGTGCTTGTTTTCTGTGTATTTTTGGGCCACTCTCGATGGTGTGGTGCTTTGCCAAGTTACCCTTCAAGATGGGATGGCGCGCTGTAAAGTATGCCCGGGGTGGTTGTTATTGTTGTAAATCAGATAAGAGGGATATTTACTCTTCTTTCTCTGACATCGATTTTGGATGATTATTAGGGATAGATAGGAGGAGAGCGGGTGGCGTAGTCGCCTCACCAAAAATTTTAAATTAAACTATATTTTAAATATTTTTTTATATTTTCAATTAATAATATATTTTTATTTCACTGAAATTTTATAAATTATAGTTCATTTTATCTGACATAAGATCCTACTTCCGTATCTTGCAAAACAGCTTTTATCACTAATGTTCTTGATGCTGCTACACTTGGTCCGTATTTTGCTTGTTTTGCTGTACTGTTGTTATTTTATGAAATATATGTGATGCTCCAAATCGTCATTTCGATTAGGAATGGTTGAACTATTTGAATTTCATAGCTCTATTTAATTTATTTTATAAAATTCAATCATTTTTTTTGTAGAAGTAATATTTTATTTAAAATAAAAAATATCTCAAATTACAATAAAAATTATCAGTGACAATCGTAAATTAAGTACATAATTAGGAAAATTTTCTATAATCATTGAAACAAAACTAGCAACTTAAGATCACATAAGGATCATACAAGGAAAGATTAAATCTAACCAAGAAACTTGAACAAAGATAGATACAAACAAATTTGATTGTATCGACAAACGAACCACAAAAGAGGATCAAGCTATTGAATGACCACCGATAAACATCAAATCAGACTCGAACGACGTGAAAAGTTATACGTGAAAGCAAATCGGGTATCCAAATCCAATTTGAGAGTCCAAAACAGGGAAGATCAACAAGATATCAGATAAGTCACATTAATCAGTCTTGACGATATCAAATCAACTCTTAAAAAAATAAATGAAAAAAGTCAAATAACCAAAAACATAAGATATGATATAGAGAAGAAAAAGGCAATAAAGAATATCGGTGGTCGGCAATTAACATTAAAGTTAGTGTGATTACCGATCAACAAAGACGAAAAAAAAAAGAAATAGTGACACACTAATGAGAGAAAACTATTTTTTTTTTAAGATTGATAATTAAAATTTTAAAATTAAATTCAATAATTTTTCCTTCAAAATCATTTTTTTAAATCAAATAATTTAATATAACTGAAAGTCAATAGATACTAAATTATACTAATCAAAGCAATCTGAAAATATAAAATTAAAAAAAAAACCTTTTCTTTCGACAGAAAAGTGGTTAAAAATAAATTAAGGTCGTAGGTTGTATTGTACATCAAAAGTCTTTTTCATTATTTTCTGCAATACATACAATCCAAATTAATTCAAACCAACAACCCAAGTAACATAAAATCAAAAATCTCAATTGATCTAAAATTTATTAATAAAATTGATTTAAAATCCAAACATAACATAGTAAGACCAGATTTAATTCAATTTAGGTTCAAACAAAATTAAAATACAATTTTTTTTTTCTTCTTAGAAAATTGAATGTAACTTTTTAAGATACGAATAAAATTAGATAACTATCATAATTTATTATTCACAATTAGATCAATTTACTATATTAGCAAGGGCGGAACATCATGGAGGCCAAGGGAAAATAAATAAATTTTTAATATATATATATATATATTAAATATTTATTTGAAAAAAAAAAATTATCAGGCCCTCCGTAACACCCCGAAACTCGGGTTAGTACTTCGAGTCAACCCGAGACCCAAAGTTTGAGCTAAATGAACCTTAAAGTATAGTGGACCAAGTTTATTGTTTTTGGGCTTGAGTTAGGGCCCAAGAGTTTTGGTGGTTGGTTATGGGTCTTGTGTAAATTAGAAATTTGGAGGACTAAAAGTGTAGTTTAACCATGGTTAATTCTAAAAGTTAAAAACCCTCTCATATATTATGTTTTTACGTGAACCACTTCCTCTAATCGTCTCACCAAATGCTCTTCTTCTTTCTTCCCTCTTTCATTCCAAGTGAGAGTTCAAACATTTCAAGTTTAGTGTGGTGAAACTAAGGTGAGAATGTCAATATTCATCCTTCAAGCTTTGTTTTAAGTTCCATTTCATAGTTATTATGCATAGAACCAAAAATGAGTCTTGAGAGATTTATGGGAATCTATGGATTGCTTTATGCATAGAACCAAAAATAGATCATAGGGAGTCTGTTTAGATGTTATTCAACCCCTAGATGGATTGGCAATCTATTTTCTCATTTTGTTTAGTGAATGAGATAAGAGAAAGCTCAAGAGCTAAAGGAAAAGAAAAATTGAATCTTGAGTGAGTTGAGAAAGTTTCTATCCATCAAAGGAGCAAGGTAACACCTTTACAACTTGTAACACCCCAACCCATGCCCGACTCGAATACGAGTCTGAGATGTCACATTGACTTTTTAAAACGATATTCTTGTAAAATATCAAAACATTTGAACTTATTTTAAGAAAATACGATAATATATTATTAAATTATGTTCGGTATAAAATTTTGAGGCAAAAATATATTTATGAATAGTATTATATGGTATGAACAGTACCGTGAACAGTAACCTGCTACAGTACCAAAATGCTAAATTTTCCAGATTGCAAACAGGGAACCGATTCCCTACTACAGGGTACCGATTCCCCTGCTATAATAGTGCTACAGTACTTCCGTAAAACATACATAAAACTCGTAAAAATTAACCGTTCATTACTATACATTTATATTTACATAAATACGTTCAAAACATTAGAAAAGTCGATCAGAACGTTCATACTAAAACATTTCTTACATGCCAACATATGATACACAATTAAAAATACATACTTTATCAATTAATTCTGATATGATCTGATCTTCTAGCAGTGTTGTTGTTCTTGCCACTTCTATTTCTGCTATTCTTGGTTCTTGGTACCTACGTGTAAATCACTTACACGCTAAGTCATAGACATAATGAGGCATAATAAAATATATAACAATGAATTCATGAAACATGCACTCTTACCGTTCAATCGTAATATTATAATCTGCATGTATCCATTATACTACAATATATATGATCATGTGATGCATATATGAAATTTATCGTCTATGCAAGTTTCACTTCACTTTATCTTTGTATTGCCCATGTACATTATTGAGAATAGGAGGTAAATGAGTACATTGAGGTTGTGCACGAATGTTGTCACCACAGCTCGAATAAATTCCCACTAGGGGCACTGAATATTTGTCCCGAATGACTATTATGTCCCGAAGGACCACTATATATGTCCCGAAAGACCACTATATATTTCCCGAATGACCACTCCTTAAGAACCATATACATAATACAATAGACCAAATAAGTGTACCGAAGTACCACATGTATGTTCCACAGAATTACATATATGTCCCGAAGGACCACGTAGAACCCTCGACTCTTGGCATGCCAATTATACCTACAGTTCTCATATTAAATCACATGGGCTTAAATATGAATACATTTCTCATTTTCATATCTTTTTCATCACTTTTCATATAAACACATATTTCACTTCACATGTACACATATGATCACTTTTATTATTTCACATACCTGGATTGATTCTCTGACAATTGCATTCTTTCATATAATATCATATTAATGCATAAACGAATTATGCAAGAAATCACTGTATTCAATAGCTATGTATGAATGCATGTATATGAATATGAAATCATGAATTCAACTATAAGAGATAGACTTATCGCAAGTCTTATCTCCATACAATTCTATCTAATATGTGCACTCACCTTAGGCTTGCTGGATTTGAACCAATTCTAGAACTTATTTATTTATCAATCGTTTCTAATCCTTCGATCATTATTACTTGTCACTTGTTCCTGAACTTGTTTAGGCTCGATATCTATATAAACATAATTTTTGAGACAATTATCAAAAGCCTAAACCTTATAACTTGATACTAATAGCTTAAACTAATTTAATGAACCAAAATTCACTTTTACTTTAGGGGGTATCGATACCCTCCCCATAGGGAATCGGTTCCCCCTGCATAATCTGTAAAAACCCAGAATTTACTGTTCAAACCTGAAAATCATCAACTCTTCACTAAATTTTCTCATACAAAGTTCCTTTCATACCACCCAACTTAACTATAACCATTTTAATTAACTTCTATCATTTCAACACTTTAGAATCTCCCATAGTTCATTCAAATTCTTAAAGCTAAGAATCATACCCAATTTTCCTTGTTATCCAAAATTAATTCTAACACTTATAACTTCTTAATTAACCCCTTGACAAGTCAAAAATCTTATTCAAACTTCAAAAACTCATCCACATCAAAATTTCATCTAAAAACCCATTTTTCAAATATATCTCTAAAACATTTATCTTGTTGTTTTAATGCCATTTAGGCTTTCTTTTTAGCTTATATAACATTCAAACTTTCATTACCAAACCAAAAAAAAAAGAAACAACCAAGGTTCAGATTCTTACCTTAAGCTTGGGTCTTGACGTTTGAGAGAAGAAGAAGATGAAGGAAGAAGAAGGAAGAAGAAATGAGAGAAATCTGGAAACATTTGTTTCCTACATAAGCCCCATGTGGGTTTATAAAATAACCCAATATCCATATTTAATTATTTTCTTGATAAAAGACTCATTTGCCCTCTTAACTTCTCCTTATTTGCTAATTCATCCTACAAGAAATATTTCCATTAAATCTCTCAACTTTTCAATTATTTACTTTGGTCACTGAAATTTTAAAATCTTACACTTAAATTACTAACTCAGTATTGAGGATGTTACACAACTCTTCTATACTCTTAGTGAGTCAATAAAAGTTCAATATAGTTTAAATGTTTGAGTTGAGCATAATAAGCATTTTTATGGTGAGATTGTTATTTTAGAGTTATAAATGTGTTTAAAGCCTCCATTATGACCATTATTGATCAAATAAAACTTTAAGCATGTTTGGGGACCTTACTAAGGTCTTTGAGATTGAAAAATAGAGTTTTTTGTACTTGTTTTATGACTTCTGTAGGTAGAGTGTCGATTTTATAGGGATACTGTCAATACTTATTCTTTGTTTTTGGGTAAAATCGTGTTTTCTGGGTAGGAGTTCGAAACTCTTTCAAGAGTTTCAAAACTTTGGGTCATAATTTCGAAAATCCCAAAAAGTTTCAAAACTGGGCAGAACAGAATGTTTAAAAGTATCGGTACTTATATAAAGTATCGAAACTTTTGTAGGAGTATCAATACTCTAGGGATAGTATCGATATTTTTAGTCTGTTTTGGGAAAAAATGGAAGTTTTTAAGGGAATTAGACTCGAGGTACCCCAACACTTCATTTTATCATCAAATAAGAATACAAGTGAGAATATTAATGATATTAATATTACACTTAGAAACAAGATCAATTAGGATGACATAAAAATAACCTTAGGTAGTGCGCTAGGCACTTAAAGCTAACTAGCTTAGGTGCAAGGTCCGACACTCAAGTAGTGGGCTAGTCAGTGGGGGTTGACTGATGTAGAGATTCCAAGCAACCAGCCTCGGTAAACTAGAGGGGTGTGTGGGCTCTGAGATATAGAACCCTCAGTAGCACCTTGATGTCTACCATAGAGTAGAGAGTTCAATATACGAATATATTCACTATTATAGTTATCAGTTTGCTTGAACATGACATGAACACTTTTAGTATGGCTTAGTTGTTAATGTGACACTGGGCTAGTTAGCTCAGTGTTTGAAATTTGTTTCCTTGTGTAGGTTAGTCGAGGAGTAGTATGAGGAATTTTGACAGTAGTGATCTAGACCCAGATAGTGCAGAGTATGTCTCGAGTTCATCTTTAGAGGGCATGTATAATTATAAACCTCGATTTGTATATTTTTGTATGATTCGTAACTCATTTTAAATTATGGTCTATATGATTTAAAAATTATTTTGGGAGCTCCTAATGTAAACAATTTTATTTAAATTATGGTTGATTTATTTTAGCACGAGTGGTTACAAATGGTCATTTTTAAAACGAAAAAAATTAAAAGAAAATTTTGGTTAGCCACTCCGGTGGTTCCGTGTAGCATTCTGATCAGTCGAATGTGTGTCTACTAGTTTAGGGTGTTACATTTAGTGGTATCAGAGCATCATGTTTAGATATTTTGAGGACATGAAGGTTAGAGTTAATAAAATTTTATGAGTATTCATGTCTTTAATGATGTAAAAAAATACTTCTGTTTTTGAAATAGTGATAATAACTCCTCTTATTTTTTAAATTTTCAGAGTTTATTATAGAGGAGAGTCCAGGTCAGAGTCAGGAGTGTAGAAATGAGAGTAGATCTTCCCTCATGGACGATATCGGTGATGATTTTATTCTTGAGACAAATTTTGAGGAGCCCGGGGATGCGAGAGTTGAGGAGGTAACTTTCTTTAGAGAGATGACTGCTACACTGAGGCATATAGCCAGAGCCTTACCCATAACTCCAGTAGCCCCACCTTTTGTAGCACCTCAAGAGTCCCCTGTCGAGAGACTCAGAAGGTATTGGACCACAGACTTTCATAGATCAGGAGATGATGACCCAATAGTGTTTGATCAGTAGTTGAGGGAGACTTAGAGGACCCTTCATCAGCTACACCTCACTCCTGAGTGTATGCTCGAGTGTGTCACATCCTTGTTGAATGGTGACACAATAGATTTGTGGGATATAGTCGAGATGTCCATGGAGCTTGAAAGACCTACTTGAGAGTAATATTTAGTAGAATTTCGCCATAAGTATATAAGTAAGGCTCACATGGATGATCTTAGAGATCATTTTTTGCAGTTGACATAGGGAGACCATTATGTGTTTGAGTACGAGGTAGATTTCCTTTGACTCAGTCGGTGAGCACCAAAGTTAGTGTCTTTAGAGCACTTTCGATGTAGGAAGTTCATAAAGGGCCTCCGTCAGGATATCCTCACCCATCTATCCGTCAATACCCCTATATATTTTACCGAGTTGGTTCGCCAAACCAAGGCCTTAGAGAGGATGCTAGGGGAGAGGAACTGCAGTTGCAAGTGCTACTTCCGGGCAGGGCAGGGGAGCTGTAGAGTCATCTAGACCATCACAATCATCCAAGAGAGTGCGACACTCTCAGAGTTCTTGGAGAGCTTCACAAAGCTAGTCTAGTAGACCAACTCATCATGTGAGCAAAAGAGGTGGTAGATCTGGTCAATGCAAGAGACATTTCATCACTACCTCTGTAGCGAACTTAGGAGGTTCATCAAAGGCACAGTCTCAGTCAGTCAGTTCAGTTTACAGCCGGAGGTAAGCAGGGGTGTACCGTCAGGGGTCCCCAAGTTACTATAGATGTGATTTTTAAACTATTTTATCAGAGAGTGCCCAGATGCTACAGTTGTGATACTAGGTTAGACGTAGAGGTCGACCCCATCAGTTCAAATGGGTAGAGGTTTCCATATGGGTGGTAGCTCAACATCCGACTAGATCAGTAGGGGTGCGGGCCAATCTGGAGCCAGTGTAGAGCCCAAATTTGTTGCTCGTCAGTATGCAGTCTGAAACCAAGAGGATTGCAACACCACTGATGTAATTTCAGGCACATTTACAGTGTTTTATCTTCCACTTACTATATTAATCAACCCAAGATCCAACCATTCATATATTTATTATTACCTAGTTCAAGAGAGAAATATCCAACTGAGAACCTCGTGATAAGGTTTAGAGTATCTAGTTCTTTAGGATTATATGTCATAATGGATAAGGTTCACCGTAGATGCCATGTTGAGATTCAAGGTGAAATATTTTCAGCTAATCTTATGGAGTTTCCATTCAGAGAGTTTGATTTAATTTTGGGTATGAATTGGCTGTCAGAGCACGATGCGAGTTAGAGGTGTAAGATTCGACGACTTAAGCTCAACAAAGAGGATGGGACTAGGATTATGATGTTTGGCAAAAAGTCAATGGGTGTAAGGGTTGTTTCATCCCTTAAAGCTTAAATGATACTTGATTAGGGTTATGAAGCCTTTTTGGCTCATGTAGTTGACTCAAGATAGTATTTCCGCGAATTGAGGACATCAAAACTGTCAGAGATTTTCCAGATTTTTTCCTGAGAAGTTACCAGGGTTACTACCAGATCGAAAGTTAGAGTTAGAGATTGAGGTAATGTCAGGGTCACTCTGCTGTTCATTTCCCCTATCGTATGATACATAATGAACTAAAAGAGTTAAAGGTTCAAATTTTGGAGTTGCTAGAAAAGGGTTTCATCATTCCAAGTATCTATCCATGGGGAGCGTCAGTTCTCTTCGTTAAGAAGAAAGACAGGTTGATGAGGTTTTGCATCAATTATCGACAATTGAATAAACTGACCATCAATAACTATTTTCCCTTACCCATAATTAATGACCTCTTTAACCACCTCAGGGGAGTGTGTGTCTTCTTTAAAATAGACCTAAGATCTAGGTACTACTAGTTGAAGGTTAAAGAAACGGACATAGCGAAAATGATATTTAGGACAAGATACGGTTATTATGAGTTCCTGGTAATGTCTTTTGGACTCACCAACGCCCTGGTGATATTCATGGATCTCATGAATCGATTTTTCACTCGTACTTGGATCAGTTTGTTGTGGTTTTCATAAAATATATTTTGGTGTATTCTCGTTCAGAGGATAAGCATGATCGACACATCCACATAGTTCTTTAGAACCTTCGAGACTGATAGTTGTTTGCCATGTTTTGCAAGTACAAGTTCTGGTTATCCGAGGTTTCATTTTTAGGGCATGCAATTACAGAGAATGACATCAGATTTGATCCTGAAAAAGTTAAAGCAGTTCTTGAGTGTGAGCTACCCAAGAACGTAATCGAAGTACGTAGTTTCTTAGGTCTTGCAAGCTATTATCATCACTTCGTAAAGGGCTTTTCGATGATAGCCGCCTCGATGATAAAGTTGTTTTTAGAAAGGTGTACCATTTGTGTAGGGTGAGAAACAACAGTATAGTTTCGAGCAATTGAAGACCTTATTGACCTAAGCCCCAGTCTTAACCCAGTCTACGTCGGGAAAAGAGTTTATCATATATAGTGATGCTTCGTTAAACGGTTTGGAATGTGTTTTGATACAATATGGAAAGATAGTAGTGTATGCATCTCGTCAGCTCAAGCCTCACGAGCGGAATTACTCCACCCACGATTTAGACCTTACAACAATTGTTTTAGCGTTCAAGATTTGGAGGCATTACTTGTTTGGGTAAAAATGGAATATCTTCACAGATCACAAAAGTTTAAAGATTATGACTATGTTATCGATTATCACCTTGAAAAAGTGAACGTTGTGGCTGATGCGCTCAGCGGAAAGTCAATGTTAGAGATTAGAGCCTTGTTAGCACGCCTGAGTATATCCAGAGATGAAGGCTTATTAGCTGAACTTAAAGTAGAACCCAAGCTAGTGAGTGAAGTCAAGAAACTTCAAAGTTCTGATAGTAGTGTAAGAGCTCACGTGGAGTAAGTCCACCAAGGCAAGGCCCCAGGGTTCAAAATGCGAGATAGTAACGTATTGTATTTTAGAGGTCAGTTATGTGTGCATAATGTTAAGCAGTTGCATAGAAATATCCTTCATGAAGCCCATTGTAGTCCATTTTCTGTCTATCTTGGTAGCAATAAGATGTAACAAGAGTTTCGACCGTTGTAATTTTGGCCAGGAATGAAAAGAAAGGTTTATGAGTTTTTAGCAAAGTGATTGGTGTGCCAACATGTTAAGGTGGAACATCATGCTCCCTCAGGGTTACTCCAGCTGATTCATATACCGTAGTGGAAATAGGATCAAGTAACTATAGATTTCGTGATGGGATTACCGATGATGAGACGTAAGCATGCTGATATGTGGGTGATAGTAGATTGGTTGACCAAGTCTACTCACTTTTTACTAGTTAGAATGAACTTTACCTTTGAGAGTCTAGCACAACTCTATATTCGCAAGATAGTGAGGTTGTATGGAGTCCTGACTTCGATTATCTCAGATAGAGACACTAGATTGACTTCTCAATTTTGGGAAGCTCTTCACAGTTCCCTAGGTATCAAGCTTCATTTCAGCACCACATTTCACCTTCAGACAGACGGTCAGTCAGAGCACGTTATTCAAATTCTTAAGGATATGCTTAGATGTATTATTATAGATCTTGAGGGTAGTTGGGAAGATCACCTACCATTGATGGAGTTCGCGTATAACAACAGTTAACAGTCGAGCATACAGACTCTCTGTATGGATGCAAATGTAGAACTGCTCTTTGCTGGACTGAGGTTAGTGAAGGGAAAATAGTGGGACCATATCTGATCCGAGATACTGAAGAAAATGCCAAGGTAATTCATAGCAGGCTTAGCGATGCTTCAAATAGGTAAAGATCGTATGCATATATGAAACACAAGGAAATCGAGTTCAAAGTAGGAGACAAGGTATTCTTTAAGGTGTCCCCATGAAAGAAAATACTTCGGTTTGGACACAAAGAAAAATTAACTCCTCGTTTCATTAGTCCTTATGAGTACTTGAGAGTGTAGGGTCGGTCACTTATCATTCATCCTTACCCCCAGAGCTAGAGCGCATTCATAATGTGTTTCATGTGTCCATGCTTAGAAGATATCGTTCTGACCCATCTCATGTCTTATCCTTAGAGCAAGTTAAGTTAACCCCCGACATGTCTTATGAGGATGGACCGATTAGAATCCTAGCCAGAGAAGTGAAAGAGTTGAGAAACAATAAGATTCCTTTAGTAAAAGTACTTTGGATAAATCACGGGGTCAAGGAAGCTACTTAGGAAACAGAGGAATATATGAAGCTCTAGTATCCGCATATTTTCTATCTAGGTAAATTTCGAGGATAAAATTTCTTGTTATAAGGGGAGAATTGTAACACCTTGAAACTCAGGTTAGTAGTTTGGGTCAGCCCGAGACCCAAAGTTTGAGCTAAATGGACCTTACAGTATAATGGACCAAGTTTGTTACTTTTGGGCTTGAATTAGAGCCCAAGTTTTTGGTTTGTTATGGGTGTTGTGTAAATTAGAAATTTGGGGACTAAAAGTGTAGTTTACCCATGGTTAATTTTGAAAGGTGAAAACCCTCCCATATATTATGTTTTTACGTTAACCACTCCCTCTTATCGTCTCACCAAATGCTCTTCTTCTTTATTCCATAATTTATTTCTTCCCTCTTCCATTTCAAGTGAGAGTTCAAGCATTTCAACTATAGTGTGGTGAAACTAAGGTGAAAATGTCAATATTCATCCTCCAAGCTTTGTTTTAAGTTCTATTTCATTAGTTTTTATGCATATAACCAAAAATGGGTCTTGAGAGATTTATGGGAATCCATGGATTCTAGTTAGGTTTTGAGTTATAGGGAGTTTTTTTAGATGTTATTCAACCCCTAGATGGATTAGTAATCTATTTTCTCATTTTGTTTAGTGAATGAGATAGGAGAAAGCTTAAGAGCTAAAAGAAAAGAAAAGTTGAATCTTAAGTGGGTTGAGAAAGTTTCTAGTCATCCAATGAGTCAGGTATTAGCTTTACAAGTCTTTTAAACTCTTAGTGAGTCATTAGAAGTTCAAGATAGTTTAAATTTTGAGTTGAGCATGATAAGCATTTTCATGGTAAAATTCTTGTTTTAGAGTTATAAATGTGTTTAAAGCCTCTATTATGACTCTTGTTGATCAAATAAAATTTTAAACATGTTTGGGGACCTCACTAAGGTCTTTGGGATTGAAATATATAGTTGTTCATACTTTTTTATGACTTATGCATGTAGAGTATCGGTACTATAGGGATAATATCGATACTTGTTCTTTGTTTCTAGGTAAAATCGTGTTTTTTGGGTAGGAGCATCGAAACTCTTTTAAGAGTTTTGAAACTTTGGGTCATAGTTTCGAAACTCCCAGAAAATTTCGAAACTGGGCAGAACAAAATGTTTAAAAGTATCAATACTCTAGGGCTAGTATCGTTACTTTCAGTATGTTTTGGGCAAAAATAACATTTTTAAGGGAATTAGACTTGAGGTACCTCCACACGTCATTTTATCATCAAATAAGACTTCAAGTGAGAATATTAATGATATTAATTTTATACTTAGAAACAAGATCAACTAGGATGACATAAAAATAGTCTTGGATGATGCTCGGGAAACGATTAGGACACCCGAGTTCCTTAGAAAATACTAGCATTATCAAAAATATAGATTTAGTCCAGATATACCCTTAGGTAGTGTGCGAGGCACTTAAAGCTAACTAGCTTGGGTGCAAGGTCGACACTCAAGGAGTGAGCTAGTCGAGGGGGTTGACCGATGCAGAGATTTCGGGCAACCAACCTTGGTAGACTAGAGGAGTGTGTGCACTCTGAGATACAAACCCTCAGCCGCACCATGATGTCTACCATAGAGTAGAGAGTACAATATATGAGTATACTCACTATTACAATCATCAGTTAGCTTGAGCATGACATGAACACTTTAGTATGACTTAGTTGTTAGTGTGGCACTGAGTTAGTTAGCTCAACGTTTGGAATTTGTTTCCTTATGCAGGTTAGTCGAGGAGTAGTTCGAGGACTTTTTGATAACAGTGATCCAGGCCCATATAGTGCAAAGTACGTCTCGAGTGTCATAAATCAATATTGATAATGCCATGAATTATTTGTTAGTTCGTACATTGATAATCATTTATTAAATATTCAATTACATTTATTAGTTTAACGTGTTATATATAGAAACGTTATTATATTATTAGTTGGTGTAAGCGTATTATAATCTTTATTGTATCATAATCGCAACTAATACACTAATTATTTAACATATTCAATATTTTTTGGAAGTTAAGTTAACCTTCGAGAGGACTTTGTCATGCATGTACATAGGTTGGTTTTTATTGAATAATCTTTTCACCCTAAACATATGTTTTATATTCAAACAAAAGAAAAAGAAAAGTGTGAACTGATAAATTCCCTTAGTCTTTTTTAGATGTGGGTTTACCAAAGTGCCCAAGTCATCAGGTCAAATTCTCAAATGCCTTTGCAAAATTTAGAGGGTAAAATACTCCGAGGTTATTAAACTATGTTCAAATAATCACTTTGGTCATTATGTTTTAAGAATTATACAATATTCATTAAATTTACCAAAATTTTACATTTATTTTAACATTGTATTGACCATTTTTATAATATTTTAATAACTTTCATGATCCTTTATAACTTTTGAAGGTTTAAGTATTAGGTCAAATTCTCCTCTAAATTATGGTATTTGTCACCGATCAAGAGTAGTAGTCATTATTCAACTAAAATTGATTATTCCATTTTATCTAGTTGTTTAAGGATTATTATTTGGTATTTAAACTATGTAAACTTTACACAACTCTATTTATGTGAGCTTTAAAATTTAAAATTAAATACTTGACCTTACACTTTAAACAATAAATCTTAAATTCCAAACCCTAAGTTATAGACATGATTACCAAATATAAACCCTAAACTATATATATATATATATCGTTAAATAAAACATTAACAATCTAATTAATCACAAAGAAAATTTTAGAGATTATATTCACCAATAATAAATTTAAATATACGGATAAATATTATACGTTACTACATTAGTTTTTTAAAATTAAATTCTAATGTTACAATAAAAATGTATTAATTTTGTCCGTAACTAATTTATAGTAAAATAATAAAATTAGAAGTAATGAAGTGATTAAATCACAGATTTCATTGGGTAGAAAGACTAGAACCCTAAAGAAAGCTTAATTAATAATTGTTACGTAATGAATATATTTATGTTTAAAAATTTGGTCAAACCTCCGATTCAATGTTTAATTTTCATGAAAGTAGTGATGTGTGTGTATATATACACTAAATTTTGGAATATGATTCCAACTAATTAAATTCTTAAGAAATTACTTTCTATTAGAGGACACAGGTTTATTTTATTTACGTGTGGTACAATTGGCGGTTCCGCATTGCACGTGATCACGTGTTCATGCGTGCGAAGGAAATACACGTTAGAGAATAAAGGTTTGTTTATTACCACCCATCCAAACAAATGTGAATTGTAGATGCCGAGTAGAGCTCGAGTAGTGTTGAGCTCGACTCGACTCGAAAACTCGCGAGCTTAAAATTTTTAAGCTCGGCTCGAACTAGAAATCTTGAACTGAAGCTCGTGAGCAGCTCGAAATGAAGAAAAAAATTCTTAAACTTAACTCGATTGAATCCTCAAACTCGAACTTGAACCTTAAATACATGAAAATCTTACTGTATTTTAAAAAAAATCAATACATAAATGTTAATATTATTAATAATTTATTTTTAAAAAAATAAAATCTTAATATATTATGTTTTCGAGCTTCTCACGAGCTTTTCGAGTCGAATATCAAGTAGCTCGTTTCGGCTCGTTAAGAACTCGAGTCGAGTCCATTCGATCCGAGTATTTATCGAGCCTTGATCGAGTCGATCTCGAGTATCTCGCGATCTATCTCATCTCATTTACAGCCATAGTAGATACATTGAATTCTCGTCAATACTCGCCTATTAAATTATAACTTAAAATCTAAGCGTGAGAATAAATAATCAGGAATTTTTAAATATAAAATAGTTGTTAACAATAAATATCAACTTATATAATACCGTTCCTCACTGAACTTTATTTCTCTCTTGGTTTGCTCACCGTATTTTTAATTTTTCAAATTTGTTTACTGAACTTTACAGATTGAATCGTTTTGCTCACTCTGTCGTTATCTCTCTAACGTTGTGATGACATGTCATTTTTATTATTATTATTATTATTTAATCATAAATTGTGATGACATGTCATTTTTATTATTATTATTATTTAATCATAAATTACATTGTTCCTCCCTGAACTTTACTCACTCTCCTATTTTGCTCACCCTACTATAAAATAAAAATATAAGGTGGTTGGATGTCATTGTCGACCACCGTTAACCGTCGTTGACGGTGGTTGTTCAGTCTCAAAATTCATATGTCGGTTCGTCTTGACCTCCTGAGTCTGAATCTGGTGGTTGTTTCACCAGAAAGATGTCCCAAAATATGTGATTCTCTACTGAAATATTTTAGCTTCCTCACTATCAATCTCCAATTCGTGGACTTAGAAGCAAGTTCCGACAAAATGGAGGTTGGATTCAGACTCAAGGTGTCGAGACGAAGCAACCTATGAAATTTGGGACCAAACGACCACCATCTACAGCAGTCGGCGGTGGCCGGCGGTGGCATCTGGTGACCTTATGTTTTTATTTTATAGTTGGGTGAGCAAAATATGAGAGAGAGTAAAGTTCAGTGAGGAATGACGTAATTTATGCTTTATATGTTCAATTATTTATATTAAATAATAATAAAAAATGACAAATCATCACGCCATTAAAAAGTTAATGACATAGTAAGCAAAATGATTCAATATGTAAAATTCAGTGAGCAAATTAGAAAAATTGAAAGTACAGTGAGCAAAATAGGAGAGAGAGTAAAGTTTAGTGCTGAACAGTATAATTTACCTAATAGGTTTAGGAGCCAATTAATTGTTGGTCTAATGGACGAGACACTAAATTTCATAGATAAGGTCAAAAGATCGAATCTTGATGTTTGTGAATAGAGCAACCTATGTTTGGATGGTTGTCTCTATTATGGGCCTCTTCAAAACTTGATCTAAAACTATTACTTTTGTTCCGTTTTGTTACTCAAATTGTTACTTTTGTTCTGATAGTTGAAAGGATAAACTACACATATAGTACTTAAATTATTTCTTTTGTACCATTTTGATAAAACTTGATTTTTTTTTTCAAAATCATACCTAACATTTAGTTTAGGTCTCAAAATTCATATGTCGGTTCGTCTGACCTCCTGAGTCTGAATCTGGTGGTTGTTCACCAGAAGATGTCCCAAAATATTGATTCTCTACTGAAATATTTAGCTTCCTCACTATCAATCTCCAATTCGTGGACTTAGAAGCAAGTTCCGACAAAATGGAGGTTGGATTCAGACTCAAGGTGTCGACGAAGCAACCTATGAAATTTGGGACCAAACGACCACCATCTACAGCAGTCGGCGGTGGCCGGCGGTGGCATCTGGTGACCTTATGTTTTTATTTTATAGTTGGGTGAGCAAATATGAGAGAGAGTAAAGTTCAGTGAATGACGTAATTTATGCTTTATATGTTCAGTTATTTATATTAAATAATAATAAAAAATGACAAATCATCACGCCATTAAAAAGTTAATGACATAGTAAGCAAAATGATTCAATATGTAAATTCAGTGAGCAAATTAGAAAAATTGAAAGTACAGTGAGCAAAATAGGAGAGAGAGTAAAGTTTAGTGCTGAACAGTATAATTTACCTAATAGGTTTAGGAGCCAATTGTTGGTCTAATGGACGAGACACTAAATTTCATAGATAAGGTCAAAAGATCGAATCTTGTGTTTGTGAATAGAGCAACCTATGTTTGGATGGTTGTCTCTATTATGGGCCTCTTCAAAACTTGATCTAAAACTATTACTTTTGTTCCGTTTTGTTACTCAAATTGTTACTTTTGTTCTGATAGTTGAAAGGATAAACTACACATATAGTACTAAATTATTTCTTTGTACCATTTTGATATAAACTTGATTTTTTTTTTCAAAATCATACCTAACATTAGTTTAGGTTTCATTTCGGTACTCATGTCGTTAAAAACTTAACGGTACGTTGACGTGTCACCATAAAATAATGACATCAACAATTTGTTAATTTTTTTACGGCGGGTAACCAATTAAAACCTAAACTAAATTTATATGATTTTGAAAAAGAAATAAAATTTGGGTACTAAAACAGAAAAACAATAACTTAGGTACTACATATGTAGTCTACCCAAAACGGTTTTAATCTGAATGAAGAGATGAATTTCAACGTAACTTCCCCAGGCATTGCGTTTTCTACCAACCATGGAGCAAGTCAAAAGTCATCAGCTGTTCCTGTCAGATCTTCCTTTTGTCTTCCATGGAAATTTCTAAACAAGCTACGTAATCTTCATTTATTCGGTCAAATGGAACAGTCCATTTATTTACATTTTAATCCTTGAAAGATTACATAATTTTCCAAAATTTTATATATCTTCCCCTCTCCTGTTCCACTCACAACTTCAAAAAATGCATCACCTCTCCACTTTCTTGTCAATCAGTTTACTGTTCTTCGCCCAGCTCCCAATATCATACGCCCAAAATGCAACAGGTATGCAGTGTTATGAAAGTTTCCGTTGTGGAAACATGTCGCGCTTCGTCTTCCCATTTTGGAAGGAGGGTAGCCCCGGAATCTGTCACAACGAAGGCTTTGAGTTGACCAAATGCGATGAGGAAGACGACGAGCCCGTCATAAGAATCGGTGCCGATGAATTCCGATTGATTTCCGTCGATCAACCCGGTTATAGAATGACAATCGCTAGAGACGATCTGTGGGAAGGAATTTGTCCTTCGCCTCGCATCCATAACATAACTCTGGGATACCCCTTTTCATTCCCTCCAACAAACCGAAACCTTACTTTCTTTTACGATTGCGACGAATCGGTAGTACCAAGCGATGGGGTTCGATTCCCGTGCACCCAAGGGTCAAATTCTTTCTATGCGGATTTAGTAGATAGGGGTTCTTATGAACGGTTTAGCCGCTCTTGTCACGGCGGAGTTATCCAAGTTCAGATTAATCGGACAAATTTTCAACAACTCAATAGAGAAGGGCCGGAAATTTTGGGATCTGGGAGATGGAGACTGGGATTTGACGTGGAGTATAATTTTCCCGAAATTTTCTGTGGGAAATGCAACAGCCACAAAGGTCTGTGCGATAACGTGAGTTCACCTCGATACCCAGTCTGCAAAAAGCCAGGTACGCACAATCTCTCAAAGCTCCATTCTACATTGTTCAACTCAAAATGGTAGCCTGTCATCGGGTCAAACCACGTATCTTCTAACCACGCGTTGTTGTAGCTCTTGTGGATAGATTACGAATATGAATAGTGCTAATCAATAGTATATTTGTTTATATATTTTATTTCTTTTCATATTGTTTGGTTAAATTTTTAATCATTTATCGTATATTATATTTTTGTTATTCAGAAATTAACTTTAAGAAAAATATCCCTTTAATGTAATTAGTTTATTTTGAATAAGAAATAAGTATAATGATAGTAGTTTAACTTCAAAAATAGTACCTTATTTTTTCGTGTTGCGAATGAACCAAACTTAAAATAAGATTACCACAGTTGTCAACCTAAAATGTTACAAAAGAAAATATACAACCAAAAAAATTGAATTTTAAGGTGTATCAACTAAAAATGTTATGTTTCTTTTATAACATTTTCGGTCGTATATTTTCCTAGCCTTAAATTAGGGTTGTCTTTCCTTAGACTCTTCTTAGGGGTCATTGACATTCCACATTAATCCTAGGTCATGGTATAATATACTTGTTATGCTAATTCTATGTCTAAGAATAAAGTATTAGCACTAACTAAGCTATCCTAATGGTCAAGGGAATAGTTGTTATTCTAAGAGATTTCAAGTTCGAGCACCAAAGATTACAGGGTAAACATCTTAGATTAATAAAAAGAACAAATTATTAATTTGCAATGAGCCAAGAAATCCTAATTTCACTTTATAGTTTATTTTTTTTACTTTAGTAGTTAGAGATGAATGTGATGATTTGTTTGAATTGATCATAAATATAAAAATAAAAATAATAATGAGATTGAATATTGAAGTCGTGATTAAAATTAATAATAGAATATATATTTATATTGGTAAGGTGAATTGTGGTGAGATAAAAAATAATCATTAAAAAAATTTAATCAAAATTTGTATATGTAATTACAATTTCTTATTAAAATCATATTTATATTAATTAATTAAATTATTATATTTTATTATAAAATATATATATAAAAAACGAATTTGAATTTTACTAACATTTGTGGGATGAGGTCTTCTGTCTTATTCGTCCTCATTCGACCTCTTGGGCTTGTACTTCGGACCATTATAGGCCTGGCAGCACTAATACCATAAAAATAAGGCTTTATTGATATATCAGGTCATACTACTTGTATGTATCATTCTAATTATTTTATTAGTTAATTAATTTAAATTAAATATTAGATATTTATGATGGAGACAATTTTTCTAGTCTAGTTTATTTTATAATGTCGAAATTTAAATTTTTAATCTTATTTTAAAATCTAATACTTTACCTCACTAAATCAACGAATATTTAATCATTTAAGCTGATTTATGTGGGCGTAAATCTGTAATTTTTTTTTATAAAAAAAGGTTTTTAAAGGAAAGTGCAGTTCAGCTTCTATTGAATAGTTAATTTAGGCACACAGAGGTTGGTGATAATAAAAAACAAAGATAAAGAATTCATGTGAAATTTTGAATTTGGACTTGGTCATGGACCAATTCTCTGTTGCAGGTGAATTAGCGTTTAGATTTAGACATTTGAAACTTAAGCCGCTATCATCTACCATATCTTTCACCAGCCACCTGCCTTCCTTTCCCTTTCTCTCAATCCCATGGAAATTTCTACTCCCTACTTTTCTTTGAAACTATAGATATTACCTTGTAAAGGATACTGTTAAAAGCATGGATGATGTGGGAATTTAAGAAGTTATATTAAAATTTTTAAGGGGTGTGAAGTTATAAAATCTTAGGTGCTGTGAAATTAGATAATTAATAAAAATTACAAAGAATTTAAAATTCTTAGAGGGTGCGACCGCATCCCAGCACTCTTGGGTCCATCCTAGTTAGAAGTGATCCTTAGAAATAGCTGATTCATAAATACTTTCCATGGCCATTAATGGTATCAGTTTTTCTTCTTTTCACACCTAGCTTTCTTATGGCCAATAACAGAAAAGCTTTTGGTCTTAACATGACCAATCGTTTGACGTTTAGTTCCATGGAGGGGCCACCTCAAAAAACATTTCCTGGTGTTTCACCAGCAGCTTCCATTAATGTCCAGCTTTTGAATCCGTCATTCCTCACAATTCACAAAGCAGCCTTGAATAATAACAAACATTTCCCCCTTAATTCTTCCCAATTTTCTTCTCTATAATCTTCAAGTTTCTTACTTAGGTTGACAAATCTGAAGAACCAATGCTTTAGACCCATCGTTCCCACGTCGAGTGGAAATAGAGAGGCGTGGCTGATCCTTTCTTTCACTGTTCAACCACCAAGACATTTCTGTTTTTATATTAATTTCAACTTATTCCACACCATTTTGCAATGGGTAGGTATTTCTTTTTTTCCATGTCAAATAAGATTTCACTTACGGTTTCATAAATATTTTTAAAAATGTCCACAAACATAAATTAGTTACGTATAAAAAAAATTTATACGTGTGGATATAAATAAAATTTTAAGATGCGTGCAATTAATAAAATAAGTAATTACATTAAAAAATTAAATTTTAAGATGAGTATTTGTTCATCCTCAAGTCTCAGTAGATGTCACTACTTTCACTTAATTATAAAGAGCAGTTTAATCTATTTTTAAAAAAAATATATTGTTATATTATTTTTATTATTGAACGAATTATATTTATCGCGATTGCATACGTAATAAATATATTTGTAGCGGGTTTCATGCATAGGTTGGCTTCCATTGAAGCAATTAAAAGGGTAGGAGCCACCGAATCATTTGAAAAAACAATAGTTTATTGGCCCATAGAGTTCACTTTTATGGATGCATGAGATCAGGCAAACCTACACCATTGATCTGAATGTAGTATAGTCAATCTAGGTAGGAAGTTGTACACTAAACAGCAATATCTTTGCCTTCACTTTAATAATTGTTTTGTTTTTGTTTTCCTTTTCGAAATCCGATCACACTTGATTCAAAAATTAAAAGCTCAAATACCATTTCTAGTTCATGCTATCCCTTCTTGCTTTCTCCTCAAATGGATCCACAAAAGCTGATAAATTTTAGATCATTTCCCTATGTAATGATCATCTTCTTGATCACCTTAGCAATGGCACCCGGAACCATGTCCGCCGACTCACACTTCGAAGCTTGTATGCGTCGAAGCTGTGGTAACGGTCCCGATATAAGCTACCCTTTTTGGATTTTCAAAGAACAAGAATCGTTCTGCGGATATCCGAACTTCGAGATCACCTGCAAAGAGAAAGATCCTATACTCAAAATTTCTGAGGAAACTTACATCATCAGAGATATATTTTACAACAACAATTCATTGCTTGTTGTCAATTCTGTTGTTCATGAGGATCATTGTCCGACTCCCTGGAAAAATGTTAGTCTCGATCGAACTCCGTTTAGCCTTAGTCCTGATAATGTCAATCTTTCCATTTTATACTACTGTGAGGGGCAACCGACGTACCATACATATCCAGTAAGTTGTGCTAGCAATACTTCATTCCATTCCTTCGCTGTTTTCCACAAAGAAGCTTTGGAGAATACTAATTACTCGATCGAGTCATGCCAAACTCTGATCGAATCCCCCGTGTACGTCAACGACGGTGTTAGTTTCGTTAGCTTATTACGAATGAATTATACCGACGTTTTGAAGTTGGGGTTCGTTTTGAACTGGATTGCACATAGTTGCAGCAACTGTAAGAGAAGTGGAGGCCGCTGCGGTTTCGGTAATACTGATGAATTCGTTTGCTTTTGCTCGGACGGACCTCATCCTAAGACCTGCAACGACGGTAACTGCATAGGGCATACATTCTAACTCTACCAATTCTTCCTTCCATGACTTCTTCATATTTTTTTTTTGTTATTTTTTTCATTTTAGCTTTCCTGAATCGGTTTTACTCGAGAGGCAAGTTATCAGTTATCTTTCATTTGCACTATTGCTTCGGCAGTTGCCATTCACTTCATAGCAAGTTTAATATATATATATAACTTCATATATTTTTGTATTTCAGGTAAGGGTTTTAGCTTGCAAACAAAGCTGCTCATCGGTAATATGATCCCCTGATCCTCCTCTGTTTCATTCTTAGACGGTTGCTTCATGCATTTTTTTTACGGAATTGAAATGAAGATTCGATGTAACATATGCAGGTTTCGGTGCCGCTGCCGGAGGAATACTAATCACGTGCGTCATCTTCTGTTTCTGGCTACGACATCGCCGCGGTAAAGGGATCTTCAAATCATATTTCCTTACCAGCAAGAGCTCTTTGGACCACTCTTCGGTAGTCGATTCTGAGAAGGGTGATAGCTTTGCTTGCGTCCATGTATTCACTTATAAGGAACTTGAAGAAGCTACCAACAATTTCGATTCCGATAGGGAACTTGGTGATGGAGGCTTTGGAACTGTATATTATGGTAAGAAACACTATATTCTTGAATCATCGGTTTGTCGATAGGTCTATCGATTTTCATTTCCGACTTTCTTCACTAGGCAAACTTCGAGACGGTCGAGCTGTTGCTGTTAAACGATTGTACGAAAACAACTACAAGAGAGTTGAGCAATTCATGAACGAAGTTGGGATCCTAACTCGGTTGCGCCATCAAAATCTCGTCTCACTTTACGGAAGTACGTCGAGGCACAGTCGGGAACTCTTGCTCGTATACGAATATATACCGAATGGCACCGTTGCAGACCATCTTCATGGTGACCTTGCCAAACCAGGGGCACTCTCTTGGAACATCCGGTTGGAGATTGCCATAGAGACTGCAGATGCATTGATGTATCTCCATGCTTCTGAAACCATCCACCGTGATGTCAAAACCAACAACATCCTCCTCGACAAGGATTTTCATGTCAAGGTCGCGGATTTCGGACTGTCCCGACTCTTTCCGTCCGATGTCACACATGTTTCCACCGCTCCACAAGGGACTCCCGGTTACGTCGACCCTGAATACCACCAGTGCTACCAGCTTACTAGCAAGAGCGACGTATTCAGCTTCGGGGTCGTACTAATTGAGCTAATATCATCGAAACCAGCGGTCGACATCACAAGGCACCGCCACGAGATCAACTTGTGGAACATGGCGATCAACAAGATCCAAAATGGAGCATTGCATGATCTGGTGGATCCATCCCTCGGGTTCGAAACGAACAACAAGGTTAGGAATGCTATAGCCGGAGTGGCGGAGGTGGCGTTTTGGTGCCTGCAAGACGAGAAGGACATGAGGCCGACGATGGCACAAGTGGTTGAGGCATTGATGGGGATAAAGAATGAGGATTACAAGAAAGGAAAAGCCGTAGAAATGGATATGTTTACGGCGGAGGAGGAAGGTGGGCTGTTGAAGAGTGGACCGATGCCTCGTTCTCCAGATTCTGTGATGATAAAATGGGTTAGCAATGGCAGTTCTACTACAAACACAACACCAAGTTTCTAAATTTCCAGGCATATATATATATATATATGCACATTGAATGGTAAATGGGATTTGTGTAAATATTATCATATATCTATAGGATATCTTGAATGATTACTTCAAAATTTTGAGCTGATTCTCTTTTCTTTTTGAAAATTCTTATTTGTTTGTTTGACAGTGCCTATGGCAATGTAATGTAAGTATAACAGTGGAATTAACAAAATTCTCCTACCCCATCCCATGCCCCTATATGTGCTTCACCACATAATATATATGGGTAATATACATATGGGTTAGTATAATGTAAAAGTTTTTAGTTTTATTCAGATTTGAGACTGCTTAATGAGTGAAAATAGATAGTTAAGATTGACTTCTTGTTATTTTTTCAAGTGAATATCTTTACGTATTCTTTTGTCAATTTGAACCATCTATTTTCACTCATCCAACGGTCCTAAATATGTGTAAAATTATATATATATTAATGATTTACTAGCAAATTAATGAAAGTTCATTATTATTCTTATTTTCTTTATTTTTTTCATTTTTATGTAAAATAAAACAACGTTGATTTGGCTTTTTTTATTTTTTATTTTTTTCCATTAATGTTATGCCAGTTTTAGAGAATTCATTTTATTTGATTTTTCTCTTTCTCTCTAAAATTTTTATTATTGAATTTAATTTTAAAAAAGTTGAACTATTTATGAAAATTCAGTTTGATTAATTTTATTTATTTTCATTTTCTATTTTTATTTAGATTTTATTTTTTTAATTTTACTTTAACAAAAATAGTTTTAAATTTATCATTTATTGATATTATGCAATAAAATTTTAAAAATTTTCTTAAATTTTTTTAATTAAATAAAAATAAACAGTAATTCTTATATAATACGTTTGAGTTATTTTTATTGCTTTAAATATAAATACTTTTTTACATTATAAAAATAAATTTTGATTAAATTTAAGTTATCACGATTTTTTAAACATATAAATCATAAATCATCCAAGGATTTTGATTGAATCATTTTTTTGTTATTGACCGATAAATTCAGATCGGTATTGCAGAGGCAAAGACGATCCTTCCAATCCAGTGCCTCATCATACTAGACCATCGTTAGTATAACCCTTACGTTTTTATTGCATTCTTTTTTAACCTCAATTTTCTTTTTCAAATTAACACGAATGTGACAAAACAGTACAACACCTTTGAGCTGATATAAATTATTTTGTCTATTTTTGCCAAAACATAAATTTTCTTAAAGAAAAAATAATTAATATATCCTTACTAAAATATTGATATCAACTTTATATATATAACATGATAAAGATGCTGAAATAATTGATGTTGATGTTTTAATAAGAATAAAATAATGTTATTTTTATTACATTTGGGTCATTTGATAAAAAAAATAAAAGTTTGAGATAAACTATTATTTTTATAATATCTTACAGAGAATGACAACAGAGTGATGAAAGTTGCTCTTTTTTAAAGAGTCAAACCTATAAAACTCTACACTCGATTAAAGAATAAAAGGACGAGATTGTATGATGTCGCCGAGGTTAAAGAGAGTTTAGGTTGCTAGAAAATTGGACAAAAGAAGTAAGATGAAGACAATAAAGATAGGATAGAGATAATGAAATAAAACGAAGACAACGAATGTAATAAGATAAGAATAACTTAATCAAATTACATCTTTTGGCAAAATTATTCCTTACACAGAATCAAGCAAACAAATACTCGCTAGAAAGATAATAAACTATAAATTAAAGATATGTAAAAGGAATTGTGAAAAGATAAACGAATCTAGTAAAAACTAAAATTGAAAATTTCCCTCGATAAGTATGATAGTTAACGCAAACCCTAGTTTGGTGGAGAAGGTGGCATGGATGATGTTGTATGATGAAGATGGCGATAATAGTCGATGGATAGTTGTCCTACACACATTCCTAATCGCAATTAAGTAGGAAAACTCAATAGTCGACTTTAACTAGCCCTCCTAATCACAATGAAAAGGTAAATTGGAGAGTGAAAATCTCTCACGAAGAACTTGAAAGAACTTGATGATGAAGAATGCTTCAAAGGCACAATACGATCAACACTTGTAAAAATGAACACTAGTTAAATTATTAATAAAAAAAATTGATTTACAATGGTGAATGGAGCCTCCTTTATATAGGATGAGGAGTTCCATGAATCTAAGTAACTACTAAATAAAATAATAATAAACTAAATATAATGTTTTTGATTCTATCCTAATTTCTAATTCCTAATGAAATAATAATCCTAAAAGATAATGCATCATCCTATTTTAAATTATATTACACATAATCAATAAAAATATTAAAAATTTGTAATATTTATAAAATCACGTATTAATCTCGTATATGAATTTCTATATGTGATGTTTTCACTAAAATGGACGTATCTCGAGTTATTTATATCAGATTAATGCGATTAAAGAACCGTTGGAAAGCTAAGAGACAATAGGTCGTAACTCTAAAAGACATGTCTATCAAATAACACCTGGAACCCATCTACAAAGTCATTGCAAGTCTGTTGATGTTCTGATCTTATTTTCCAAAGCTTGGATGTATAAGCCAATTGGAAGAGTTAATCTATCTTCTTTTGGAATTATTTTAAATCAGAAGAAATTATTTATTTTGAACTCATCAAGTGGACTTAATTATTAAATAGAGTATTATTTTCTTTTGAGGTCATAAATCAGAGTGATTATATCTGTAAGTGCGTGTGTTATAAATGATTAAAAAAATTAAACAATTTATCTATCTTTGTAATCGTCCCAAACTATTTTAAAAAATATTTACTCTTAAAAAGATTTAAATCTTCATCATTCATGGGATTTGTATAAATTTAAATATATGACATGTGATTCAAAATTTTAAATTAAAATATTATATATTTAAATATCCATTATATACTATTATTTAATTTAAATTTGAATAACAATATGCATAATTTATATTTGAATAATACTATTTAAATAATTTGCGGGTGAAAATATATTTGTATTTTTAGGCACAATTGTAAATTTGGATCCGCTGTTATTCATAGGTGTAACTGAAATTTCCTAACTATTAGAATAAGAAAGATATGATGTTGAATAAAAAAAAATCTAATTGTATTCTCTTTTATTTTTATTTAACTGGATGTGACATTAATCTTATGGTTGGTTGTCGGTCGACAGTAATTATTAGTTCTCTTTTATATATATTATGTCTTTTATCTTTTTTGCTTGAGTATTTTTAATTTTGAATAAGATTTTCTATATTTGTGAGATGATTTTTCTCTGCTTTTATGGCACACGTTTTTTCTGTTCTTGTGGCATGATCCTCATGGTTGTTGGTACGTTTTTTAATACCTTTGCGGTTGTTTTGGTTCTCGCATAAAAACCATCACGACATTTATTTTTTGATTGAATAGTCGATGGTTATGTTTAGTTAGATCTCCTCTTTTAGAAAAATGTTGTTAGCCGATGTAATCAGATTGTGTAGCGAAACAAACTGTCAGATTATGTGATTCGCTCTCCACTCCTATATTTTGATGTGTTGTAATTTTGATTCCTTCCACTATTAATAAAATTTAGTTTCCATTGTTCAAAAAAATTTCTAGTTGTATTAAATTCCCAAATGTACTAGTACTAGCAAATGCCTCAAACACGCATTCATCAATTTTCCCGAGAGGCCACAATTATCGCGAGGAAACACATTAATTTAATAGATATTTATAGTTAATTTTTACTATTTATTATTTGTATTTAAAATTCATGATTATTTATTCTCACGTTTAAACTTATAAATTATAATTTAATAGGTGAATTTTGACGAGAATTCAATGTGTCTAGCCCAATGCACATTTGATTGGACTTTAGGTTCGTTTTGAACAGATTAACATTTCATGTGTTAGTTTTTAAAATAAGATTATAAAATATTTTATAATAAGATGAAATTGTAAAATATTACCATATTATGATTATTTTTTATAAAACAAAAATTTACAAATATATGAAACTAAGACAATGTCAAAAAAACAACTCTATAATTATGATATTTTTATTTAAAAGGTGTAATCCTCCAAACGTTCTTAGAAATAAAATCGTGATTTTTTTAAATTTTAAGATCTCTAGATTTTGAGACCATACGACGCATCACATATGAAACTTATAGATGGACGAGCTTGTTGGACACTAATAAACAAATCTTTATTCTCTATTGGATAGTTCATTCTCATTCACTCATGCAAATGAACGCGTGATCACGTGCAATGCAAAACTGTCAAATTTATCACATGTAAAATAGATCTATATTATTAGATCTTAGTGACGTAGATAAGTGTTGTTCAAATTTATCACGTGTGGTGGTGTTCAAATTTAATCCTTCAAGTTTTGATTTATTTTATTTCCCACCCTTTTATTATGAATTATACTTTGTCCCCTATTTTTTATTGTTGATTATACTTTACTCCTTTTGAACTAGAATCCTGGCTCCGTCTCTGTTTATAGATGTTGTATTTGACGTTAAAGAGAGCAAAATTATAATTTTTTAATTGCCACACAATTATAAAATTTTAAACAATAAAAAATAATTTAAAAATATAAAAGAATTTAAAAAATTTAGTCCAAATGACCACCTTTACCCGCTGCTCCCTCGATCAGTCCCTCCATATCAAGCTTTGTGCATCATGTCATTCTATAATATACAATTGAAATTCAGCCTCACCGATTTTTATGACAGGTACATTGTCTCCCTCCTCGCATTTGGTACGTTTGTGATAGCTCTTAGGGCTATCATGGATTAAAATTTATAACTGTGATCATACATGTAAAATATACAATATTAGTATAAAATATAACATAAAATCAAATGATCAATCATATTACATGTGTCATAAGCGTTAAAATGTCGTTAAATTAAAGTGTATATATCTTAAGTTCTTTTTTATTCATTAAAGTAATTTATTAATAATACTTAAACCTAAGTAAGTTGTATATCTTATTAAAAACCTCCCTAAACCTATATGAAGAAAAGAGTACACAACCACATAATGGAATACAAAGCAAAGATCGCTCTACACACCAGGAACTCACAAAAACAGAAAGAGAAACGAACAAAGTACTACATAAATTGCAAAATCAAAGAAAAGCATATATTATAAGTTGTATTTATAATTTGATAAAGAACAACTATAAATACTTAAAAAGATTGGCCTAAAATCCGTCTATATAAAGAGATAATGATTTTTAAGAAATAAGTTGACTTGTATTACTTTTATTTCATAAGAAAGTTTTTAAAATAATGAGGAGAAAAATAGCTTTGTTAGAATTTTCCATGAAGATAAAAGAATGGTTACAGTGAATTCATATGAAAACTCATCCCACCGACTTTTCTATTTTTCTATAGGTTTAATATAAAAATAAGTGTTTGAACTTTATTTCGAAAAATGTTTTAGTGCTTAAAGAATTTTTTGTAAAAATTAAGTGTCTAACGCTTTCATCGGAGAACTTTTAGGTACCTGGACCGTAACGGCTATTAAATTTGGTCGTTAAGTGACATGTGTAGAGCTCTGGTAATTTTAAAAATTTATTTTCAAAATTAAAAAAATCAAAAATATTTTTTATTAAAAAAAACCCAAATCACCCCGCGTTCTCTAACCCCCTTCCCCTTTCCCCATTTCATTAGATCATGACTGTCACCGCCAACTTCATTAGTACTGGTGTTGACCCCCGATCAAACTTCCGTTGACCTTTCGTTGTAATTTGTCACCGTTTTTCATGGAGAAGCGTTCGAATGTTCATCGGATTTTAAGTCATCGTCGCTATTTTTTGTCGATTTCGACCGATCCCTACGTCCATAAGTCACACCGCCAAAATCATTCGAAACACCTTGCACTTTCGCTCAAAACTCATCCTTGTCGTCTCTTCGTCGTTGCTCCTCTAGCGTTAATCGTGGAGATTAAGATTTTAAAGGTTTAGGGATTGTATATTGGAGATTTTAAAGATATAGGGATTTGGATATTAGAGATTTTAGAGATTTAGGGGATTTGGGTGAAGGTAAGGGTGACGGTTGATCAATGGGTGGGCGACGACGAATGGGTGATTGTTCGACGATGACGATGGTGGCCGAAAATGGGCGTCGACGGTTGGCAACGGAGTTGAAATGAGAGATATTAGTTTTTTAGAGTTTTTTATTTTTTTCATTAAAAGTTTGGGGTTTTTTTTATAAATAAATTAAGTTTTTTTAATTTTTTCTTTTTCATTAAAAATAATATTTTTATTATTAAAAAAATAAACAAATATAATGATGGATACCTAAAATTATAACTGAGAAAACGTTAGACACTAACTTTTAACGAAAATTTCTTTAAACACCAAATCATTTTTTGAAGTAAAATTTTAACACTTATTTTTGTATTAATCATTTTCTTTAAATAACTCAGAAGTTACTTCTAAATTTCATTTATTGAGAATTTGAGACATTGGTCTAATTAAGAATGTTAATCCCGAGATTTACTGATATTCAATTTAATTTTTTTAATTTAGATAATTTATAGGCTCGAATGTTAAATTATTATATGTTATATCAATAACCGGTTGGTCTAGTGGGATGAGGTACTATGTCTCTTAAGCAATGTCAAAGATTAAACCCTGACGTTTGCGAATGAAGCAAACTGAATTGAGAGGGTTGTCCTCACTTTTGCAGTACCCTATCTAAATTAGTATGTTAATAAAACGGATAGCGATATTAATTAAAAAAAACTATTATCTGTTCTGAATTTAGTGCGGATATAAATAAATATCATCGGGTATTTTTTTTTATTTAAATCAGAAATATTTATGCGGATGCATATTGTTGATTCGGATATGTATCCGAGGGACTGAGAAGGCATCAGAACGATGCTTTTATGCTTCACTTGGAACTACAACTTAAATGTGAACTTAAATATGTTATTCTCCATTACTACACAAGATGGTAGAAGTTTCCGTGTTCAACATCTAGTTAGGCCGATTAAAATTCAACTCGACTTGAAAAATTAATTTTTTACTCGATTCAATACGAAAAAACTTGACTCAAATTAATTTCGAGTTACAATTTCATGAATACAACTTGACTTGAAAAAATTTCAAGTTCAAATCAATAACTCAAAATTTTTAGTAATTAATGGATTGATTTTCAAGTTGGAGTCGAGACCTTCAATTTTGTATGATATATGTATATCATAAATAAAAAAAATGAATAAATATATTTGTATTGTATATATGGTTATAGAAAATCATTTAAAATGGAATAAAAATATTATAATATTATAAATGTTTACAATTAAATTTAAACAAAAAGTCAAAAATTGACTCGACTCAAATTTCATAAACTTGACTCGATTCGAAAAAATTTTAAGTCAACTCCAAGTTATAAAATATGACTCATCAACTCAAATAACTTAATTTTTTTTTGACTCGATCGAATGCTCATCTTTACATCTAGCAAGTGTAAAACTTAGTTCATCCATTAATTTTCTCTATATCAACTCTCTGCTACGTATGGTTTTCATTTGATTTTCATACCTAACAAATGTTTCATACAGGACCATTCAATGAGCATTCCAATGACTCTCGGTAAGGCATCTCATGGACTATATTTCGCCCTTGAAGTTTTTTCTGCTAGTTGACCCTCGCTTTGATGATCAAGTAACCATCTTGATTATTTGATTTAATAACCAGTTAAAATCAAATAGAATTAATATTATAGCCTCAATTTTTAAATTTAGTCCTTAAACCTATTAATTGATTGCATTTCTTTTTCAAACATAAGGCAATGTTGATTTACCAATGAGTTAATGGTGTTTCCTTCACATTATGTTTAGAGGGTGACTGTTAGTAATTCTCGAAGTAGATGGACATCTTTTTCAAAACCTTTTATTTTTTAAAACTTTGAGGCAATGTCCTATTATTGAGCACAATAATCTATCTCCCATATTCATGCTCTGGAGTGAATATTATTGGTTTTAATAAGCGAGCACCCTCTTTAACTTTGCATCCATAGTGATTTCTAAATTAAATAAAATTTTAAACTCTAAATTTTCAAATTTTAAAATATAGAGTAATCTACTAGGTACTAATTTCTGGGCGCTGTGGGGTACTAACCCTTCCCCATGCGTAACCGACTCCCGAACATGTTTTTTGGTTTTTACAGACTCTAAATTTGGTATTTTTGATAAAAATAAAAATATTTTATTAAATTATCTGATTTTTATGGTGTTCAAATTGCAACTTAAAATAGTTGGTGGCGACTCCCAACATTTCACAAAACCTAAGTCGCGCTGGTTTTTCTCCCCACCCGAGCGAAAAACGGTGTCGACAATTATTAAATGTATTTATTTATATACACAAAGTAGACTTAGTAAACTTGACCCGAACCGAGACCCGAAATAGACTCAAACATGATGATCTAAATTTGACTCGAAACCTTAGAAAACTGAATCAAATCGAAATCGTCCTGAATTTTATCTGGATAGAAAGTAACCCGAACTGAATCGAAACTGACCCAAATTTTAGCCAAATCGAAAGCCACCCGAACCGAAAGCAAATCAAACCGAAAATAACCCAAATTTAATTTATTCAAACCCGATCTGAATTGAACATTGACCCAATTTTAACCTGATAATTGTGTTAAAATGTATAAAAAAAACTAAAACAACTTACTAAATTGGTTTTATATTTATTTAAATCAAATTATGAATTATTAATCAATTAATTGCATCATATGTCCCCAGTCTATGACCCTCATTTCAAATTAATCCCTAAACTCTTAAACATTTCAATTTCATCATTAAACTATTACTATTTTAAATTAGTCCTTAAACTTTTAAACACTTTATTTTCATCCCCAAGCTATTATCTTTATCCTAAATTGGTCTCCAGACTTTTTGAATATTTCAAGTTTATCATAAATTATTCGTGTATACCAATCATATCTCATGTTAATAAAATCATTAGGCAAATTATATTATTATATGTTTGAAAAAAAATTAGGTTAAACTATGGTTGAAATGGATTACATATTTGGAGGAGTTTGGGGATGAAATTGAAAATCTAAAAGTTTAAGGATCAATTAAGAATGAGATTAATAGTTTGGGGATAAATTTCAAATATTCAAAAGTTTAAGGATTACATTAGAATAAGAATCATAGTTTAAGGATGAAAATGAGATAATTAAAAGTTTAACGACTAATTTGAAATGAGTCATAATTTTGAGACATATGATGTAATTCTTTATTGATATAATATTTTGCTTTGTAACTACTAAAATAACTTTCTGAAACTTCTAAATTAATTTACAAATTATTTTAATTCTTTTGTATATGAGAATCGTAGTTATTTTTACAATATAAAGATATATATTTTTATTTTTAATTTAAAATTAAAATATTATTGATGATATAATAAAATAATATCATTTATAAATATACTTAGAATAATATTTATTCAAACATAAAAAATATATTATTATTACTTTTAAATTTAATAAAAATATTATATTTGTAATTAAACGTTAAGTATTAATTTAAAATTTTAATAGATAATAAAGTTTATAATTAAAAAATTTATTTTTTAATCAAATAAACCGTACCATAAATTTTTTAATCCATATCAATAAAAAAATATCATAAAAATCTAACATATCTTAATGTTAGCTTGAATTAAATTATAATTTAAAAAATAATTGTTTTTGAATGAAATTGACTGATAATATTTAAAAAAAAAGACATTTTTACAAAAATATATCAATAATTTAATATATAATTGATTTGATTTATATCCAACCTAGGGATGACAGAATGGCCCGAACCCGACGAGAAACCTAATCAAATTCGGGTCGGATAAAATAATATCGAGTCAGGTCGAGTATCGGGAATTTTTTCAAAAAAAATTTCGAGTTCGAGTTCAGGAGAAGATATCTCCGCCCTAACCCGCTCCGATTATATATATAATATTTTACATTTTTTATATTAATTATATATATAATATTTTTGAATTCAGATATAATATTTCGGGTCAGGTTCAAGGACGAGACAAAAATAAATCCCCGACAAAACGCCCCGATAAAAAACCCGTCAAGAATCGGATTGAGGATTCATTTCAGGTTCAGGGACAGGGCAAACAAAACCCGCCTGTTACCATTCCTAATCCAACGTAACTTGAATTGAATTAAAGATCCAATGTTAACCCAAATAAAAAATAATTGATTAAATATTGATCCGACTTGAGAATCTTGATCGACTAAAAATCAATCTATTTGATATTGACTTTACCTAATACACCAAGTGGACCCAACTTACTATAAACCCAAATAAATCAAAATCTAAAATGAAAGATCTACCTGACCCGACTAAACTTAAAATAGACCCAAATAAAATCAAAATCTAAAATAAACATACCTAACTCGAATTAAATATAAATAAAAAAACTCAAACCGAACCCAATCAAATAACCCGTTTGCTACCTCTAACATAAACGAAGCCCACGACCTTAACTTTTTGTGTCCAATTCTATCCCTAATTTTAGGGTTAGCCACCACTCATCATAGAGATCATCACAATTACTGCCGCCGCCAAGCTTTATTCCAGTCGTCGCCGACTAAGTCCATCTCACTTCCAGCCGCGCCAATCGTCAAAGCCACTATCAAGGTGAAGCCACCGAACCAAATCTCGCCAAATCCGAGGCATTTAATGCCTCACTTTCCCGAACAAGGAGACTCATGCGTGGAAGGTCTGCACGTAAAAACCTCGCCAATCACTGTGTGTAGGAACTTATGAAGGTCAGAAGAGCAAGTATAAAATTAGGTTTTTGTAAAAAAAAAAAATCAAAGGTGGTTATAACCCCCATCCGGGAAAATATGTAAAGAAGAAAATAGGATTTTTCCATATCCAAAAGTAATAGAAACAGAACAATCCACATAATTTCAAAGAAGCAATAAAATCGTTTGAGGTATTTTTTAACTTGTTTTTTATTTCGTGTTCCATTTTTTGCATTTTGTGTGTGTTTGGGGGGGGGTTGAGTTAAAGAAAATGGAGTAAGGAAAAGTTAGTGGTTTACCTTAGAAAGTCCGTTGAGTTCCTCGTCGGAACTGGGTTCATCGGAGAAGGTCTCGATTGAAGACGGATAGCAACCGTCGCCTGGTGGTCGTCGGAGATCTGAAACCGAAGATTTTGTTGAGATTTAGGGACTTTAGGAGTTTAGTTTGGTTGTTTTGGTCTCGGGTATGAGTTTAGAAAGGAAAACGAAAGCATTTAGATTCTATTTGCGATAAGTTTGAGTTTTTCGGCCACCTTCGGTGGTGGTCGGAGCGAGAGATTATGCATATCTACGACGGGCCATTAGGTTGCTATGAATTTTGTGAGCGGCGCCGGTGAGAGAGTTAGAGAGGATTGAGAGAAAAATAGAAGGGGTGGGGCTTTTTTTCAAATTAGGGTTCAAATGGACTCAAACGAAAAAAGTGGTTTATATAGTAGAAATTTAGGGATTAATTCACTTATGGTCCCCAGAAATCTAGAGTAGTTTTGCATTTTAGTCGCTGAATCAAAGTTTCTTTCTTTCCATATCGAGCTTGTAATTTTTCTATGCTCTTACTTTGGTCCCCATACGTTGCTTCCATATTTAGGCGCATCTTCTAACCTTGATTGATAATTCTGTACACATATACACATTTACATATATGCCTGCGTAACCTATGCATATAGTGTAGTTATTTCCATATATATATATATATTAAATGTAGGATATGCAATAATTATTATCTTATATATATATGTGCATGTATGCGTAATATATACATAATGTGGTTTGGTCACCTGCCATTTTTTAATATGATTCATATTCATATTTCTGTAATATGACCTCCGAAGAACTCTTTCGTAGTTGAGATCACAAAAGAATATTCTCAGATATAGAAAAATCATGATCCTTGACATAATTCCTAACAAGTTTACGTGATATGTTAGAAAAAATATTAATTGACAATTGATCACGTCAATTGGGTATACGAACGTACAAGTAGTCATATTAAATGACTTTATACCCTATACCCAAACCAGTTGCATTGTGTTGAAACACTAGAAAATAACAGAATGATGATATGATCGCAACCCAACACCTCTCTATCCACTATGGCTTTGGTGGAATTTGCAAGGCTTCTTTGCTTTCTAACATTTCTTTGACCTTACTTATAATAGGCCTATCCTTGGGATTAGTTTGTATGCACCACAAGCCAACTATTATCATCTTCCTTGCAATTTCCGTTTCTTCTTCATTCAAAAGACCAAGTAATTCCGGCTCAATATTGCCTTGCTCAAGATTCTGATGAATCCAATGTGGAAAATATATCTCACTCGTCTCATGTACCCCAACATCAAGGTTCTTTCTTCCTCCAGCCATCTCAAGAATCATCATCCCATAGCTATACACATCCGATTTATGAGAAACGCTTCCGATGTTCCTACAAAACACTTCGGGAGCAATGTAACCGATCGTTCCCCTAGCTTCTATCATCGATACGACACTATCCGTCCCGTGACATAGTTTCGCAAGCCCGAAATCGGAGATCTTCGGATGGAATTCATGGTCTAAAAGAATGTTATGAGGCTTTATGTCGAAATGCAGGATGCGAGTGTTGCAGCCGAGGTGCAAGTATTCAAGTCCCCGAGCAATTCCGATCGCGATTCGATACAATTCTTCCACTGTCAAGACCCGACCATCGTCGCCGGATGTCATTCCGTAGATGAATTTTTCTAGAGATCCATTCGACATGAACTCATAAATCAACGCTCTTTTCCCACCCTCCAAACAAAACCCTAAGAGGGTGACGATATTAACGTGAGACGTTCGACTGATGCTAGCAACTTCATTGATGAACTCTTGGCCGTTTCCTTTCGAGGTATTGAGCACTTTGACGGCAACAAGATGGTTGTCGGGTAACTTCCCTTTGTAAACACTTCCATAACCTCCTCTTCCGAGCTCTTCTTTGAATGAACCCGTCATCTTCTTCACTTCTGAATAACTGTATCTTTTAGGAGTCAGGGTTCCATTGTTTCTCAGGAAAGCCTCAAGATCTTGATCTTTGTTTGTGAATTTCCTCAGAAATTTAGCTGTTGTAATGCACGAGATATTTCTTCTAAAACATACAAGGATGATACCACTGATCAGTAGACCACTTGCTGCACTAACAATGCCTGTCATATAAAAATGTACGCGAGTAGTTCTCTTAATTTCTTTTCATGGCGGTCGATTAAAATAAAAGTAAAATATAATGATGGAGATAATTTTTTTTAAAAAAAGAATAATTAATTAACAAAACGAAACTAAAATTGAGAATTGAGCGGTTAAATACATAAATTTTCATTTGAAAGTATGAAGTGTTTAAAAAATATATATGTACTATGAGGCAATGAATGACGTTTCTAACAATGAAACAGCGTAGAATCAGGGGATTATAGTACCGATGAGCAGCTTTCTATTCAAGTTAGAACCACCACCTGAAATAAAAAGAAAAAAAGGTCAATTACCATCAGTTTAAAATTTAAGAGTACTCAAGATAATGCTATATATTAAACTTGCCTATGATATTAGTGACCACTGCCAGGGCGATATTGCAAATGAAAGACAATTGATAACTTGCCTATGAAGTGAATGGAAACTGCCGAAACAATAGTGCAAATGAAAGATAACTGATAACTTGCCTCTCGAGTAAAACCGATTCAGGAAAGCTAAAATGAAAAAAATAACAAAAAAAAAATATGAAGAAGTCATGGAAGGAAGAATTGGTAGAGTTAGAATGTATGCCCTATGCAGTTACCGTCGTTGCAGGTCTTAGGATGAGGTCCGTCCGAGCAAAAGCAAACGAATTCATCAGTATTACCGAAACCGCAGCGGCCTCCACTTCTCTTACAGTTGCTGCAACTATGTGCAATCCAGTTCAAAACGAACCCCAACTTCAAAACGTCGGTATAATTCATTCGTAATAAGCTAACGAAACTAACACCGTCGTTGACGTACACGGGGGATTCGATCAGAGTTTGGCATGACTCGATCGAGTAATTAGTATTCTCCAAAGCTTCTTTGTGGAAAACAGCGAAGGAATGGAATGAAGTATTGCTAGCACAACTTACTGGATATGTATGGTACGTCGGTTGCCCCTCACAGTAGTATAAAATGGAAAGATTGACATTATCAGGACTAAGGCTAAACGGAGTTCGATCGAGACTAACATTTTTCCAGGGAGTCGGACAATGATCCTCATGAACAACAGAATTGACAACAAGCAATGAATTGTTGTTGTAAAATATATCTCTGATGATGTAAGTTTCCTCAGAAATTTTGAGTATAGGATCTTTCTCTTTGCAGGTGATCTCGAAGTTCGGATAGCCGCAGAACGATTCTTGTTCTTTGAAAATCCAAAAAGGGTAGCTTATATCGGGACCGTTACCACAGCTTCGAGGCATACAAGCTTCGAAGTGTGAGTCGGCGGACATGGTTCCGGGTGCCATTGCTAAGGTGATCAAGAAGATGATCATTACATAGGGAAATGATCTAAAATTTATCAGCTTTTGTGGATCCATTTGAGGAGAAAGCAAGAAGGGATATTATGAACTAGAAATGGTATTTGAGCTTTTAATTTTTGAATCAAGTGTGATCGGATTTCGAAAAGGAAAACAAAAACAAAACAATTATTAAAGTGAAGGCAAAGATATTGCTGTTTAGTGTACAACTTCCTACCTAGATTGACTATACTACATTCAGATCAATGGTGTAGGTTTGCCTGATCTCATGCATCCATTTAAGTGAACTCTATGGGCCAATAAACTATTGTTTTTTCAAATGATTCGGTGGCTCCTACCCTTTTAATTGCTTCAATGGAAGCCAACCTATGCATGAAACCCGCTACAAATATATTTATTACGTATGCAATCGCGATAAATATAATTCGTTCAATAATAAAAATAATATAACAATATATTTTTTTTAAAAATAGATTAAACTGCTCTTTATAATTAAGTGAAAGTAGTGACATCTACTGAGACTTGAGGATGAACAAATACTCATCTTAAAATTTAATTTTTAATGTAATTACTTATTTTATTAATTGCGCGCATCTTAAAATTTTATTTATATCCATACGTATAAATCTTTTTTATACGTAACTAATTTATGTAAGTGAAATCTTATTTGACATGGAAAAAAAGAAATGTACCTACCCATTGCAAAATGGTGTGGAATAAGTTGAAATTAATATAAAAACAGAAATGTCTTGGTGGTTGAACAGTGAAAGAAAGGATCAGCCACGCCTCTCTATTTCCACTCGACGTGGGAAACGATGGGTCTAAGGCATTGGTTCTTCAGATTTGTCAACCTAAGTAAGAAACTTGAAGATTATAGAGAAGAAAATTGGGAAGAATTAAGGGGGAAATGTTTGTTATTATTCAAGGCTGCTTTGTGAATTGTGAGGAATTGACGGATTCAAAAGCTGGACATTAATGGAAGCTGCTGGTGAAACACCAGGAAATGTTTTTGAGGTGGCCCCTCCATGGAACTAAACGTCAAAACGATTGGTCATGTTAAGACCAAAAGCTTTTCTGTTATTGGCCATAAGAAAGCTAGGTGTGAAAAGAAGAAAAACTGATACCATTAATGGCCATGGAAAGTATTTATGAATCAGCTATTTCTAAGGATCACTTCTAACTAGGATGGACCCAAGGAGTGCTGGGATGCGGTCGCACCCTCTAAGAATTTTAAATTCGTTGTAATTTTTATTAATTATCTAATTTCACAGCACCTAAGATTTTATAACTTCACACCCCTTAAAAATTTTAATATAACTTCTTAAATTCCCACATCATCCATGCTTTTAACAGTATCCTTTACAAGGTAATATCTATAGTTTCAAAGAAAAGTAGGGAGTAGAAATTTCCATGGGATTGAGAGAAAGGGAAAGGAAGGCAGGTGGCTGGTGAAAGATACTGGTAGAAGATGATAGCGGCTTAAGTTTCAAATGTCTAAATCTAAACGCTAATTCACCTGCAACAGAGAATTGGTCCATGACCAAGTCCAAATTCAAAATTTCACATGAATTCTTTATCTTTGTTTTTTATTATCACCAACCTCTGTGTGCCTAAATTAACTATTCAATAGAAGCTGAACTGCACTTTCCTTTAAAAACCTTTTTTTATAAAAAAAAATTACAGATTTACGCCCACATAAATCAGCTTAAATGATTAAATATTCGTTGATTTAGTGAGGTAAAGTATTAGATTTTAAAATAAGATTAAAAATTTAAATTTCGACATTATAAATAAAATAAACTAGACTAGAAAAATTGTCTCCATCATAAATATCTATAATATTTAATTTAAATTAATTAACTAATAAAATAATTAGAATGATACATACAAGTAGTATGACCTGATTTATCAATAAAGCCTTATTTTTATGGTATTAGTGCTGCCAGGCCTATAATGGTCCGAAGTACAAGCCCAAGAGGTCGAATGAGGACGAATAAGACAGAAGACCTCATCCCACAAATGTTAGTAAAATTCAAATTCGTTTTATATATATATATTTATAATAAAAATATAATAATTTAATTAATTAATATAAATATGATTTTAATAAGAAATTTTAATTACATATACAAATTTTGATTAAATTTTTTTAATGATTATTTTTTATCTCACCACAATTCACCTTACCAATATAAATATATATTCTATTATTAATTTTAATCACGACTTCAATATTCAATCTCATTATTATTTTTATTTTTATATTTATGATCAATTCAAACAAATCATCACATTCATCTCTAAGACTACTATAAAGTAAAAAAAATACTACTATAAAGTGAAATTAGGATTTCTTGGCTCATTGCAAATTAATAATTTGTTCTTTTTATTAATCTAAGATGTTTACCCTGTAATCTTTGGTGTTCGAACTTGAAATCTCTTAGAATAACAACTATTCCCTTGACCATTAGGATAGCTTAGTTAGTGCTAATACTTTATTCTTAGACATAGAATTAGCATAACAAGTATATAATTTATACCATGACCTAGGATTAATGTGGAATGTCAATGACCCCTAAAGAAGAGTCTAAGGAAAGACAACCCTAATTTAAGGCTAGGAAAATATACGACCGAAAATGTTATAAAAGAAACATAACATTTTTAGTTGATACACCTTAAAATGTCAATTTTTTTTGGTTGTATATTTTCTTTTGTAACATTTTAGGTTGACAACTGTGGTAATCTTATTTTAAGTTTTGGTTCATTCGCAACACGAAAAAATAAGGTACTATTTTTGAAGTTAAACTATTATCATTATACTTATTTCTTATTCAAAATAAACTAATTACATTAAAGGGATATTTTTCTTAAAGTTAATTTCTGAATAACAAAAATATAATATACGATAAATGATTAAAAATTTAACCAAACAATATGAAAAGAAATAAAATATATAAACAAATAATACTATTGATTAGCACTATTCATATTCGTAATCTATCCACAAAGAGCTACAACAACGCGTGGTTAGAAGATACGTGGTTTGACCCGATGACAGGCTACCATTTTTGAGTTGAACAATGTAGAATGGAGCTTTGAGAGATTGTGCGTACCTGGCTTTTTGCAGACTGGGTATCGAGGTGAACTCACGTTATCGCACAGACCTTTGTGGCTGTTGCATTTCCCACAGAAAATTTCGGGAAAATTATACTCCACGTCAAATCCCAGTCTCCATCTCCCAGATCCCAAAATTTCCGGCCCTTCTCTATTGAGTTGTTGAAAATTTGTCCGATTAATCTGAACTTGGATAACTCCGCCGTGACAAGAGCGGCTAAACCGTTCATAAGAACCCCTATCTACTAAATCATCCGCATAGAAAGAATTTGACCCTTGGGTGCACGGGAATCGAACCCCATCGCTTGGTACTACCGATTCGTCGCAATCGTAAAAGAAAGTAAGGTTTCGGTTTGTTGGAGGGAATGAAAAGGGGTATCCCAGAGTTATGTTATGGATGCGAGGCGAAGGACAAATTCCTTCCCACAGATCGTCTCTAGCGATTGTCATTCTATAACCGGGTTGATCGACGGAAATCAATCGGAATTCATCGGCACCGATTCTTATGACGGGCTCGTCGTCTTCCTCATCGCATTTGGTCAACTCAAAGCCTTCGTTGTGACAGATTCCGGGGCTACCCTCCTTCCAAAATGGGAAGACGAAGCGCGACATGTTTCCACAACGGAAACTTTCACAACACTGCATAATACCTGTTGCATTTTGGGCGTATGATATTGGGAGCTGGGCGAAGAACAGTAAACTGATTGACAAGAAAGTGGAGAGGAGATGCATTTTTTGAAGTTGTGAGTGGAACAGGAGAGGGGAAGATATATAAAATTTTGGAAAATTATGTAATCTTTCAAGGATTAAAATGTAAATAAATTGGACTGTTCCATTTGACCGAATAAATAAATATGAAGATTACGTAGCTTGTTTAGAAATTTCCATGGAAGACAAAAGGAAGATCTGACAGGAACAGCTGATGACTTTTGACTTGCTCCATGGTTGGTAGAAAACGCAATGCCTGGGGAAGTTACGTTGAAATTTCATCTCTTTCATTCAGATTAAACCGTTTTGGGTAGACTACATATGTAGTACCTAAGTTATTGTTTTTCTGTTTTAGTACCCAAATTTTATTTCTTTTTCAAAATCATACCTAACATTTAGTTTAGGTTTTAATTGGTTACCCGCCGTAAAAAAATTAACAGAATTGTTGATGTGTCATTATTTTATGGTGACACGTCAACGTAACCGTTAAGTTTTTAACGACATGAGTACCGAAATGAAACCTAAACTAAATGTTAGGTATGATTTTGAAAAAAAAATCAAGTTTTATATCAAAATGGTACAAAAGAAATAATTTAAGTACTATATGTGTAGTTTATCCTTTCAACTATCAGAACAAAAGTAACAATTTGAGTAACAAAACGGAACAAAAGTAATAGTTTTAGATCAAGTTTTGAAGAGGCCCATAATAGAGACAACCATCCAAACATAGGTTGCTCTATTCACAAACATCAAGATTCGATCTTTTGACCTTATCTATGAAATTTAGTGTCTCGTCCATTAGACCAACAATTAATTGGCTCCTAAACCTATTAGGTAAATTATACTGTTCAGCACTAAACTTTACTCTCTCTCCTATTTTGCTCACTGTACTTTCAATTTTTCTAATTTGCTCACTGAATTTTACATATTGAATCATTTTGCTTACTATGTCATTAACTTTTTAATGGCGTGATGATTTGTCATTTTTTATTATTATTTAATATAAATAATTGAACATATATAGCATTAAATTACGTCATTCCTCACTGAACTTTACTCTCTCTCATATTTTGCTCACCCAACTATAAAATAAAAACATAAGGTCACCAGATGCCACCGCCGGCCACCGCCGACTGCTGTAGATGGTGGTCGTTTGGTCCCAAATTTCATAGGTTGCTTCGTCTCGACACCTTGAGTCTGAATCCAACCTCCATTTTGTCGGAACTTGCTTCTAAGTCCACGAATTGGAGATTGATAGTGAGGAAGCTAAAATATTTCAGTAGAGAATCACATATTTTGGGACATCTTTCTGGTGAAACAACCACCAGATTCAGATTCAGGAGGTCAAGACGAACCGACATATGAATTTTGAGACTGAACAACCACCGTCAACGACGGTTAACGGTGGTCGACAATGACATCCAACCACCTTATATTTTTATTTTATAGTAGGGTGAGCAAAATAGGAGAGTGAGTAAAGTTCAGGGAGGAACAATGTAATTTATGATTAAATAATAATAATAATAATAAAAATGACATGTCATCACAACGTTAGAGAGATAACGACAGAGTGAGCAAAACGATTCAATCTGTAAAGTTCAGTAAACAAATTTGAAAAATTAAAAATACGGTGAGCAAACCAAGAGAGAAAATAAAGTTCAGTGAGGAACGGTATTATATAAAGTTGATATTTATTGTTAACAACTATTTTATATTTAAAAATTCCTGATTATTTATTCTCACGCTTAGATTTTAAGTTATAATTTAATAGGCGAGTATTGACGAGAATTCAATGTATCTACTATGGCTGTAAATGAGATGAGATAGATCGCGAGATACTCGAGATCGACTCGATCAAGGCTCGATAAATACTCGGATCGAATGGACTCGACTCGAGTTCTTAACGAGCCGAAACGAGCTACTTGATATTCGACTCGAAAAGCTCGTGAGAAGCTCGAAAACATAATATATTAAGATTTTATTTTTTTAAAAATAAATTATTAATAATATTAACATTTATGTATTGATTTTTTTTAAAATACAGTAAGATTTTCATGTATTTAAGGTTCAAGTTCGAGTTTGAGGATTCAATCGAGTTAAGTTTAAGAATTTTTTTCTTCATTTCGAGCTGCTCACGAGCTTCAGTTCAAGATTTCTAGTTCGAGCCGAGCTTAAAAATTTTAAGCTCGCGAGTTTTCGAGTCGAGTCGAGCTCAACACTACTCGAGCTCTACTCGGCATCTACAATTCACATTTGTTTGGATGGGTGGTAATAAACAAACCTTTATTCTCTAACGTGTATTTCCTTCGCACGCATGAACACGTGATCACGTGCAATGCGGAACCGCCAATTTTGAGAATTATGATACAATAAAGATTATAATACGCTTACACCAACTAATAATATAATAACGTTTCTATATATAACACGTTAAACTAATAAATGTAATTGAATATTTAATAAATGATTATCAATGTACGAACTAACAAATAATTCATGGCATTATCAATATTGATTTATGACACTCGAGACGTACTTTGCACTATATGGGCCTGAATCACTGTTATCAAAAAGTCCTCGAACTACTCTTCGACTAACCTGCATAAGGAAACAAATTCCAAACGTTGAGCTAACTAACTCAGTGCCACACTAACAACTAAGTCATACTAAAGTGTCCATGTCATGCTAAAGCTAACTGATGATTGTAATAGTGAGTATACTCATATATTGTACTCTCTACTCTATGGTAGACATCATGGTGCGGCTCAGGGTTTTGTATCTCAGAGTGCACACACTCCTCTAGTCTACCAAGGTTGGTTGCCCGAAATCTCTGCATCGGTCAACCCCCTCGACTAGCCCACTCCTTGAGTGTCGGACCTTGCACCCAAGCTAGTTAGCTTTAAGTGCCTCGCACACTACCTAAGGGTATATCTGGACTAAATCTATATTTTTGATAATGCTAGTATTTTCTAAGGAACTCGGGTGTCCTAATCGTTTCCCGAGCATCATCCAAGACTATTTTTATGTCATCCTAGTTGATCTTGTTTCTAAGTATAAAATTAATATCATTAATATTCTCACTTGAAGTCTTATTTGATGATAAAATGACGTGTGGGGGTACCTCGAGTCTAATTCTCTTAAAAAATGTTATTTTTGCCCAAAACATATTGAAAGTAACGATACTAGCCCTAGAGTATTGATACTTTTAAACATTTTGTTCTGCCCAGTTTCGAAATTTTCTGGGAGTTTCGAAACTATGACCCAAAGTTTCAAAACTCTTAAAAGAGTTTCGATGCTCCTACCCAAAAAACACGATTTTACCTAGAAACAAAGAACAAGTATCGATATTATCCCTATAGTACCGATACTCTACATGCATAAGTCATAAAACAAGTATGAACAACTATATTTTTCAATCCCAAAGACCTTAGTGAGGTCCCCAAACATGCTTAAAATTTTATTTGATCAACAAGAGTCATAATAGAGGCTTTAAACACATTTATAACTCTAAAACAAGAATTTTACCATGAAAATGCTTATCATGCTCAACTCAAAATTTAAACTATCTTGAACTTCTAGTGACTCACTAAGAGTTTAGAAGACTTGTAAAGCTAATACCTGACTCCTTGGATGGCTAGAAACTTTCTCAACCCACTTAAGATTCAACTTTTCTTTTCCTTTAGCTCTTAAGCTTTCTCCTATCTCATTCACTAAACAAAATGAGAAAATATATTACTAATCCATCTAGGGGTTGAATAACATCTAAAAAAACTCCCTATAACTCAAAACCTAACTAGAATCCATGGATTCCCACAAATCTCTCAAGACCCATTTTTGGTTATATGCATAAAAACTAATGAAATAGAACTTAAAACAAAGCTTGGAGGATGAATATTGACATTATCACCTTAGTTTCCCCACACTATACTTGAAATGCTTGAACTCTCACTTGAAATGGAAGATGGAAGAAATAAATTATGGAATAAAGAAGAAGAGCATTTGGTGAGACGATAAGAGGGAGTGGTTAACGTAAAAACATAATATATGGGAGGGTTTTCACCTTTCAAAATTAACCATGGGTAAACTACACTTTTAGTCCCCAAATTTCTAATTTACACAACACCCATAACAAACCAAAAACTCTTGGGCTCTAATTCAAGCCCAAAAACAACAAACTTGGTCCATTATACTGTAAGGTCAATTTAGCTCAAACTTTGGGTCTCGGGCTGACCCAAACTACTAACCTGAGTTTCAAGGTGTTACAATTCTCCCCTTATAACAAGAAATTTTATCCTCGAAATTTACCTAGATAGAAAATATGCGGGTACTAGAGCTTCATATATTCATCTGTTTCCTAAGTAGCTTCCTTGACCCCGTGATTTATCCAATGTACTTTTACTAAAGGAATCTTATTGTTTCTCAACTCTTTCACTTCTCTGGCTAGGATTCTAATCGGTTCATCCTCATAAGACATATCGGGGGTTAACTTAACTTGCTCTAAGGATAAGACATGAGATGGGTCAGAACGATATCTTCTAAGCATGGACACATGAAACACATTATGAATGCGATCTAGCTCTGGGGGTAAGGATGAATGATAAGTGACCGACCCTACTCTCTCAAGTACCTCATAAGGACTAATGAAACGAGGAGTTAATTTTTCTTTGTGTCCAAACCAAAGTATTTTCTTTCATGGGGACACCTTAAGGAATACCTTGTCTCCTACTTTGAACTCGATTTCCTTCTATTTCATATCTGCATATGATCTCTAACTATTTGAAGCATCGCTAAGCCTGCTATGAATTACCTTGGCATTTTCTTCAGTATCTCGGATCAGATATGGTCCCACTATTTTCCATTCACTAACCTCAGTCCAGCAAAGAGCAGTTCTACATTTGCGTCCATACAGAGCGTCTGTATGCTCGACTGTTAACTGTTGTTATACGCGAACTCCACCAATGGTAGGTGATCTTCCCAACTACCCTCAAGATCCATAATAATACACCTAAGCATATCCATAATAATACACCTAAGCATAATAATACACCTAAGCATATCCATAATAATAACGTGCTCTGACTGACCGTCTATCTGAAGGTGAAATGTGGTGCTGAAATGAAGCTTGGTACCTAGGGAACTGTGAAGAGCTTCCCAAAATTGAGAAGTGAATCTAGTGTCTCTATCTGAGATAATTGAAGTCAGGACTCCATACAACCTCACTATCTTGCGAATATAGAGTTATGCTAGACTCTCAAAGGTAAAGTCCATTCTAACTGGTAAAAAGTGAGCATACTTGGTCAACCAATCTACTATCACCCACATATCAGCATGCTTACGTCTCATCATCGGTAATCCCATCACGAAATCCATAGTTACTTGATCCTATTTCCACTACGATATCTGAATCAGCTGGAGTAACCCTGAGGGAGCATGATGTTCCACCTTAACATGTTGGCACACCAATCACTTTGCTAAAAACTCAGAAACCTCTCTTTTCATTCCTGGCCAAAATTACAACGGTCGAAACTCTTGTTACATCTTATTGCTACCTAGATGGACAGAAAATGGACTACAATGGGCTTCATGAAGGATATTTCTACCCAACTGCTTAACATCATGCACACATAATTAACCTCTAAAATACAATACGTTACTATCTCGCATTTCGAACCCTGGGGCCTCACCTCGGTGGACTTACTCCATGTGAGCTCTTACACGACTATCAGAACTTTGAAGTTTCTTGACTTCACTCACTAGCTCGGGTTCTACTTTAAGTTCGGCTAATAAGCCTTCATCTCTGGATATACTCAGGCGTGCTAACAAGGCTCTAATCTCTGACATTGACTTTCCGCTGAGCGCATCAGCCACAACGTTCACTTTTTCAAGGTGATAATCGATAACATAGTCATAATCTTTAAGCAATTCCACCCACCTACATTGCCTCAAGTTTAACTCATTCTGGGTAAGCAAATACTTTAAACTTTTGTGATCTGTGAAGATATTCCATTTTTACCCAAACAAGTAATGCCTCCAAATCTTGAACGCTAAAACAATTGTTGCAAGGTCTAAATCATGGGTGGAGTAATTCCGCTCGTGAGGCTTGAGCTGACGAGATGCATACACTACTATCTTTCCATATTGTATCGAAACACATTCCAAACTGTTTAACGAAGCATCACTATATATGATAAACTCTTTTCCCGACGTAGACTGGGTTAAGACTGCGGCTTAGGTCAATAAGGTCTTCAATTGCTCGAAACTATACTGTTGTTTCTCACCCTACACAAATGGTACACCTTTCTAAAACAACTTTATCATCGAGGCGACTATCATCGAAAAGCCCTTTACGAAGTGATGATAATAGCTTGCAAGACCTAAGAAACTACGTACTTCGATTACGTTCTTAGGTAGTGTTGAGTTAATCGATCGACGGAATCGGCCAAGAAGGGGGTGAATTGGCAATAAAAATTTCGGTGGAAGCTTTTGCAGAAAATTTAAAAGATTTGCACAACGATTTAGAGTGGTTCGACTTTCTCAACCAAAGTCTACGTCCACTACCTTAGCTATCCACACTAAGGATTTGCACACGAAGTGCGATATGTTTCCACAACGGAAACTTTCATAACACTGCATAATACCTGTTGCATTTTGGGCGTATGATATTGGGAGCTGGGCGAATAACAGTAAACTGATTGACAAGAAAGTGGAGAGGTGATGCATTTTTTGAAGTTGTGAGTGGAACAGGAGAGGGGAAGATATATAAAATTTTGGAAAATTATGTAATCTTTCAAGGATTAAAATGTAAATAAATTGGACTGTTCCATTTGACTGAATAAATAAATATGAAGATTACGTAGCTTGTTTAGAAATTTCCATGGAAGACAAAAGGAAGAGCTGACAGGAACAGCTCATGACTTTTGACTTGCACCATGGTTGGTAGAAGACGCAACTTGAAATTTCATCTCTTCATTCTGATTTCCTTAACCTATTTCTTTTATTTTTATTTTTTTTAACTACCATCTATTAATTGACTATTCTAAATCATGTTTTGCAATATTTATTACGAGAATGATTTTCTTAATTTAATTTGTTTCATTTACAAATATTAAAATTCAAGCTCATAATCTTTGAAGGTTTAATATATCGTCCTCCTAGATCAACGTTAGTTCTTAAACCTTTTTCGATTATATAAAATTGCTGGTTCAATCCGCGCAAGAAGTCAACTGGTTCATCAAACTCTAAGAAGAATTGCTGGTTCAAAAACTCAAACCAGTTTCATCGTATTGTGAAAATCAAAGTACTTTACACATTTCCAAGAACTCTATTTTCCATGAAAGGACAACAAATACTGTAATATACTACTACCATTTCACTAGAGAGAAGGTTCTTGAAGGTTTATTGCAACCAAGTTCTCACCAACCAGCTGACTTTATACAAAAAATTTACCTTCACATCAGCGCTTGGACTCTTCTACGGAAGCTTTGAATGATGTCTCCACATTTTGAACACTAATATATATATTTAACATAATAATGTTAAATTAAAAAAATTGACTACTAAAATTCAAAATATGATAAATTTATGGGTAAACTATTTATCTGATCACTCGTCTGTTATTTAGTTTACGTTTTGGTTACCCAAATATTTTGTTTCAAAATCATAGCTAATATTATATTTTGATCAACCGTCATAAAAAAACTAATAGTGATGCTTGAATGACATTCCTTTTAATTAATTTTCAATGCTAAACATGACATTTACCATAAAATGACAAACCATCATCACTGTTAACTTCTTATTATGTGATTAAAACATAACGTTAAATATAATTTTAAAAAATTTAATAATTTATTAACCAAAACAAAAATTAAGTAATAGATAGGTGACTAAATAGATATAATTAATCCTATATTTATTGACACATAAAGCAACTCTATCAGAAAAATATAACCCCATTTAGCATGTTTGACCCAAATATAAATAAGGGTAAATTATACTAGAAACCACCCAATTATAGCTTATTTTCATTTTGACCACCATTTTTGAATTCTTGTCAATCAGGCCACCCAACTATTTAAATGCATTCAATTAGGATACTTGTCGTTAACATTTAACGACAGTGCTGATGTGGCAGTTAATAAAATTGGTATAATTACACATTTGGTCACTGTTACTTATATATTATCTTAGTTTGATCCTAAATTAATCAAATTAAAAATAAATTTAATCTTCGAATTAGATCATGACATGTGTTACTAATACCAAATATCATGACACGTGTAATCACTTGATTGAAGGATTTAATTTATTTTAATTTAATATATTTAATTTTCACCAATCAAAGGGTGACACGTGTTAAACTCTGGTGGAAAGAAAACTAAGAGTGGTAAGCAATCATTGGGGGAGAAGCCTAACCAAAAATAAAACAAAGTTATATGAATATATATTTTTTGTTTAAAGTAAACTACATATTGTATATGTAACATCATCAATACCGGTTTAGTGACCAAAGTGTGAAATTTTAAAAATTTAGTGACCAGATTGGATAAATTAAAAAGATGAATGAATTAATTGAAATATTTTATATAGGACATTTTAGTAAATGAAGAAAGAGTCAAAGGGAAAATGGGTTATTAAATAAAGAAAATAATTAAATAATAATTAGTGGGTATTTTAATACCCATGTGGAGCATATTTTGGGAAACAATGTTTCCAGATATTTCTTCTTCATCTTCTTCTTCTCCAACGTGAAGCACCCAAGCCAAGGTAAGTTGGATTTCTTTTGGTTAATCCTTAAGATTAAAGTATGCTTTTGATTAAGGAAGATTTAGGAAACATAATGGAGATGAAAAAGGTCATAGAAACTCAAAGATTTGTAAGTTATGAAGGATTAAAGCTAAGAAGTAGATAAGTGATAATTTGAATAAGGATGTATAAATGAATTTAGAAGTTGAATTTGACTTGTCATAAGTGTGAATAAGAAGTTATAAGTGTTAGAAATAAATTTGGATTACATGAAAAATTTAGTAAGATTCTTAGTTTTAAGAATCTGAATGATATATGGGAGATAATAAAGTGTTAGAATGATAAAAGCTAGTTAAAATGGTTTTAGTTGAGTTTAGTGATATGAAAAGAGTTTTATATGAGGAAATTTAGTGAAGAGTTGATGAATTTTTGGGTGAAAAAGTCTGGGCAGGGTGCATCGGTACACTATGAATGGGTACCGATGCACTATGACCAATTTTGAATGTGCATCGATACATTAAGGGGTGTATCGATGTATGGGAATTTCAAACCTAATTTGAGTACCGATACACCCACAGTGCATCGGTACACTCCTAAAGGAAATTAGGAATTTGGCTTATTAAATTAATTTAAGTTAATAGCATCGAAATATAAGGTTTAGGCTTTTGATAATCATCTTGAAAATTATATTTATGTATATACAGAGCCTAAACGAATTTCGGAACAAGTGACAAGTAAGATTGATCGAGGTTAATGCAGGGAAATATAGGTGAGTGCATATGCATAGCATGAATATAATAATATATTCAGTTATAGACTTGTGATAAGTCTAGATGTAATATCTTGATACATGATTACATTCCATATTATGATACATAACATGAATTCATATTATATGCATTATGTGACAATGTTCTAAGTGAATATGTTTGAAAAGTTACACGAGCTATGTGATAAAGGTAAGAATTTACATGTCTACGAGATATAAACTATGTGAATTGTGAAAGCCCATGTTATGTAGATGAGAACTATGGGTATAGTTGGTATGCCAAGAGTAGAGGGTATACGCGGTCCTTCGGAAAAATTCTACGTGGTCCTTCGGGACATATATGTATTCTTTGGAACATGTATGAGGTCTTTTGAGACACCTACTTGATCCTTGGTATATGTATATGATTCTTAAGGAATTTCTATGTGGTCCTTATGGACAATTTTATACGGCATTACGGTGCAATTCTACGCGACACTCGGTGCAATTTATATGAGCTGTGGTGATAGCATAGTGCACAACCTCACAGTACTCACATACCTCAGGTTCTCAGTATGGTATCATGGGCTAGTGAACTTATTAATACGAATTCATGATGGTTAATTTGATAAGATTATTGGTAAGATACATTGTTATGCAGCTCACATGGATTACATATATGATTTAATTACACTTTATCTTATTATATTTCATTGTTATTATTATTATGCCTCACTAAGTCGATGACTTAGCGTGTGAGTGTTTCACACGTAGAATCAGAGAAGATAAACAAGCAAGGTTAGACAGCTGGGACATCATTACTTCTACAACTACCAGATCAGAAGAAACTTAAATAGTATGTATTATTATGTGATAAATAGATTGACATGTAAACAAAGTTGTTAAATTAAGTATGCATGCTCTGATTGAGTTTGGTAATGTTTTAAACGTATTTATGTAAATGGTAACTTTATAGTAAAGAAAACTTAAATTTTTATGAGTTTTATATAAGTTGAGCTGAAGTTATTGTAGCAGTGCATCGGTACATTGTAGCAGTGCATCGATACACAATTTATATTCGATGTTTTTGTGCATCGGTACATTGTAGCAATGCATTAGTACACTGTAACACTGTTTATTGTACTGTAAGAATATTATTGTATTCATACCGTATAGTACAATTCATAAATTTTTTTTACCTTAAATTTGTTATAATGAAACATAATTCAATAGTATATTATTGTATTTTCTTAATATAAGTCTAATGTTTTATTATTTTGTAAGAATGTTATTTTACAAAGTCAATGTGACATCTCGGACTCGTATCCGAGTCAGGTACAAGTTGGGGGTGTTACATTTAATGGTATCAGAGCTATGATTTAGCCGATTCTAGGTATAAACCATAGTCTAGACTGTCTTTATATGTGTACTTGCCAACATAAATGTGAAAATTTCTGATCTGGTATAGTAATGAGTATGTTGTTTTGCTAATAGAATGATATGTTTATTCTTAATAGATGTCCAGACATGATAATTCTCGAAGTGAAGCGGGAGATAATCGGTCCATTGAGAGTAGTAATTCACCTGTCCTGGCCAGGCAAGGTGAAGAACATACACCTTCTAGAGTGCATGTAGTTGATCAAGATGTGTTCTTTAGAATGTTAGATGCGGTATTGATACGTTTCCAACCTCATGTTCTATCAACTCCCAGAGTAAATGTAGTAAAGGAGTTGAGAGGATTATGAGCTCCTGAATTTAAGGGATAAGTCGAAGAAGGTCCGGTTGTGGCGGATCTTTCGCTAAATGATTTGAAAATCATGTTAGATGGTCTCCACTGCTTTGAAGTGGAGAAGCTGGATGGAGATGTGTCTTTACTTAGAGGAAAAGCTAGAATATGGTGGACAAATGTCACCATGAGGATGTCAAGTTTGTTTTTCCTTTTCATGTTTGCCTTGGTTTGTATGCTTAATAGCTAAGCATGTTGCCTCCATTATATAGAAGGGGTAGGGTTTTTTCAAATTAGGGTTCAAATAAACGCTAACAAAAAAATGTTTTATATAGTTAAAATTTAGGGATTAATTCACTTATAGTCCCCCAAAATCTAGAGTAGTTTTGCATTTTAGTCACTGAATCAAAGTTTCTTTCTTTCCATCTCGAACTTCTAATTTTTCTATGTTCTTATTTTGGTCCCCATACGTTGCTTCCATATTTAGGCGCATCTTCTAACCTTGATTGATAATTCTGTACATATATACACATTTACATATAAGCGTGCGTAACCTATGCATATAGTGTAGTTATTTCCATATATATATATATATATATATATATATATTAGGTCTCTTACGGAAGCTACTCTCAACTTGGTGTTGGGGGTAGCCTACTATCTTACCTCCCCTTACCCCATACATATGGGAAAAAGGAACAACCATTTAAATGTAGGATAATCAATAATTATTATCTTATATATATGTGCATGTAGGCATAATATATACATAATGTGGTTTGGTCACTTGCCATTTTTTAATATGATTCATATTCATATTTCTGTAATATGACCTCTGAAGAACTCTTTCGCAGTTGAGATCACAAAAGAATATACTCAGATATAGAAAAATTATGATCCTTTGACATGATTTCAAACAAGTTTACGTGATATGTTAGAAAAAATATTAATTGACAGTTGATCACATCAATTGAGTATACGAACGTACAAGTACTCATATTAAATGACCTTATACCCTATACCCAAACCAGTTGCATTGTATTGAAATACTAGAAAATGTTAGAAAGCAAACTTGATAAGGAAAGAATTGTGTAGAACCTACAATAAAGTTTGAAAAGTCAAAAGGTGGTAAAGCTATTAAAATTGCAAGGTGGTAGCAATCATGCTTATTAACATATGCATGAAAACGGGGCATATCGTCGGTAGTAAAGTGCATGTTTAATTATTAATTATATTAGTGTCGGCAGCCACACTTGGATAATAATGGAGGCAACATGCTTAGCTATTAAGTATACAAACCAAGGCAAACATGAAAAGGAAAAACAAACCACGACAAGAAAATTCAAGGCGACATGAAGGATGTAGAACCAACTATACATCGGTTTATTATCTTATAAGTATATGCAATATATGAATGAAATACAAGTAAAAAATGTGATGAAAAATAAGAATGAATGAAAGCTTAGAAAATTTGAAATAAGAGATAGCTTAACAAAGCTATTTTGGAGAGAGGGTGAAGCTTAGCAAAGCATAGAATAGTGAGGTTATGTTTGTAAACTAGCCGCAGCTAGTGTTGTAGTATTGTAATATTGGGGTAACATTGTTGAAACGTATTTTTCCTCGTATCAATAATAGTTCGAGCAATATAAATTATCGAGTACCCACCTACACTTCCAACAGAAAATAACATAATGATGATATGATCGTAACCCAACACCACTCGATTCACTATGGCTTTGGTGGAATTTGCAAGGCTTTTTTGCTTTCTAACATTTCTTAGACCTTACTTATGTAAGGCCTATCATTGGGATTAGTTTGTATGCACCACAAACCAACTATTATCATCTTCCTTGCAATCTCCATTTATTCTTCATTCAAAAGACCAAGCAATTCCGGCTCAATATTGCCTTGCTCAAGAATCTGATGAATCCAATGTGGAAAATATATCTCACTCTTCTCATGTACCCCAACATCAAGGTTCTTTCTTCCTCTAGCCATCTCGAGAATCATCATCCCATAGCTATACACATCTGATTTATGAGAAATGCTTCCGATGTTCCTACAAAACACTTCCGGAGCAATGTAACCGATCGTTCCCCTAGCTTCTATCATTGATACGACAGTATATGTCCCGCGACATAGTTTCGCAAGCCCGAAATCGGAGATCTTCAGATGAAATTCATGGTCTAAAAGAATGTTATGAGGCTTTATATCGAAATGCAGGATGCGAGTGTTGCAGCCGAGGTGTAGATATTCAAGTCCCCGAGCTATTTCGATCGTGATTTGATACAAGTCTTCCACTGTCAAGACCCGACCATCGTCATCGGATATCATTCCGTAGATGAATTTTTCTAGAGATCCATTCGACATGAACTCGTAAATCAACGCTCTTTTCCCACCCTTCAAACAAAACCCTAAGAGGGTGACGATATTAACGCGATTACGTTCGACCAGTGTTTCAAATAGCGGAACAAAAATGCTATTGCGGTCGCTATTTCACGGTAGAGCCGCCATCCGAAACTGATTTTGCTCAAAGAAACGATGTGACGCATGAATCACAACAATAACTGCCGATAACGGCCGCTATTTAACGGGTGACGACCGATCGCGGTTGTAACGACCTGTTATTCCCGTTATTTTCCATTACACCAAGTCAACACCAAACTCAAAATAAAAGTTCAGATTTTCTCTCAAATTTCATTGTCCAAACTCAAAATTAGAAAAAAGTCTCACTTTGAGGAGAAGTAGCTGATTATTTTATCTTTCTTCTTGCTTTTCTTTTGGTGTAACATGCAGCAGCAAAGTAAGGTTTTTTGGGTATTTTTGGTAGGAATCAAGTTAGCATGCAAAGAAAATTTTAAAACATGAAAAAAATAAAGAAGGAAATGGACGGATTTTAACCCAAAAAAATCTCTAGTTTTCACAATATTTGCTCTGCGTTTCTGTCTCCCCTCTCTCTCATGCACGATACAGAAGAAGAAGAAGGGATTTAATAATTTTTTAGTTATATTTTATGTTTTAAATAATTATTTTTTACTTTTAATGTTTTAGGTTTGGACCAAAATAGGCCCAATAACAAGTTAATTAATTTTTTACTTTTAATGTTTTGGGTTTGGACCAAAACAGACCTAATAAGTTAATTATTTTTTGGATTTGATATTTTTTTACTTATGTTATAGGTTTTATTAAAATAAATAATGGGTTATTTTTAATTTTATAAGTTTTAAGTTATAATATGTTGATTTTGGTAAGTGAATAATAACGGGTAATTTATTTTTATCTATTTTATTTTTTTGAGTTTTTCCTATGTTTATAGTCTTATTTCTTTTAAATAATAATGTATTTATAATGTTTATATATGTTATTTTCGTTTAGAAAACATGCTAAAAATCATTAAAATGACTCTTTAAAATTATAATTATTATGGTTTAGGATAAGTAGTGAGAACTTTAAGAAAATTCACGACCGCGACATCCGTAATGATTGCGATGACATCTGTTATGTCCGCAACTGCGATAAACGCGGCGCGGCCGCGAACGCTATTTAAATCCCTGCGTTCGACTGATGCTAGCAACTTCATTGATGAACTCTTGGCCGTTTCCTTTGGAAGTACTGAGCACTTTGACGGCAACAAGATGGTTGTCGGGTAACTTCCCTTTGCAAACACTTCCATAACCTCCTTTTCGCAGCTTTTCTTAGAATGAATCCGTCATCTTCTTCACCTGTGAATAACTGTATCTTTTAGGAGTTAGGATTCCATTGTTTCTGAGGAAATCCTCAAGATCTTGATCTTTGTTTGTGACTTTCCTGAGAAATGTAGCTGTAGTAATGCACGAGATGTTTCTTCTAAAGCATAATAGAAAGCATAATAGAAAGCTTTTCTTTGAGGAAATCCTCAGGGGATTATAGTACCGATGAGCAGCTTTCTATTCAAGTTAGAACCACCACCTGAAATAAAAAGAAAAAAAGTTATATATATATATATATATATGTCTCGAAAAAAGGTCAATTACCATAAGTTTAAAATTTAAGGGTACTCAAGATAATGCTATATATTAAATTTGCCTATGATATTAGTGACCACTGACAGGGCAATAGTGCAAATGAAAGACAATTGATAACTTGCATCTCAAGTAAAATTGATTAAGGTACCCTAAAGTGAAGAAAATAACAACAAAGCATGAAGAATAGAAGGAAGCTGCATTGGCAGTATTAGAATGTATCCCTATTTAGTTGCTGTGTTGTCAGGTCTTAAATGAGGTTCGTCAGAATAAAAACTTATTAGAAAATCGGGTAATTTTCTTATTATTGTTATTTCAAAAACTAAAATGAAATGTAAAAAATTAAAACTATCAAAATACAAAATAAATAAATTTATAAGATTATCTAATAGTAAAATACAATGGAAAAACAATATTAAATAAATACATTTTACCATGATTAATCATAATTTCAATATATAACATTTACTATTATTTTTATGGTGAATGAAATAAATGGCAAATAGATATTATTTTTAGAAAGATTCTACAACGCTCGATGAGCACCACTAACGATGAACACCATTAATTTAATTTATAAAATTTTAAAATTCTAGAAGCTCAACGTATAATTATAAATTAGTTAAAAATGTAAAGATAAATTATTTAAAATATACCCTATACCAGTACCACCTAACTATGGTCCCTTTTCATTTTGACAACCATTTTTGAAATTTTTTCAATCAAATCATTCAATTATTTTTTAGCCTTCAATAAAGTCATTTGCCTTCAATATTTAACGAAAAAGTTGATGTGGCAGTTAAAATATTTGGTATAATTACATATTTGGTCATTGTTATTTATTTATGGGTAAAATTTTAAAATATTTTAAAAAATTAAAAATTTTAAAATATTTGTAAATTAAGATAAAATAAAATATATTTTAAAATTTAAAATAAAAATAAAATATTTTCAAATTAAAATAAGAATAAAATATTTGTTTAAATTAAAATAAGAATAAAATATATATTTAAGCTAATAATAATAATATATATTTTTAAATTAAAAAAATAATAAAACAATCTCAAATTAAGTTAATAATAAAATATATTTAATAAGTTAAGATGAAAATAAAATATACTTTTAAAGATATATAAAATATTATTAATTTAAGTTAAATATTTATACACAAAGATACAATTTTATACAGGGTGTTGTCTAGCTTAAACCAATGTTTGGACTTGGCTTAGTGGTTAGGTTTGTGCTAAACTTCCCTCCACCCCTAGATTGATTCCCCTAGCCCCAATTTTACTTGGCTTGGTGGTTATGTTTGGTTTATTGTTCTAAAGTAATATTGTTGTAATACTGAATCAAAAGCATTTGATGATCCCAATGTCTATAGGCTGCCCAGCATATGCCAAGGGATCATTAATTATAAAAAGTTTAGCGCACAAATTTGCATTGAGTTGGTGGCTAGAATTACTATAATCACAAAGGCTGTTTCTATCTTTTTTTCTGAATCTGGGATTTGAGCATTTGTTTGTTGAGAAAGATCAAAGATGTAGCCCTAGTATCTCTTTATGTAACAAAGTTATTGATAGTGTAATAGAGCTTTTAAGGAGCATCTGGTCATAGCTATCGCGCAGGGTAAAACTCAGACAATACCTACCCAACTAAATGCTCTCATACTGGAAAATTTCTTAGGCTTCTTCCACTTATATGACATTCCAATGTACAATGAGCAGTCAATTATTTGTTTCCATGACTGCGAAGATTGGAATTTGGCCCTAATCATAACCATGTGATCTTTGATGGAAAAATAAAATTACTGCAAAACAAATAGTAACATTAACTATAAAAGTAAAGAGAAACAAATTAAAACGGAGCTTAATTGTGTTGTGGTATAAATTACTGCTTTAGAAGTAAATCTGTCTTGATGGGTATAATCGTTGAAATAGATGTCGCCCCAAGGTTAACACACTCCTTTATTCGTACACCCGAATATCGAAGTGAAAATCAGTTGATATTGTTCTTCTCAGAAAGATGGAATCGAGGTCGAAAATATACTACTGTTAGAACTGTGTCTAAAATAAATACACACCAACCGAACTGGATATATCAAGCCGAACGGTTCCTACTTACTTTGGGATTCTTTGCATTACCAACAATCTTTATGCAGCGTCTATTAAGTGGGAGCTTGAGCTTATGGTCTAGAATAGAATGAAACTAAATTAGAGCAAATCGTGTTTTTGCAATCCAATGAAGAATTTAATCTTGAATGTATTACTGCATCCATCTATTATTGCTTACTCATTTTTATTTAGTGATCCCTCGTTGCTTTTGTGAGCAACTTTATGCGGATTCATTGACGGAATGTTATGTTGTGTGTGGGAAGCTCTATACTACAATGCCTCTGTATTTGGTTTCCCATTACCTTACCTGTTTACTCTCTTGAAGACTTGAACTGTCATCGATCCAACAATGTCCCCTAAATCTTCAAGAGACAATATAATTAAAGAGATTAACTTTAGTTAGCCCTTCCTTTATGGCTTCATCCTTATGATGCCTTCAGTCAAAGAGATCTAGTTTTTATATTTGTTTATTATCTGTGCCATCTTACTTTTTTTGCTTGGGGTTGAGAGGGAATGTTAATGATTGGAAACTGTTGTGAATTATTCTCATTTCAGCTTATATTTTCCAGGGTTTGATGCCAGATGGTCAAGAAATAGCTGTCAAGAAACTTGCATTGGATTCGAGACAGGGACTGAAACATTAATGAGGTGAAACTGTTAGGTATGACTCATAAATATATCGGTAAAGAGGATAGAGGATGGATCGGAGCGTAGCGAAGCGAACGCAGCGAAGCGAACGCAGCGAACATCATCTGTCCTTATAAAGACAGTCTCGTAGTGGGGGTTATGATTATGTGGGTTGCGCCCCCACAATACGGTAATAGGTTATTTTTGTAAATATGTATCAGAGTTTATTTATTATAAAGGAGATGTAACCAAAACCTATGATATATTCGAATGAAAAATCTAGCGCCTCCTAGGGCACCGAGGACGTAAGCACATTGTTGAACCTCGTTAAAATTCTTGTGTTCTTTTCATTTTCTTTACCCGATTATTCAACAATTGGTATCAGATGTCAGGAGCTAAATTCGAAGTTACGAAATTTGATGGTCATGGTAACTTCAGATTATGGCAAACAAGGGTGAAGGATCTGTTGGCGCAGCAAGGAATCCTGAAGGCTTTGCGACCTACAAAGTCGGCTTCACTGTTACAAGTGCAAGGAGGCGGAACATATGAAGCAAGACTGTCCGAAGCTGAAAAAACAAACTGATGAGAAGCGTGATGACTCATCCAAGTATGTGAATGTGGTCGAGGATGACAATTCTGATTGCAGTGAGGGTGATATGATCTCTATTTCAACGACTCAATTGACGGATGCTTGGATTCTTGATTCTGGATGTTCTTATCGTATCTCGCCAAATTGGTAATGGTTTTCGACATACATGTCGGTTAATTCTGGTTCTGTTTATTTATGTGATGATCGATTTTACAATATTGTTGGTATTGGTGATGTCAGAATTAAGATGTATGATGATTCTGTTTGGACGTTGTGTGGTGTTCGACACATCTCAGATTTGAAGAAGAATTTGATTTCTTTGGGCACTTTGCACAAAAATGGTTTTATCCCTAAGGCTGATGAGGATAGGGAAACCATTCGGATTGTTAAATGAGATTTGACTGTGATAATAGGAAAGATGATTGCAGGGAATATTTACAGATTGTTAGGGAGTACCGTTGTAGGTGGAGTTCATTATGTTGAGTCCAGTGATGATACTACCAAATTGTGGCATATGCGTCTTGCTCATCTTAGTGAACGTGGTATGGATGAATTACATAAAAGAAATCTGTCGCTTGGTATTAAAAGTTGTAAGTTCTATTTTTGCAAGTATTATGTTCTTGGTAAACAGACTAAAGTTTGTTTCAAAACTGGGAAGCACACAACTGAAGGAATTCTTGATTATGTGCATTATGATGTATGGGGGCCTTCCACGATATCGTCTTTGGGTGGAACTAGTTATTATGTTACTTTTATTTACGATTTTTCACGGAAAGTTTGGGTGCATTTTTTGAAACATAAGTATGACGTTTTTGAGAAGTTCAAGCGGTGGAAAACTGAGATAGAAAACCAAACAGGACCAAAAATCAAGTGTTTGCGGTCTGACAATGGAACGGAGTACACAGATTCACAATTTCTAAACTTCTGTAAGGAGCATGGGATTAAGAGGCATTTTACAGTGTGCAAGACACCACAACAGAATGGTGTTGCGGAACGGATGAACAGGTCGTTGAATGAAAGAGCCAGATGTTTGACGTTAAATGCGGGGCTTCCCAAACACTTCTGGGCTAAGGCTGTTAACATGACATGTTATCTTATCAATAGATCGCCAAGGGAATCATTGGCTGGGAAAGTTACAGAAGAGGTATGGACTGGTCATGATGTTACTTTTGATCACTTACAGATTTTTGGTTGTCTTGCTTATGTGCATATACCTGCTGATGAGAGATCCAAACTTGATGCAAAATCGAAGGAGTGCATTTTTATAGGTTACAAGACAGATGTCAAAGGATTCAAGTTCTAGGATCCAGTTGCGAAGAAAATTATGATCAGTGGAGATGTTTTTTTTTGATGAACAATCCATGTTGCAGCAGAAGAAAGACACGACAGTAGTGGATTTCGAGCAGTTTCCAGTTGAGAAAACAAAAACTTCTCAACTGACTGCTGGTGGTTCCGTTACGGTTGATTTGTAGGATTATAGTCTCACCAGAGACAGGGTGAGACGGACAAATATAAAGCCTCCGAACATATTGAGTTTTGAAGACTTGGTCTATTTTACACTTACTGTTAGCAGTGATGATCCAATTACTTTTCATGGTGTTGTTACTAGTCAGGAAAACGACAAGTGGATGGCTACCATAGTTGAGGAGATGGAGTCTTTGAATCACAATCGTACATGGGAGTTAGTTCTCCTTCCTGAGGGTAAAAAGCCTATTGGTTGTAAATGGGTGTATAAGAAGAAACCAGCAGTAACAGAAAAAAAAAAAGAGAGGAGAAGTTCAAGGCTCGTTTGGTAGAAAAGGGTTTTTCACAGCAGAAAAGAGTTGATTATGATGAAATTTTTTTTCTCCTGTGGTCAGGCACACTTCAATCCGAGCAGTAATTGCATTGGTGGCTAGTTGGGATTTGTATTTAGAGCAGATGGATGTTAAAACTGCTTTTTTGTATGGTGATTTACAAGAGCAGGTCTACATGCAGTAGCCTGAAGGTTTCACTCAACCTGAAAAAGAGCATTTAGTTTGTAGATTGAAGAAATCTTTGTACGAGTTGAAACAGTCTCCGATACAATGGTACAAATGGTTTGACTCATATATGATCAAGATTGACTACAAGCGATGTGAGTATGACTGTTGTGTCTATGTTAAGAGCCTTGATGATGGTTCTTTTATTTTTTTTGTTACTGTATGTTGATGATATGTTAATTGTTACGAAGAACATGAATGATGTTATCGGTTTAAAAACTTTATTGATTCAGGAATTTGATATGAAAGATTTAGGCGCTGCAAAGAAAATTTTTGGAATGGAACTTTTCATGGACAGAGACTCAAGGAAACTGTGGCTATCTCAACGGGGTTATGTTGAGAAAATGCTAGAAAGGTTTGCGATGAGCAACGCAAAACCAGTGAGCACTCTATTGGTGAATCACTATAAGCTTTCATCAGAACAGTGCCCTAAGACAGATAAGAAAGCTGAAGATATGGCAAATGTTATGTATTTTAATGTTGTTGGTTGCTTGATGTATGCAATGGTATGTACTCGTCTTGATTTAGCTCATGATGTTAGTCAAGTTTGTAAGTATATGTCTAAACCTGGTAAGCAACATTGGGAAACAGTCAAGTGGATCTTTAGGTACTTAAAGGGTATTGTGGGACATAGAATTATTTTTGGTAGTCAGCGGGATAATCCTTTAGTTGTAGGATATGTAGATTTAGACTATGCGAGTGATTTGGATAATAGAAGATCTATGACAAGGTATGTCTTTACTCTGGGTGGAGGGCCTATTTGTTGGAAGTCTACTATTCAATCTGTTGTGGCATTATCTACAACTGAAGTTGAATACATGGCATTGACTGAAGCTGCAAAAGAAGCTTTATGGCTTATTGGTTTAGTGAAGGGTTTGGGTGTTCAGCAAGGTGGAGTTCAGTTGCTTTGTGACAATCAAAGTACTATTCACTTGGCTAAGAATCAGGTATATCGTGCTAATGTAAGGTTTCACAAGATCAGAGAGTTGGTTGTGTCGCGACCGTCTTTCGGTTGGGCCCAAACTTGGGCTTCGACTTGAAATGAGTGGGTTGGAGTCGCCACCGACCACTTTAAAACGAATTTAGGTGGGTCGGACACCATCTTACCTGATCTTCGTTTCACCAGAAATATGTCGGGCTCGGGAGTCGGTTACGGTCAAGGAAGGATTAGCACCCTTGAACTGTCCTTTCGGTACCAATTAATTTGTCGGTTGTCTTTAAATGCGAAAAGTTAAAAATTTAAATTAAAATTCAAAGATCTGATTCGAGTTACTTACTTTTGATCGATTGGAATTACTACTGAAAAATATGTTAGATGAAATAAATAAAATAACAATAAATAAAAAACAGAAAGGAAAAAATGTTAGTATAATAATAATAAAATTAAAGAAAATAGATAAATAAAGATAAATAAAGTTAGCAAAAGAAAAATAATAATAATCAAATAATCAAATAATTTTTTTATAAAATAATAAAGTAAAAAAAAATACAAAACACGTTAAAGAAGAAATAAAAAACGAAATAAAAAGTGAGAAAGAAAAATAAATAATAAAATAATAAATAAATAAATGAAACAAACAAGAACATGGAGGACTTAAACGATAATTAACCCCTAACTAAAAATGCACATATTCCTGATACATTGAAGGCTTCACGTGAAAGAGAGAGAGAGATCCACTAAATGCCAAACAGTGGTGCTTTGGTGGCAAGCATTATTATGCTTTTAAAAACAAATTAATATTTTTACACAACCTCACCTTCTACGGCCACTCTTCTCTAAGCTCATTCCTCTGTTTTCTTCTCAATGTAAATTATTTGCCTTCTCACTGTTGAGACTCCAACGCCAAGCTCCCTTTAATCGAGACCAAAGCCTCTCCTGAACCGGACAGAAACCCAACCCCGACAGAACCAAACCGACCCTGACGATGAAAGAAAGCTCCGACGAGGCGCTCGAACACCCTTGATAAATCTCTCTGGTTTCCCTTCCTTTTCGTATGGTTTTCCCTGATTTTTCTGTATATTTTGTGTATAAATCGTATATTTCCTTTCGTATTTCTCTCAAATTTCAGTATGTATTTCGTGTGAAAATTCTCTATATTTTTATTGCTAATTTTCCCCTGAAAAACCAGAGTAATCGGGATCCCCCCTTGGTTTACTGTACTGTCCGTCCCCTCCTTTTGTTCTTCATTTTGCAGGTATTTATAAGCTTCACCGGAAGAGTTTGTTTCCACTAAATCCCGAGATCATCGGGATTTAGTTGTTGACGAGGGTTTGTTGGTGATGCTCGCGAGGTCCTTGCGTCGGATGATTCGGGGTTAGAGACCCACACACTCACGATGCATGTTGCCAGGAAAAACGAGGAGAGGCGTGGGGCGTTAGGGTTTCTGGTTCACTTGTCTTGTTGGGCCACTTGCTGGGCAATGGAGCACCATTGGGCCGTTTGATATTTTGGTCTCGTAATGGTCCTTTATTGGACCTGAAACATGTAATGAAATAATAAATAAATAATATAACACATAATATATATAATATGCTTTATATTAAATATTATAATGAGATGAAATTTGGTGTCTACAGCTACCCCTCTTTGTCCTTTTTCGTGGAACGAAAAATAGGACAAAGACAAATGGACACAAATTTCGTTCGGTGGAGTTGAAAATTGATTCTGATATTTCAATTAACTCTCTGTTGAATTGAGTTGTGGATGGATCCTTAGTTGCGAAGTCAGGTCCATCTCGAAATGGAATTGAAGCCGCAATTCATAATTTGGATCTCATTGCCAAATTGTAGTCAACGTCGGTCTTCTTCTCGGTTTAAAGACCTTGGTTCAAACATTTGACTTGAAAATGGTTCCTTGACTCCACCATATGGCTAATAGGCCTTTGAGTTGAACGGAATCGAACTCAGAAATGTCTTCGTTGACAAATAGCTTTTCTCGACTTAAGCTATGATGCCGGAAAACAGTTTCTTGTCAGTAAGGCATGGTTAACCCAGATCTTCTTCTCGACTTGAAAACCTCGATTGCAGCCGGACAGTAGTGTGATTGAAGTGTCATCGAGCTGATTGGAATTGAACTTGACAATTTTTTGACATATAGCCCTTTTTGCCTTGAACTAAACTTGGTTTGCCTCTGAGCTGAGTGTAATCGAACTCGAAGGTATTCTGTTGGCAGACAACCCCTCTAGACTTAAGTTGTACTGCAAATAATATGCCTTGGAGCTGAGCGTAGTCGAACTCGAAGGTCTTTGGTTGGCAGATAACCCTTCTCGACTTAAGTTATACTGCAAATGATGTCCCCTAGCCCCAATTTTACTTGGCTTGGTGGTTATGTTTGGTTTATTGTTCTAAAGTAATATTGTTGTAATACTGAATCAAAAGCATTTGATGATCCCAATGTCTATAGGCTGCCCAGCATATGCCAAGGGATCATTAATTATAAAAAGTTTAGTGCACAAACTTGCATTGAGTTGGTGGCTAGAATTACTATAATCACAAAGGTTGTTTCTATCTTTTTTTCTGAATCTGGGATTTGAGCATTTGTTTGTTGAGAAAGATCAAAGATGTAGCCCTAGTATCTCTTTATGTAACAAAGTTTTTGATAGTGTAAGAGAGCTTTTAAGGAGCATCTGGTCATAGCTATCGCGCAGGGTAAAACTCAAACAATACCTCGTGAGTTACCTACCCAACTAAATGCTCTCGTACTGGAAAATTTCTTAGGCTTCTGCCACTTATATGACATTCCAATGTACAATGAGCAGTCAATTATTTGTTTCCATGACTGTGAAGATTGGAATTTGGCCCTAATCATAACCATGTGATCTTTGATGGAAAAATAAAATTACTGCAAAACAAATAGTAACATTAACTATAAAAGTAAAGAGAAACAAATTAAAACGGAGCTTAATTGTGTTGTGGTATAAATCACTGCTTTAGAAGTAAATCTGTCTTGATGGGTATAATCGTTGAAATAGATGTCGCCCCCAAGGTTAACACACTCCTTTATTCGTACACCCGAATATCGAAGTGAAAATCAGTTGATAATGTTCTTCTCAGAAAGATGGAATCGAGGTCGAAAATATACTACTGTTAGAACTGTGTCTAAAATATATACACACCAACCGAACTGGATATATCAAGCCGAACGGTTCCTACTTACTTTGGGATTCTTTGCATTACCAACAATCTTTATGCAGCGTCTATTAAGTGGGAGCTTGAGCTTATGGTCTAGAATAGAATGAAACTAAATTAGAGCAAATCGTGTTTTTGCAATCCAATGAAGAATTTAATCTTGAATGTATTACTGCATCCATCTATTGTTGCTTACTCATTTTTATTTAGTGATCCCTCGTTGCTTTTGTGAGCAACTTTATGCGGATTCATTGATGGAATGTTATGTTGTGTGTGGGAAGCTCTATACTACAATGCCTCTTTTTTTGGTTTCCCATTACCTCACATGTTTACTCTCTTGAAGACTTGAACTGTCATCGATCCAACAATGTCCCCTATATCTTCAAGAGACAATATAATTAAAGAGATTAACTTTAGTTAGCCCTTCCTTTATGGCTTCATCCTTATGATGCCTTCAGTCAAAGAGATCTAGTTTTTATATTTGTTTATTATCTGTGCCATCTTACTTTTTTTGCTTGGGGTTGAGAGGGAATGTTAATGATTGGAAACTGTTGTGAATTATTCTCATTTCAGCTTATATCTTCTAGGGTTTGATGCCAGATGGTCAAGAAATAGCTGTCAAGAAACTTGCATTGGATTCGAGACATGGACTGAAACATTAATGAGGTGAAACTGTTAGGTATGACTCATAAATATACCGGTAAAGAGGATAGAGGATGGAGTGGAGCGTAGAGAAGCGAACGCAGCGAACATTCATCTGTCCTTATAAAGAAAGTCTCATAGTGGGGGGTTATGATTATGTGGGTTGCGCCCCCGCAGTACGGTAATAGGTTATTTTGTAAATATGTATCAATGTTTATTTATTATAAAGGAGATGTAACCAAAACCTATGATATATTTGAATGAAAAATCTAGCGCCTCCTAGGGCACCGATGACGTAAGCACATTGCTGAACCTCGTTAAAATTCTTGTGTTCTTTTCGTTTTCTTTACCCGATTATTCAACAATTGGTATCAGATGTCAGGAGCTAAATTCGATGGTCATGGTAACTTCGGATTATGGCAAACAAGGGTGAAGGATCTGTTGGCGCAGCAAGGAATCCTAAAGGCTTTGCGACCTACAAAGCCGGCTTCACTGTTACAAGTGCAAGGAGGCGGAACATATGAAGCAAGAATGTCCGAAGCTGAAAAAACAGACTGATGAGAAGCGTGATGACTCATCCAAGTATGTGAATGTGGTAGAGGATGACAATTCTAATTGCAGTGAGGGTGATATGCTCTCTATTTCAACGACTCAATTGACGGATGCTTGGATTCTTGATTCTGGATGTTCTTATCGTATCTCGCCAAATAGGTAATGGTTTTCGACATACAGGTCGGTTAATTCTAGTTCTGTTTATATGGGTGATGATCGATGTTACAATATTGTTGGTATTGGTGATGTCAGAATTAAGATGTATGATGATTCTGTTTGGACGTTGTGTGGTGTTCGACACATCTCAGATTTGAAGAAGAATTTGATTTCTTTGGGCACTTTGCACAAGAATGGTTTTATCCCTAAGGCTGATGAGGATAGGGAAACCATTTGGATTGTTAAATGAGATTTGACTGTGATGAAAGGAAAGATGATTGCAGGGAATATTTACAGATTGTTAGGGAGTACCGTTGTAGGTGGAGTTCATTATGTTGAGTCCAGTGATGATACTACCAAATTGTGGCATATGCGTCTAGCTCATCTTAGTGAACATGGTATGGATGAATTACATAAAAGAAATTTGTCGCTTGGTATTAAAAGTTGTAAGCTCGATTTGTGCAAGTATTGTGTTCTTGGTAAACAGATTAAAGTTTGTTTCAAAACTGGGAAACACACAACTGAAGGAATTCTTGATTATGTGCATTATGATGTATGGGGGCCTTCCACGATATCGTCTTTGGGTGGATCTAGATATTATGTTACTTTTATTTACATTTTTCCACGGAAAGTTTGGGTGTATTTTTTGAAATAGAAGTCTGACATTTTTGAGAAGTTTAAGCGGTGGAAAGCTGAGGTAGAAAACCAAACAGGATGAAAAATCAAGTGTTTGCGGTATGACAATGGAACGGAGTACACAGATTCACAATTTCTAAACTTCTGTAAGGAGCATGGAATTAAGAGGCATTTTACAGTGCGCAAGACACCACAACAGAATGGTGTTGCGGAACGGATGAACAGGTCGTTGAATGAAAGAGCCAGATGTTTGACGTTGAATGCGGGGCTTCCCAAACACTTCTGGGCTAAGGCTGTTAACATGTCATGTTATCTTATCAATAGATCGCCAAGGGCATCATTGGTTGGGAAAGTTACAGAAGAGGTATGGACTGGTCATGATGTTACTTTTGATCACTTATGGATTTTTAGTTGTCTTGCATATGTGCATGTACCTGCTGATGAGAGATCCAAACTTGATGCAAAATCGAAGGAGTGCATTTTATAGGTTACAAGACAGATGTCAAAGGATTCAAGTTCTAGGACCCATTTGCGAAGAAAATTATGATCAGTGGAGATGTTGTTTTTGATAAACAACCCATGTTGCAGCAGCAGAAAGACACAACTGTGGTGGATTTCGAGCAGTTTCCAGTTGAGAAAACAGAAACTTCTCAACCGAATGCTGGTGGTTCCGCTACGGTTGATTTGTAGGATTATAGTCTCACTAGAGACAGGGTGAGACGGACGAATATAAAGCCTCCGAACATATTGAGTTTTGAAGACTTGGTCTATTTTACACTTACTGTTAGCAGTGATGATCCAATTACTTTTCATGGTGCTGTTACTAGTCAGGAAAACGACAAGTGGATGGCTATCATAGTTGAGGAGATGGAGTCTTTGAATCACAATCGTACATGGGAGTTAGTTCTCCTTCCTGAGGGTAAAAACCCTATTGGTTGTAAATGGGTGTATAAGAAGAAACCAACAGTAACAGAAAAAAATATGAGAAGTTCAAGGCTCATTTGGTAGCAAAGGGTTTTTCACAGCAGAAAATAGTTGATTATGATTAAATTTTTTTCTCCTGTGGTCAGGCACACTTCAATCTGAGCAGTACTTGCATTGGTGGCTAGTTGGGATTTGCATTTAGAGCAGATGGATGTTAAAACTACTTTTTTGCATGGTGATTTAGAGGAGCAGATCTACATGCAGCAGCCTGAAGGTTTCACTCAACCTGAAAACGAGCATTTAGTTTGCAGATTAAAGAAATCTTTGTACGGGTTGAAACAGTCTCCGATACAATGATACAAATGGTTTGACTCATATATGATCAAGATTGGCTACAAGCGATGTGAGTATGACTGTTGTGTCTATGTTAAGAGCCTTGATGATGGTTCTTTATTTTTCTGTTATTGTATGTTGATGATATGTTAATTGTTGCGAAGAACATGAATGATGTTATCGGTTTAAAAACTTTATTGAGTCAGGAATTTGATATGAAAGATTTAGGCTCTGCAAAGAAAATTCTTGGAATGGAAATTTACAGGGACAGAGACTCAAGGAAACTGTGGCTATCTCAACGGGGTTATGTTGAGAAAATGTTAGAAAGGTTTGCGATGAGCAGCTCAAAATCAGTGAGCACTCCATTGGTGAATCACTATAAGCTTTCATCAGAACAGTGCCCTAAGAAAGATAAGAAAGCTGAAGATATGGCAAATGTTCTGTATTTTAATGTTGTTGGTTGCTTGATGTATGCAATGGTATGTACTCGTCCTGATTTAGCTCATGATGTTAGTCAAGTTTGTAAGTACATGTCTAAACCTGGTAAGCAACATTGGGAAGCAGTCAAGTGGATCTTTAGGTACTTAAAGGGTATTGTGGGACGTGGAATTGTTTTTGGTAGTCAGCGGGATAATCCTTTGGTTGTAGGATATGTGGATTCAGACTATACGGGTGATTTGGATAATAGAAGATCTATGACAGGGTATGTCTTTACTCTGGGTGGAGGGCCTATTTGTTGGAAGTCTACTATTCAATCTGTTGTGGCATTATCTACAACTGAAGTTGAATACATGGCAGCGACTGAAGCTGCAAAAGAAGCTTTATGGCTTACTGATTTAGTGAAGTGTTTGGGTGTTCAGCAAGATGGAGTTCAGTTGCTTTGTGACAATCAAAGTACTATTCACTTGGCTAAGAATCAGGTATATCGTGCTAATGTAAGGTTTCACAAGATCAGAGAGTTGGTTGTATCTGGAGAGATTTTGTTTTAGAAGGTACATACTGTTGAGAAATCCGTTGATATGTTCACCAAGCCAGTTACGACAGACAAGTTCATGCATTGCTTGGACTTGTTGAGTGTTTCGAGTTATTAAAGAAGTAAGGTAACCCAACCCACATTGAATGTTTCCCATGGGGCGGGATATTTGCCAAGGTGGATATTTGTTAGGTATGACTCATAAATATATCGGTAAAGAGGATAGAGGATGGAGTAGAGCGAACATCATCTGTCCTTACAAAGAAAGACTCGTAGTGGGGGTTACGATTATGTGGGTTGGGGGTGCATAGACCCCGCAATACGGTACAGGGTTATTTTTGAAAATATGTAGCAGAGTTTATTTATTATAAAGGAGATGTAACCAAAACCTATGATATATTTGAATGAAAAATCTAGCGCCGCCTAAGGCACCGAGGACGTAAGCACATTGTTGAACCTCGTTAAAATTCTTGTGTTATTTTCGTTTTCTTTACCCGATTATTCAACAGAAACTTTTACTGAAAACCCAGAACAAGAACTTAGCGATGTTGTTGGGGTGCTGTGCCGAATGATCTGAGAAGATGTTTATGAGTATTTGCCAAATAAAAGCCTTGATTACTTTCTCTTTGGTAAGAACCCTTTTATACGTGGCATTCACTTCTTTTGCTAGATAAACTCATGAACTCTAAGTCTCATCATTTGTTTGGTAAATTAAGACTTATTATTGCAATTAAAAGTCTCAGATAAGAGCAAGTTTACTTCTTTGGATTGGGCAACACGATTCAAGATTATTTCGGGCATTGCAAGAGGTCTTCTATATCTTCATGAAGAGGCGAATGAAAGGATCATCCGTATAGACATCAAAACCAGTAATACTGTTGGATCCCCAAAATCTCTGATTTTGGCTTGGCAAGCCTCTTTCCCGTGAATGACACTCATGTAAATACATTTAGGATTTCTGGCACTAAGTGAGTAGTTTATTTGCTCATTTTTCAGTCATATTCTTATATAAATGTAATTGCATCTTTAAGTTTATTAGGCTAATTTTCTTTCAAGTTTTATCTGTTCTAATTTTGTTGTTAGCTAAGAAAGAATAACGTGAGTAAACCCTCCCATTGCATGCAGTGGTTACATGGCACCTGAATATGCCATGCATGGGTTTTTGTTTGCATATATATTATTTTGGTTTTGTGTTTTTGTTGTTACAGGTCGTTTATATGGTCTTCTTGCTTGCCGTCATGCTTTATCCAGGTTGATGCTGAGTTTGTTTTAGGGTTTTCTTTGCTGCCACTTCTCTCTCTAGCTTTTGGCCTGGTTGTTGTTATTAGGGCTGCAAATGTTACATGACAAATTACGAATTATTCGAGTTTGATTCAATCAAAATTTGATTAATACTGAAATTAAATAGACTCTAGTCAAGTTTAAACTCAACTCTAGTTCTTAACGAACTAACTATATAATATTCCACTCAAAAAATTCACAAACAACTAGAAAAAGATATATTAAAATTTAAAAGTAAATTATTTTTAAAAAAAATATATAATATAAGGCTTGTACGTCGTTAGCATTCAAATTAAAATTTGAATTTGAGCTTAAATTAAATTTAAGTTTAAATTGAATTTGAGTTTAAACTTCAATCAAACTAAATCCTCAAGCAAATTTAAAAAAGAAAAGAAACACAAAGTAATTTCCGTTGAGTGGGATAGGATTGGGTTATCCACAGTTGCACATTCGTTTCCCCTCCCCCAAAACCGAAAGTAAAATCTTCATCTAAGGAGGCGGTGGCTGCCTCTTTTGCGAGGTGGTTGTCGCCTCCATCACCTCAGTCCTTGTTGTTTCATGCTCTCCTGCGACCGATTCTCTCAAGATCTCCAAAGCCCAACACAGTATCATTGTTTTCTTTGTTGTGATTTTTGAACAAGGGTTTGATCGGACAAGCTTTGCTGTTTTCGAGGATTAGAGTTCATTTTGGCTTCCATCCCCTAGTTTGCTTCTCGACTGTTTTGGGTGTCCGCTTCTTGCTTGGTGAGATTGGTTCTTTCTCCTCTAGCGTGAGTTTATTCCTGTTCCTAGTGATTGCGTGTTCAAGTTTGAGATTTGGTTTGCTTATGTTTTTTGTTTCAAAGCTTTGGTTCTATGTGGGTTTCTAGCCAGTTTCGAGAGTCAGCTTAGGATTGTTAACACTGCTTGCAAGCTGTTTGTGCAAATGTCATAGTGAACCAGTCTCTTGTTCGATTGCAATTTAAAGTTCGTGTGAGAGTGTTTAAGGTATTTTTTCATTATCTGCTTCGTTGTTTGGGGATTTTATCCCAAACTATTTTCTTTGGGTTGGCTATTGGCAGATTGTGGGTCGATGGTGAGGTTCTATGTATGTTCTGTTCTATGAAGAGAAGTCGAGTAGGCTCTAGGGTCGTTTTCGTCAAGGTTATTGATTCTGCGAGTGTTGAGCTCTAGGATCTAGTGTCCCAAGATTTGACTGAGTTTGGTGAGTGTCTGCTAGGGGTTGTGGAGGGTTTTTGGCTTTGGTCTTGTATTTTGAGGTTTAGTGGTTTAAAGTGGAGCTAGAGTAGTTTTGTTTATTAGTATTTTAGTATTAGGTTTTTAGTAGATTGTTTCTATTGTTTTTCTGGTGTTCTGTGGCTTGAGTTTTATCAGTTGACAAGCCGTTTTCTGGGGTTTTTTCTATTCTCCATTTTTTGATTGGTTGGTGGTGGTGGACCAGTGGTATGTGCATTGGTGAGTGTTATCTTGTCTCTTGTCTTGGTGTTCTGCTGAGTTTGTTCGTGTGCTATTGTTTGGTGATGGCAACAATTGTGTCTAGCTTATAGAAGGGGTGCGGTCGATCGAGGTATTTCTGCGAGGGAGATCTTTTCTAGTAGGTTGGTGATAGAAAATGATGCGGCGACATTGTTTTGTGTGGGTGAGGCAGAGGGTGATGTATTCTCTGCTTCGAAAGGCGGTGTTTCAAGATCAGCATCATTGAGAGTTTTGTACTGTCATTGTTGGATCCGTGGTCGCGGAGTGTGGTTTGCAGTCGCTGTTGTTATGGTGGTAGCTTATGGATTCGTAGAGGCATTTGCAGCAGATACTGGTTCCGAGAATTTTGGTATGGGGGAGGTGTAGTTTCAAGGCGATTAAGTCAGAAAATTATTATTGTTAGTGGAACGTGGGCAGCAGTTTTTGGTGCATGTGGTTATCCTCATGGTTCATATTGCAGCTGGTTTATTAGATGTGGGTCTCTTCTCGTGGAGGTATGGGTAACTGGATGGGGAATCGAACTTTTGTCTGCTTGTGGATGGTGCTTGGACAGCGGGGTATAGCATTTTTGCTTTTTCTATTGATTTGCAATCTGAAGGACAGTATGCAGGTTTTGTTCCTCTTTTGCTGCCGCAACATGCCCACTCTATAGGAAACTTCAACTCTGTTCCCTCTCAAACTTCAGTGGTTTCGTACAAGCAATGTGAGAAAATTTTAATAATTGAAGATTCAAATTTATGTCCATAGGTGTTGCGTTTGATGGGCCCGATTGAAGACTGAAGAATGATATGTTATAGTGGGTTGGTGCATCAGTTTTCTGCTGCTGTTCGGATATATCCCAGTGTTTGTTTCAGCTTAGTCTATGTTGTCTTTTTTGTTCTTATTATCACTACTTTTGTGGGCTGTTGAAGGGGGTGATGCACGATGTTCCATTGTTTGATGTTGTGTTTGAGGTGTTGGATCGTTACTTTGGATATGCAGTCAGTGTCCGATCACGTTTTAGTTCTAAGTTCTTTTTAGTAGTTTGTTTGTGTCGAATTTCTTGGAAGGGTTTGTAGTAGGGCTGGGTTTGGATATGTGTGTTGTTCAGCTTTGTGGTTATTGAATCTTACCACCTCTACCACCTCAAGGCACACTCTTTTTCCTCATTTAGGATTAGGGTTTTTTTTTTAATGAGGTTCTCGAGGTGGTTTGCTTTGTAATCGTTTGTAATACAAAGTACCATCTTTCAAAAAAAAATCCTCAAGCATTTCCCGACAATCTCAGCAGGCAAAACAATATCCTCAAGCATTGCCTCATGTACGGCAGTCAATGTGCGGCTGCGAGGCCTCTGAACAGCAGAACCTTTCTTTGGAGGCCTCAATATCCTCCGGGTGGCAATAAGAATAACATCCTATCGCATATACACAAACCAAGTTAAATAGGTAAACCAGAAACGAAGACATTGCAATTTATGACATAAAAACATGATCCACATTCTCTTGTTTCTAGGGAAACTGCAATGTATAAGTCTGGAAAGAACAATTCAACCGACAATAGCATCTTATACAAAGCATGCAAATAAATACTAAACGATGATGTACTTAAAATGAATTGTAAGTAGACCTAACCCATATTTCATTCAAAGAGAGCTTTGAAGGAGAATTTCTCACCTTGCCACTGAACTTCTTTTCAAGTTCCCTCGAGCTTAACATGAACCTTGCGAAAAGCTTTCCTCAACCGGTAGGGGACATGGAAAACAACAGCTTTCCGGCCCCCAGATACATCGATTTGGCTGCACATGAAAAGATTAAACCATCCATTTGAAGAAGAAATACGCACGTCACTTTACAATCTATGAATCTTGATAAAGCAATACTTGCATTGCTGAATTAATGTAGAGATCATTGAGGTCACTTTTCAGATCCTGGCTGGTATTCCCCAAATCAAAGAATGCCTGTTACAAATATGCATCCAAAATTAAATCGCACTCATGATTGCACCATTTCAGTAAACTTTTGAAGTGCAACAAGCATTAGAAAATATTAAAACCTGTGCAACTGATTCCTCAAACTCTGTTGGTTCAACAACATCCTTATCCTTGAGGATCTTCTTCCTTGCGGTATACATCTTCAAGATCTTCATTGTGAATGGGAAATTTCAAACAATATATCATAATTAGAAATAGGATTGAAGTTGGCATTTAAATTCCCAAGTACTTTTCACTTAAACACTTAATGAAACTATGATCCAGCTTTTCATACCATGGTTCAATTTATGACTAAAATCATGCACCGGATGCAAAATTGAATAACATGTTTACTATTTCGTAAAGTTCTCAATAAAGTCTATATCATACAAAAACAAATAAGAAATTGCTCTTAAATTGAAAGCATTTTAGCAGGGAAAATAAATAAATAAAAGTCAACATCCTACTCAACAACCAACGGCCATTGGTACTACTTCACTATATTCCTTGTAAAACACACGGAAGTTTAATCGATTGAATTGATTTTTAGTAGTTTATAGCACTAATTAACACCAAAACATCGCAAAAATAATTTCAATAGTTTTTAAATCTTTACAACATTTCACAGCAAAACGAAAGAAATACAAAATGAGAGAAAAAGAATCATACAACAGCTGGCTAAGATGGACGAAACATAAAACTCATTGTTTGATCGAGAGTCCAGTAATGAAATGAAATTGTTGATGTAAAATGTATAAATCAGATCATAACAGCATTCCTTTTCTCCTTTACTACATTTTTTTCTCAGCAAACAAACAGACAACAGTAATAGAAAAATGTAACAGCCCTACCACTCATTTTTAGATGTGGGAGAAACCTTAATAGGAACAATAAAAATTCACAGGAAAAAAGAAAAGCTTTACCTTAAAGAAGCACAGGAGAGTTGAAAGGAGGCTCTATGTGGGGATGACTAAGGTACGACAGTCTTAATATACTGTTAAGAAAAAATGCTATCGAATATATTAATATTTTTTTAACATTTGCGGAAAAGCGTTACTTAAAACATTACCCAAATTGTTATTTCTGGTAAAACGTTACCTAATATATTTTTTATTGATTATGTTAATATTACCTAATACATTATTTTAGGTAACACCTAATATTAACATTTTCAGTAGAAAAAATAATGTATTAGATAACGTTTTACCAGAAATAATAATTTGGGTAATGTTTTAGGTAATATTTTATTGAAAATATTAAAAAAATATTAATATTACCGAAAATGTATATTAAAACTGTAAGGACACTTACATTCTTATCAAATAAATCAAACAAGATAATATAATATTCATAATAATATAAACCTTCTTATTTTAGTTATTTTAACAAACCCTAACCGTTTTATTCATCCTCCTCTCTCTTTCTTTTTTTTATTCTTTACAATTTGTGACAATTTTATTGATCAATCCAACTTTTTTTTATTTTGTTTAACCGGTGGCAGCATCGGTTTTGATGTTGGTTGCCGCATGTCAGTTGTCTTTTTTTTAGGTTTTTAATAAGAATATTTATGTCTTTTTAACATGTTCTGTGCCTTTATGGCACGTTTATCTCTGCCTTTAAGACATTTTTATCTCTGTCTTTTGGTAGCCTATGATTTTTTTGCCGTTGTTTTCGTTTATCTTTTTTTTCTCAATATTGGATTTGACATCGTCACAACTGATCAAGATGGCGTTTATTTATTATCATGTTGATATTCCCTACTTTGGACCCTCGGATTGATTTGGATACGCATTTTGTGTTCGTTGATAGTTTTCTCACGTCACTTGACTCTGATTTACGATTTGTCGGCGGTCTTCAGTAGCTTCACCCCTTTTTGTAGTTTGTTTTCCGATGCAGTCAGATTTATTCGTATCTTTATTTTGTTCGAGCATTAGTTAGATTTTTTTAATCTTTCTTTTTTGGTTCTTGTGTGGTCTAGGTGGCTAATTTTTGTGTCAATGGTTATAAAAAAATGTCTTATTATAATTTAGTTTATGTTTACGGTCATACTTGTAATCTTTATTATAATTCTGAATATTTTTCATTTTAAATAAAATTAACGACTTTCTGTAAAAAAATTATTCACATAGTATATTAATTAATGTTACATTATAGTAATCTTGTTCTTAAATATAATTTTATATTCTATGAATCAAGCGACCACACTATTAAATACAACAGAGATGAACATCTCATTTAAAATTGATGTCATTTATTTATTGATTAAAAATTTTATAATTTCAACATTGTTAAACAATTCTATTAGAAAAAAGCATTGTTAAATAATATATTACGTAATTAGTACAATTTGAACATTTCAATAGCATACGAACAAAATTTTATTTTAAAAAATTAATACTACCTCCGTCCTTTTGAATTTATCTTTATTAACTTTTTAAATTTTAAATTTTTAAATTTTGACAATAATTATTTTAAATATTTTAAAAATATAAATTTTATTAAAATATATATCAAAATTTGATTGAATTTTTTTAAAAATATATTTTTTAATATTTTTGTAAATAATAAATTTTAAATAATAATAAGCCGAAGTTGAATAAATTTAACTAAAAAATCAATGAAGACAATTTAAATAGAACAGAGCAGAAGAAGAAATTATTTGTTATATGTATTTAGTTTATGAAAACAATAAAATTCAGATCTATCATTTTATATTTAGATATTAATGACTCTCATTCTTACTCTTTTAGGCGTTTGGTTGGATGAAATCCCTTAGAATTGGGGAAATTAGAATTCAATTCCACCACTTTCACATATTTGATTCAAGTTTTCAAAGGGAATTGGAATCTCTCATGGCTTCAACTTTCCATCAAATGAGGGGAAAGTGAATTCCATCAAAAAATGGATAGAATTCAATTCCATCCAAGAATGGATGGAATTCAATTCCCTTCTTGGATGGAATTGAAATTTGATCATACTACCCTCATCAATCTTTTGGTAATTTATTCATATATTGAATAAAAATATTTTTTTATTATTTCGGGTCGGGTCAGGTTTCTAATTCATATATTCGGGTCGGGTCGGGTGAAACTTTATTTTGGTCGGGTCGGGTCGTTTTTTTTAAGTGTGATATTCAGGTCGGGTCGAGTTCGGGTTTAGGGTGAAAAATACCCGACCCGAAAATATATATAATTTTACCTTATATATTTAGGAACAATTACAATAATACCCCTCAATATATTTTTTTTTCAATTAAGTCATTGTTTTTATTGAATAAAAATATTTTTTTATTATTTTGGGTCGGGTGAAACTTTATTTTGTTCGACTCGGGTCAGTTTTTTTAAGTGTGATATTATTTTTTATTATTTTGTGTCGTGTCAGGTGGGGTTTCTAATTCATATATTGAATAAAAATAGTTTTTGGTATATTTTTTTGTAACTAATTAACATACTCCGGTTAGAATGTATCGAAATATTGCTCTATCTTTTGGTAACTTATTAACATATTTTGATTGCGATGATTTTAATTTATGATGTTTATTAGCATGATTTTTATAATTTATTGAAATGAATAATTAATCAATAAAATGAAAATTTAATATTTTTTAATTTTTTATAATATATTATTACATGTAAGTTGTAAAACAAACTAAAATAAAGCAAAAAAATAAGAAGGGCAATTCTGTCATTTTACATTACTGAAATCAAATTCATCTGACATGTCTGCGAACCAAACAGAATATGTAATTGGATTCCAATTCCTGACAGATTCCAATTCCTTCACAGATTTCAATTCTATCATAAACATTCAAGCGAACCAAACGTCACTCTATTCTATTTTGGTAGATTGAATGTGAATATATCTTGAAAAAATATTTTAGTAATGAATATTTTTACATTTTGTTAGATTTTATTAATATTTATGTATAATTTCAATGTTTTATTTTTATTCCGTTTTTAGTTTTATGTGATTTTTTAAACTAAAAAGGAATAAGTGATTTTTTTCCAAACTACAGTAATAAATGTATTATATAAATTCAATATTTTACCCTATATTTTATATAATCATTTTTTAACTATTGCTATCTGAAATTTATTATTTAATTTTTTAAACCAAAATACCATTTAACTTTTCTTCAGATTTGGCTGATAAGGGGTAATATCAGCCTTAATGTTTGTCGTTGATATCAATATTTCTTGTTTTATTTCTTTATTTTCTTGTATCATATCTTTAATTTTTTTTTAATAAATCTGTTTTTATGATATATTCTGCTAGCACATTTTTCTTTATCTATATGACACATTTCGATCGTATGACCTTTATTTTCATTTATTTTTTTTAAATTGGATTTGACATTACCACTATTGATCAATATATTATTTATTTATTACTATATTAATCTTCCATATTTTGGACTCTCGGATTATATTTGGATAAGTGATTTACATTCGTCGATAGTTTTCTCACGTCACTCGACTCTGATTTGTGTTTTGTCGGTTATCTTTCAGTAGCTTGATCCCTTTTTATGGTTCATTTATTTATTGATGCAATAAGATATTTTCATATCTATGTTTCATTCGAGTTATTTTGGTTAAGTTTTTAATTTTTTTCTTATATAGTCCTTGTATGATCTTAAGTGACTAGTTTCTTGTGTTAGTAGTTATAGAAAAATATCGAGTAAACTATACCAATAGTCCTCTTTGTTTTCGGTCTGACCGACTTTGGTCACTGGTTTTTTAATTAAGCGCCCTTGGTCCCTTACATTATCGGTCCCCCCAGTTTAGGTGCTTCAGCCGTTAGATTCCGTTAACCCATTAACAGAAGTATGAGTAGACAATTAAAAAATAATAAAATAAAAAAACCACGTGGCGAGTTGGCATGTGGGTGTCCTCTTCTTCTTCAAAAATCAAAATAATGGAGTCCATGGCATAGTATTACTGTATTTGTGCAAGGTGGAGGGTCACCATCCCCTAATTTATCAGCCAACGAAGTTTACTGCTGCTTGCCAGTGGTTTCAGCTTCTTTCCGTGACTGTTTCTTCTAACGTCGCAGCATGAGGGTGCGGAATCGTCTCTTCACTATTTCACAAACTTTTCAAGCATGTTTGCTTGTGTTTGGGGCCTTTCCCACTTGGGGGTTGAATGCATACGATACATGAGCACCCAAGTCTATGCCGGGGGTGCTTTGCGGTGACCTGAGTTGAAGCAGGGAGAGCATCACCCTCTCCCAAGATAGCTAGGTTGGCAAGGGTGTCAAGACCCTTTAAAGCATCTATGTTTTTTGGTTCGGGTTTACAACTCAAACCATCAAGGAATCAAATTCATGCAAAGTTTACTCTAAGTGAGTTTCAGAAAACATTACGTGTTTAGTTTTCTTCAAGCAACAAATACCAGAATTACATTGTGGCAGCAGATTTTCCAACTGTTTGGCAGTCAATTCTTGAGTGGCCGAACAAGATCTGCCAGCATTGGTAGATAAAGGAAGAGTTGAAGCAATGGCCAACACTTCACTGGTCATGTGTGGTTTAATGTGGTGAAGAAGAAGAAGAAGAAGAAGAAGAAGAGCACGTGGAGGGTGGTGGCCGATGGTTGTTGGCGACGCCTAACACCGGCGCCACCGGGATTTTAGGGAGCAGGATTTACTTGAAAGAGAATGTAAGAAGAAAAAGATGAAGAAGAAGAAATTAGAAGAAGAAAAAGATACAGAAGAAGAAAGAAGAAATAGAAGAAGAATTGAAGTGGGACGTGGATTTTTTTTAAATATTTTCCTTGCCATGTAATACTTATGTCAAGGGTTGAAGAGAATTAACGGCGAAGGTACTTAAATCGAATGAATCGATAACGTAAGTGATCAAATGCATCTAATTAAAAAATCAATAACCATAATCGATGAGACTGAAAATAAAGTGGATTATTGGCATAGTTTACCCAAAAATATCCTTATCATTTGTTTAATTTACAATTATGGTTGTAAATTTTTATTATAAATCTATATATTTTCTCTTTTTTAATAAAACTAATTACTTATATTAAAAAATTATTGATATTTAATCTATTTATCAACTAATCCAAATAAAGAACCATAGAGATACATTATAAGGATGCTAATTTATACTATTCACAATTTACATATTTTAACCCTTAATAGAACAATTATTTAAAAACAATTACCTGTGATGGTAAAAGTAATTTACCCCTCTCTCTCTCCTTTCTATTTTCTACTAAACAATAGTGCGAAGATTCTAAAGGTTAATGTACCTCGTAACTTGAAACAAACGTGTACTTATACTTCCAATTCCCAATGAATTGGTACTAAAATTAATCATCTTCTTCCCAAGTCAAGACAAACCCTTTTCCAGGGACCAAATGGTGCCTAAAATTCAATATGTAACGGGAAATCCTTTATTGAATAGGCACCAAATCCTACTACCTACCAATATTTCAAACTATATCCAAATTTGGGCAAAGGGCTTCATTTTCACAAAATGAAATCTTTCAACACCTATTTTTGTAGGCTATAGTCTATAAAATCATACCACTATATCTTGGTTTGTTAAGGAAGCCTAGCAATTTATGCCCTTAGTAGAAATTAAACTTGAATGCTTTTGCCCACTTACCAAACACACATCTCTCATGCATTGAGTTAATTTGTTTTTATTTTTCTTTTACTTCAATTCGAATACTACACAAATTTATCTATATTTATTTACGAGTTAAGAATTCTATACAATAGTTGACAACTAATTTAGTCAGTCAATTTATTGAGTTAAGAATTTTATACAATAGTTGTAGAATGTTTACTAGAACACCCTTGTTGACGATCCTTTACTCCGACAACATCTAGGGTTCCTCGAACAATGTGATATCTCACACCGGGTAAATCCTTAACCCTTCCCCCTCTTACTAAGACTACATAATGTTCTTGTAAATTATGGCCAATACCAGGTATATAAGCAGTGATTTCAAACCCAGAGGTTAATCGTACTCTGGCAACTTTACGTAAGGCAGAGTTTGGTTTTTTGGGGGTGATAGTGGAAAAATTGACAGATAAGTCACCCTTACTGCCACTCTACAGAACCGTACATGAGATTTTCACCTCATACGGCTCCTCGTTCAATTCTTTCGAATTCATTGGGTCATTTTCCTCGTTCGAGAATCTCTTCCCTTCTTCCACTCTGTCCCGAAGAGTAACTAGGACAAATTCAGTCACGTTTTCATGTTCCAGTTGAACACTTTCCATACACATAACTTGACTAAATAAATTTTGCTACTATTGGAATAGTTCGTTGAGTGACATTTCCGTTATCATTGAGATCACTGATTTAATGCAAACAATTTCCTCGAATGCATTAAAATACATGGAGTACCTAAACAATTGACCCAACACGATAGGTGAATCTAGGGTTTGGTAAGAGTCATGACCCTCTAATTTGACAAAATTATGAATTAATCTCTTTACAAGTAATGAATTTTAAGTTATTCCATAATCAAATTACATTTTAACCTTCTAAAATAATAAAATTTATATTTATTCTTTCTAAAAATGTAAATTAAAAGCTAAAATAATTGTAAAATTATATTATTGTTAATATAAGCTCAGGGAAGAAGTCATGTATGCTTTTGGGGGGCCACTCCCCCCAACCTTTTTTTACCATTAAAAAATATAAGGATAATTACCTATCTAGGCCTTTAAATTTTGATTTATTTTGATTTTGTCCACCATTTCTATTATTAATTATACTTTGCCTCCCTTAAACTAAAATCCTGACTCTATCCCCTTATAAGCTATCTATACCTGGATCAATCATGTAAGATATATCAAACAAAGGAACACCCAACTTATGAAAATATATATTTAACATGGTACATAGGAAATGATGGGCATTTCCAAGTGATGAGTGCATCCTCAAATTGAGATTTATTGAATTTTTTAATTAAAATAATTGAAAAAGTAGATGTTAGGAATACTTGGATGGTTGCAATGTATAGTTGATCAAAGATTCACATCTTTGTAGCCACTAAAGAAAATACTTATGATGCACCCATTTTATGTCCAAATTCACTTATTGAAGCAATGATAGCATTGTTTGTGGTGCTGATGATAAGCCCCCCACAATATTTAATAATTATAACAAAGAATAAATTAATATAAATCAACCACTCTATATGGACCAAATATCATATTCCGTTACACGGAAATAAAAAGAAAATTCCATTAAATTATATGTTATTTTGTATGTGATAGCAATATTGAGATAATGATACATGAAGAAATTAGAGATGCTAAAATTTGATTTCACTTTAAAAAATAATTATATCAATAAATTAAATTAATTTTTGTCTCTAACGCTATATTTTTTTTTTAAAAAAAGAGAGGATATTAAACATTTAACCAAACTCGATTTTATTTTTTAAAAAAATATTGTGACAAAAATTATAACAAACTAATTAAAATTCAATGTACTATTATTTTTTTATTAAAGCAATTAAGTGAAAAATCCAAAAAATTAAAGTGGGCCAAAAACTTATTCATGGACCCATTTTATTATTGGGTATCTCTCCTGAGACATGGGACCCAGCCTAAGAGTAATAGACAGTAGACAAACTTCCCCGCCACGCGCCCACTCAGTTTCATTCTTTAGTAAAGAGTAAATTACACTTCAGGTCGTTAGACTAATTTCAAATGATTACTTTACTCACTAAAATTTCAAAAACTACAAATTATCATTGTATTCATTAAACTATTACAAAATAATCTTCAAAGTTTATCCAACTGTTATAAAATTATATATTAAATTACCATATTTTAACACTTATTATACAGTTGCAGTGTTATAAAAATATATATTAAATTATCGTATTTTAACACTTATTATACAGTCTCAATGATAATTTTATAATAATTTAAGATATTTAATAATTATTTTATAACTTTTAAAAATTGGGTAAAGTACAGAAATGGTCCCCTGACTATAGGACACTATTTTTTAAGTCTATCAACTATTAAAAGTTACAAAATGGTCACTCAACTATTCATACGTTTCAAACTCATCATTTTTCAATAAAAAATGTTGGTCGTTTGAGCTGGACGTTAACTTGTTGACTGTGATATTATAAAATCTGATCCCATAATTATTTGAGATGCATTTTATGGATGAACTCTTCATTTATATTATCTCATCGAGCTAATGCTTGAAATATTACGTCATCGAGTCATTGCTTGAAAGCAACGACAGTGTCGATAAACAACATTAAATATGATTTTATCCCAGCTAGTAGGTTGACGTACAACTCATAGATAGTTAATTTTTTAATGAAAAAGTCAAATTTGAAATATATGAGTAGTTGATATCATTTTGTAAATTTTAATAGTCAAGGGACTCGACAAAATAATGGCTTATGATCAGGAACTATTTTATATTTTTTAATACTTGTGAACTCAAAAAAACAACATCATTTAATCAGGATACCATTTGTATAGTTTACCCTTATTTCTATATAATTCATTAATAATTTACCAGAAAAACTTGAAAGAGTTCAAGAAAAGAAGATTTTTTTTACATGCATGTCGAACAACGATATATTGATCGTCCCACTATAAATATACACAAAGTCACATTTTCTCATCATCCAAACACCCATTTGGAAAGAGAAGAAGAAGAAAAAAAGACTCCCATAATTCTATATGGCTGACTTCACATCAGATTTGCAGAATTTTAAACAACCATTTTCTTTCTTGGATATTGATCCTACAGCCATGGAGTCATCACTCTGTGGTGTGCTAAACCAAGGTGTCATAGACAATTCAGCTGCCTTGAATCTCCAAACCTTCTTCCCCTTCTCCAATGAAAGCTTCTTCGGCAACCAAGGTGCTGAAATTCACTGCAGAGAAAATCCGCCTGGTTTTTTCCATGATATCAATCAGGGTTTAACTGCAGCATTCCCAGTTTCTCAGCCAGCACCCATTGTCGCTGCTAAAAACGAATTCCATGAAAGCAACAAGAGAAAACCATTGGATGTGTCAGAAAGTAGTTCTGGGAATTCATCATATCCACAACCTTTAGAAAGTTGGACCGATAGAAGAAATGTAAATATATATGTTTATATTCCATATATTTTTCCCATTTTGTTTTTCAATTTTTACTTCATTTTCGATCTGGGTTTTGTTATTATGAAGAATTCTGGGAGAGGGAAAAGAGCAAAAAACAATGAAAAGGAAGAAAATAAACCAAAAGATGTGGTTCATGTCAGGGCCAGAAGAGGTGAAGCTACTGACAGCCATAGTTTGGCAGAAAGGGTAAATTTTCTCGAGAAAGAAAATGGAAATATCTGCATTTTTCAAAAAAAAAAAAAAAAATTGAACTTTGATTGATTCAACCATTCTAACCAATTGAAAATGATGTTTTCTTTTGTTTTCATCAATCAGGTTAGAAGAGGGAAAATCAATGAGAGACTAAGATGCTTGCAAGATATTGTCCCAGGATGCTACAAGGTAAATCATTGTATAAATTCGTTAAAATTAGCCCCCAAAAAATCACATAGAAATTTTCCCATGTGTTTGATTATTTGCAGACCATGGGTATGGCAGTCATGTTAGATGAGATAATCAGTTATGTGCAGTCCTTGCAGAACCAAGTTGAGGTCAGTTGAAAGAACAATTACCCATTCACCTGTTTCCTATGTATGATGCAAGCATGCATGAATGTGACTGTTATTGAAAATTTTACAGTTTCTTTCAATGAAGCTAACAGCGGCAAGCACTTACTATGACTTCAACTCAGACTCGGATGCCATGGAAAGATTGCAGGTATAGTTAGAAAGTATATATAGGGTGTAAATGAACAAAATGTTCGATGAATTGTTCGTGAATCGTTCGTATAGCGCTCGTTTATTAAACTAAATAAACTAGGATGAACAAAACTTTTATGTTCATTTAATAAACGGACGAATATGAATAGAGACATTATTTTAGTGAACTCGTTTGAAAGCTCGTTATCAACTCGTTTATAAGCTTGTTTACCCGATTCTCCTTTTCTTTTTCTTTTTTTACATTTTAAATATTGATGATGGTAGGATCTAAATTGAACATAGAATAAATTTTGAAGTTCAAACTGTGAAACCTAAAAAATCAAGGATTAATAGTGTAATTTTACCATTTTTCTTTAGCTCGCAAATAAAAAGATAAAAATATATTGTTAGTTCCCTAGTAATAAACAAACATGTTCACTAATACCAAATAAACCGAACACGAATAATTTTATAAATAAATAAACAACCAGGAATACTGTTTTATTCGTTTAAGTCCGTCTCATTTACACTTGTAAATAGATATAGTACTTTCTTTATATGCAAATTTTAATGTCACATTGTTTGGTTGAAATGAATGGGAATTTGCAGAGGAAAAAAGCACAGGGGGCAAAAGATCAGTTGGAAAGATTGATGAGAGAAGGAAATGTTGGAGGGGCATCTTGCTTAACTCATCATCATCAACATGGTCCTCTTTGACTTAATTTCTACATATGATGATTACAATGAAATTCTCTATATTTACAATGAATTAGTTAATTACAAATATGATTTTGAGCGAAATTGACTTCTTGTAATTTCGGAGATTAAGGTTTTTTTTCTTTTTAATATTCTGGTTGATTATAAGATAGTATTTGTTTAATTTTTTTTATTGATTGATAAAGTACATATACCCTACAGACGTAACTGTTTAAACCCAAAACCTTTATACATTTAAGCCACTTGATGAGTTATTTGAAGATGAAGTTATGCACAAATGTACTTCATTTTAATTCTAGTTTTTTTTTTGAAAAATGGACCTCGTTAAATTATTTTTTGTGATTGAATCTATTTAAAGTGTCAAATTAAAATTTAGGGTAAATTACACGTTTAATATCTCAATTATCATTTTTATTATGTTTTAACCATCTAACTATTTTTTAAAATCATATCTAATGTTTAATTTTGATTTTATTTTGTTCATCCGCCGTTTAAAAATTAATTGTAATACTGACGTGTCATCATAAATTAATTTCCCGTTATCATTGGAATTTTTTTAAAAGTGCTACATCAGTAGGTCTGTTAATTTTTTAACGGTTGATAACTAAAATTAAACCAAAACAGAATGTTAAGTATTGTTTTTTTTATAAAAAAAGGTAGATGATCAAAATAAAATAAAAGGAGTATTATACTAGTAGTTTACCCTTAGATTTAAAGTTTCTAATACTCATATAAAGGTATAAGTAGTTAAAAAGAGAAAGAAAAATGGGCTTTTGGGCATTAAACTTAACAAATGTAAGTGCTTAGGTCGAGCAATCATAATCAGTTCCTTTCAGAACAGACTTCACTTACATTTTAGACATTGGTTAATTGTTCAAGAAATCCCGACAAACGAACAAAATGATAGGAACAATAGTTTTCATGCATCCAATTGTCCCATTTTATTAAAATAAACAAGATTAAGGAAAATCAAATTAGTATGACTTTCAGTATTTTCTCCCATCAATTCAATCAGCTGCATCGTTCGGTTCAATTAAATATATTTATTTTGGCAGGTGAGTCTCCAAGCTGATATTTTCTGCGTACATAAAATACTCGAACTCCAAATCTGTTTGAATGATATCAAGCTGCTTACCACTTTAACTGACATGCTAGTAAAATAAGACGATTTTAAACATCGGATATTAATATTTCCACGCCCTTTCGTTCTTGATTTGCCATTTCGTTCTTGATTTGGCATTTCTTTTGTGTATGGATAAAATACTATTTTAGTCTTTGAGACTTGAAAACCCCACACCTTGCATAGACATATAACCTTTGACATATTTAGAAGAAACAACGGGTGAAACATAAAAGCAAGACATGTTGTGTGTCTTCGACTCTTAATGATGGAATTCCTTCTCCACTTGTTCGTTCATACCTATACCTAATTTCTTTAGAACCCAAAGTACAACCATTTATATGCAAAATTGAAAATGTTTACGTTACATACATTTATACATATATATATTCACTATATATTGTTCATTGGACAGTTAGAAAACCCCTCAACAGATCTGATATTATGTTCTCAAAATGTCTATGCTAAGTTTTGTGTATTAGAGGGTGTTAGGAACATTCATTAAGAAAAATTAAATTAATCATTATTGGTGAGTTTCATTTATATTGTGGATCATCCATGGCATATAAAACCAAAAAGATAACAAATACTAGCTTGGAACAGGTTGCTATAAAAATCCTATTTTTCGGTATGAAATCCGAATGTCCTAATCCTTTGGGGCACCAACATTTCAGAGGATATGTCCCATGAAACAATAAAGATTAGATGCGATGAAACCATAATGATTTGGCTAATACATGTGGGAAAAAACCCTAAACTCAAAGTATAATGACACATAAAATATAAAGATAAATTATTTGGTATATAAAGATTTCTAATTGCTTTATTTTATTGCCATGTTTAATTCTGTATAATGAGAAATAAAAAGAGAAAATGGGGAAAATGCAGTGAACAAAAAAAAGGTGGGGGTGCAATATCATGGAGGAGGACAGCTTGAAATGGGCCAGGCCATGCCTAAAACAGGGGGATGGGGGGCAATGTGAACATAGTTAAGAGCTTATTAAACCTCTTCTAAAGCCACTTTTGTTTCTCTTTCCCAATCAAAATCTTTCTTCTTTGACCCCCTTCTGACTAATCCCTTTGCTTGTCTCTAGGAGCAATGCATGAACTAGCTCTAGGATTCTTGAAAACAATATACGAGTACGGTATAAATATACGAATTATCAAAGCTATCGTAGAAATGAGGGAAGGAAAATCCTCGGATTTGAGGGTTCCATAAAACGAATAAACTACAGGCATTGCCTTTCAGATTTAGGGTCTTGTATTAGCAGGAACATATACCAGTTCAAGAAAGAAAAATGTAATTAACGATAGAAAAATAGAAAGAAAAATCAAAAGAAATTAAAATTAAGAGGTCTAAATTAAAGTATTTATCTATATATTAATAAAAAATTTAGAGACAATTATCTCGAGACAGAGTATAACATGGTCCCTGCATATTAGGTGAAGTTGATGAAGAAATGGAGGGCAAGTTCATGGATCCATGTATAGTGGGTTCAATACCAATGTATATAGGAAGTGGATGAGGTGGAGAAGGTTGTTAGTTGGTCATGCTTCTTACCTATCCCCACTAACAAAAATGGCATTAAAATCTTCTTGAATAATGCTTTCCATATCTTTCTTTCCCTCACTCAAATACTAAAGCTACCCCAAAAGGTCGACCCCCAAGACTCAAATACTAAAGCTTCAACCCAAAAGGTTGACCCCAAAGTGGCTTTCTATGTCATCTGAACAATGAAACATTTTTTTGGGGGAAAAAAAGATAGTGGTAGTGGATGACACATAAAATGATAATCATATAAACCCTTTGTGTAATAATGTAACAGAAGAAGTGACATATTCAAAAAGTAATTTATTAAAAATAGAATAAATTTTTTGAATGGAATAGGTTCGAATAAAATTTTAAGATAGGTATCATTAATAAAAATAAGTAATTTATTAAAAACATCAGATTTCAGGATAAGTACGTACCTCCCCTCGGATACATGTGGTTGTGCCACTGAATGAAAGATGATTGATTGAAAATATATCTATAGGTACCCAATTTTCCTAAAACAATTGTTTTCTAAGCTGAATACTCCATACCCATTCTCCTTTAATTTTACTTCCGAATTCAGCCATCTTTCATTCTTTCTTTGCAGCGAGAGCATACAATTTAGGATATACGATTTTAAGAGGTACATTACCAACCCATATATCCTCCTATAAGTCAATCGCTTCGTCATCGCCTAGCAAGAGAAGAATATTGCACGTGAATTCATCATCAGCCTTCAGTAGAGGGGTGGAAATATTTCTCCACACCCATGAAATTAACCTACCCCTGCTATAAGTTGGCACTAGTTTCCTCTTCGTACAACCCAATCTTCCGTCTATCACTCGCCTCCTTAAGTTCTGTGGTTCAGTACAATATTTCCATAACCACTTGTTCAGTAAAGACTTGTTTCGAATGCTAACGTCAAAAAATGTCAAGCCCTCCGCATTCTTTTGGCTTGGCGATACTACCCCATCTAATCCAGTGAAAGGAGCGTTTGCTCGTGGAACCACATATGAATTTCGCTATCATTTTGTTTAATTTGGAAGCAATGCCAACAGGAATTTTAAACATAGGAATATAGTATATATGTAGAGTGTTGAGCACTAACTTTACCAATGTTAACCGACCCTTAAAGGAGAGCATCTTCCCTTTCCACCCATCTAACCTTGACTGAAATTTAACAACAATATGCTGCCATAATTTTAACGAGTTGCGACGGTGTCCCATAGGTAGCCCGGGATAGTAGGGCGAAAATGAATCCACCCCACACTTAATCATGTCTCCCCAATTGGAGATTTCAATGGCCTTAACATTTAGCCCAAATAGCTTTGTCATTTTCATGTTTAAACTCAACTCGAAAGCGACTTCAAAGACTTTCATCACTCTCTTGATGTTTGTTACAAAAGAACCAGATGCCTCTGAGAAAAGAATCAGATCGTCGATAAATTGTAGATGAGACACGACTACACCATTTACACCCACTTTCACACCCCCTCCACAAGCCAATATCGACTGATTTCTAAATAAGAGAACTAAGGGCTTCACCGACTAGGTTAACCATGAGAGGGGAGAAGGGTCACCCTTGTCGCAGTCCTTTTTTTTAAATTTTGAACCTGTTTGATGGTACGCCATTTATCAAGACAGATATGGATGCAGATGCGACACATAACTTGATCCACTTTCGCCACTCCCCAAATCCACATTTTTGCAAAATTAGATCTAAAAACTCCCAGTCCACTATGTCCGCTTTTTTAAAGTCCACTTTGAAAACTACCGCTTTGTAGCTATTGTGACCGATGTAGTTAATTACCTCATTTACGACAATGGCGATCCATGATTTGCTTTCTCGGGATGAAAGCGAACTGAGTCTCGCTTATGATTTCGGGGTTAGGTACCTTGGGAATAAGTGTTATGAATGAGTGGTTTATCGACAGATCTGCAAGGCTTTTATTATAGAATTCTTCAAAAAATTCATTACTTCGACTTTAAGCACGTGCCAACACATCTTGAAAAACTCCAAAGTTAAAGCCGTCCGAACATAGGTGCACGAGAACCATCCGACGAACGGATTGCTTCTCGCACCTCTTCGATCGAGAATGACACTTCCAAGGAATTAGTCGATTCGACGCCCAACCTCCTCATTTCCACCTCAAAGAGCTTCATCAGAATTTTCAGAATCACATTATAAATTTCTTTGAAATGCCCTCAATTATCGAGGATATCAGCTTGGGATCAGATGTTATTTGATTGCCCACACGAATTTGGGAGATGAGATTTCTCCTATTTCTCATAGATACTACCGCATGGAAGAACTTTGTGTTTTTATCGCCTCCTTATACCACTTGAGCTGAGACTTTTGGAGCCACTCCCTCTCATCTCTCATGAGTTCTCTCCCATAAAGATACTTTAAGACTTACAATTTCCTTCAGAACATTAGGCAGGTACGATGATGACACGAGCTTTGACTCCACATCAGAAATCTTTACTTCGTACTAAGGCTGCTATTAATGATGAATCGTTCAATTTGTAATTTGATACCCATTGTTTTGAAGCATTTTTAACATCCCGTGACATGTTCCCCGCTCCCAACCCTTAATGATCTTCAATAATCTTTGTCACAACATCCACGACCTCTTGCTCATTTGCTCAATAAGAGAAGTACTTAAAAGGGTTAGCACCATAATCATGTCTCTTTTTCAGTGCTACGATTATGGTCCTAAACTCTTATTGGGAAGGGGCTTTGATTGATCATAGGAGCCACATACAAGATTTTCGGAGAAATAAAAAATATGTCTAACCTGTAGGCAGTTACACAAAATTTCCCTCTAATCCACATGTATGAGCTGCTTGATAGGGGAAGGTCGATCAAGTTATTAGAGTCGATAAAATTCACTAAAACAACAACCTCATAGTCGTTAATCACTCCTCCAAGCTTTTCTTCTTTAGATTTGAAGTGGTTGAAATCACAACCAACAATCATTGGGATGCTATGACCTACAACGATCGCAGAAAGCATCTCAAAGAAAGCCCTCTTCTCCCTCGTGTCATTAGGCGCATATAAGTTTAGCAAGCCACACCGGACTCCCCCAGCGTTCATAGTCCCAATCAAAAGTATGAATATACCATGAGTAACTTTGCTTTCTGCCTGGAAGAAGCTAGGATCCCACAGATATTAATCCTTCTGAAACCCTGATGATGGAGAAAAAACACGATTCCCCGACTTAGCACCCCATAACATACTCAAAAGCCTTGGTTCTTCTCATTACAGTTTTGTTTCATGCAGGAAAATAATCCGCGCCTTACTTGAGGAGTAACCCTTTTCACCGCCTACTTTTTTGGGTCGACCAAGTCCTAACATTTCACGAATTCAAACAAAAGTTCATGGTTTAGTGATACACGAGAACATTCTGAAACCCAATACTCTTATCACACCAATCCTGTCAAGCATGTTTGCCTCTTCGAGCTCTTGAAACCATTGCTCTACCACTTCAACTGGAGCAGAAGACCACTCCCAGTCTTTCCCTGTTTCGAATAAGGCTTCTGCTTCCCTTGGTTGGTTGCCAACTCTCGTAGAGAATGAGATAGTGGTCATATATGAACGATGCTTAGATGACTCTACCCCTTCCTTCCTTTCCTGATTCTGTTAGCCGATGCTTTAGTTTTCCTCCTCTTGGCAGACATGCTTAAACTAGCTTTCTTTGGAACCTTTTTTGAAGACCCTAACTGGTTGAAAACCATGTTTCCACTACCTCGATAGGTACCTCTTGAAGGTTTGACCCGTTAGAGATTGACATTTCAGCACCCGCCTCTTCTCGCGTGTTTGAATGGACTCCAAGATTCTTAACCCCTGGATTGGAGAGGCTCCAAACCAAAACTTATGGGACTCGTGTAGGCGAGCTTCACTAGAGTTGGCCGAAACTGCTTGAAGGTTGTCATCGTCGTTAGTGCTCATAATCCCATTGGAAATCGGGGCGCCTCTACGTTCAATGGATCCACCAACATTAATAGATTCCTCGGCGTTTTCACTACTGAACTGATCAATCTGTCTTGGATCAGCCGAAGATGTTGGCCTTCTGACCTCATGGTACATACACAATATCAAATTCATTATGTGCTGCCTTTTTCTTGACCATGAAATATTAATGCAATCATTTCTGTCTTGATACTGTCGTAACCGGTTTTCGTCCGGGTACGAAATTTTTTACTTACTTGGCGGGAAAAATAAATGGTTTTTAAATTAATTTGGGAGTCGCCATCGGCCTTTTGGGTCAGGTAGGTCGAATACCTAAAAAATTATCTTTTAAAAGAGTTTTTAAGAAAACATCAGTTAAAAGATAAACTGATCTGCGTTTTAACCAAAAATTCATTCTTTTTAGAAATAAAAAGGGATTCGTGGTCGGTTACGTTTAGGGAAGGATTAACACCCCTACAACGCCCAAAATTGGTACTTTTTTTAATTATAAATTGTCTTAATTATTGGAAATTAAAAATTAAAAAATTATTTAATTCATAATTTTATTTCAAAAATTTAATATATAAATAAGATATAATTATAAATATCAGAAAAGAACTTCTAGGTACCTTAAGACAGTTCTTTTCTTTGACATTGAAAAATAAATAAATAACTAAAAATGTAAAAATTTAAAAGTAAAATAATTTAAGAAAAAATTAAATTATAATATTTAATTATTTAAATACCAGAATAAGACATCCAGTTTATCAAGACTATCATTTTCTTCGATATTAAAACAATAAACATTATTAATTTATAAAATTAATCAAATAATATATATTAAAATAAAATAATAATACTAATTAAATATTATATAAAATTAAAAATATTTAAACAATAATTAAAAAAAATTAAAACTAAATATAAAAAGTAATAAACTTGTAATTAAATAAAAGTATTAAAATTAGTGACTAAATTATAACATATTGAAATTAAATACTCTAATTCGTAATTAATTATTTAATATTGCAGTGGCTAAACATGTTATTATTTTCATTTATTAATTTAATGACTAATAATAATTATTAAAACCTAAGGGACTAAATTTATTATTTATCCTAAAGATTTATAAATACAGTTAATGTTAAAAAATAATAAAATAAAATTTAAACACTAATTAAAATGATTAAAAGTCATTTCAGTGACTAAATTGCAAAGTTACAGACCTATAAGGGTTGCGGAAAGGGTTTACATTTCTTAATTACACAGATACCATCCCCAAAACGACGTCGTTTGGGGAGGGTTTTAAATACCCTAAACGCCTGGCCCGAAGGGCCAAGCTTCCCCATTTGCATCTTCTCTCAAAAATGAGAGAACTAGAGTTCTCTCTGGTTTCTCTCTAGTTTCCCTCGCCGGAGGGAAACCGACAGCCATAGGCCACCAGCCACCGCCGTCGGCCACCGTGAACGGTGGCCGGAATTTACAAAATACCCCCAAAGCGTAGATCTAACCGTCCTAATGCCCAATATAAGGTTATTTTAACCTAAAATCCCATAATATATCGTAGATCTACGATTTTCACCTTTGGCGTTTCGGTTCTCCGATGACGTGGAGGCTCTCACGGCGGCGATTTCCTCGGTAAGTCTCTTTTCTCTTCTTTCGGTTTGTATTTTCTGGGATCGTTGGTGTAGCTCTTTCTGTATCTCTTTTTTTTTGTTTGTTGTTGTCCGTTTGTTCTCGGGTTTTTTTTTTTCTTTCTTTGCTGTTTGTTGGTTGCCTCCTCCTGGCTCTCCTTTTTCTTTTGCAGATTCGGTGGTGGCTTTATAGGCCACCACGACGTTCGCTTCAGACCGGTCACAAAGGGGTGAACTCGATGAGTCACCAAACTATGGTGGTGACTCATCTTAGAGTGAAGACGTGTGCGGCTGGCGTTCTGGAAGTGGAGCTTCTGGAGGCTTCAGCGGCAAGGTGACGTGGTACTGGAGTGTCGGCGCGTGGCTGGAATGGCTTCAGAGGCGGCTGGAAACCCTTGAGGCGGCGTCGCACGGGGCTAGGGTTAGAAAACCCTAACTGAAACCCTAAATGTTTTAGGATTTCTATCTGGTTTGGGCTTGTAAAATGGGCCTGATTATTGGGCTCTGGGTTTTGTAATTATTTATTAAAAATAATATAATATATTAATATTAATATTAATAATAAATAATAATAATAATAATAATAATTATTATTATTATATTATAATAATACTAATAATAATAATAATAATTTTAATAATAATAATAAATTTAAATGAAAAAATTGATGTCTACATATACATTCATCAATCACATGGGCCTTTTAATATAAATTTTCTTGATTTCTGTATTCCTTTATATATTTATTGTAATAATTATTCTAAAATATTTTATGTTTGTTTAATTTTCATAAAATGATATTTTATTATATATTTTTATATTTTTTAATTATTTTGAGTGATTATAAAATAATATCTATTCATATTTATTAGCTATTGACAATACATACACAATCTATAAACATGTAGCTACTCCAATTGGGGTTATTTAATATTTTATTTTTTTTCATACATATTATTAGTATTACTGTATTGTTTTTATTTTAAAAATAACTTTTTCGCTTTTTATCTTCGTAAGGTTTTTTTACAAAAAATTTAGATCAGAAGTGACTCTCCAATTCAAGATCAGAACAAACTTAAGACTCAATTGAAATTTATATAAAAATTTATAAATTACCCACAAAAAATAACGATAATAAAATTCGAATTTAACTTTATAAACTTAAATTCTTAATCTCAACCAGTTTTACCAAAACCTCGTTGTCCGCATCTTCGCAATTTGTTGCATTTTTTTGTCTTCTCCCCCACATTGGACGTGGAAATCTATGCCCCACGGATTCCCCTTATTTATTTTGTATTTTGGGGTTTTTTGTCTTCTAATTAACACTCATGATATATTTTGGATTTTAGTTATTTCAAATTCGATCAAAATTGTTTAGTGGACAAAAAAATTACTGTACCAGCTCATGTATATATTTTGATCTTGTAAAGTGGTATTTTCATCTTTTATATTTTTCGTATTTATTTTATCTTTTTGATAAAATATAATATTTAATTATATTATGTAAAAAAAATTAATCTTACAATTAATATACTAATTTGATATTTTTGTACTGACGATATTAATAATAAATTTATCTCTAAATATGATCCTATACATATAAAATCGTTGATCAATTTAAATAACATACATAAACTTTCTTGTGTTATTATTTAACCTTATATATATATTTCAATAATTCATAATTACAAACGACTTAGTATTATCCCACTTAACTCCGTTAATAATAATTTTACTTTTATACATAATATTAAAGATGATTCTAAAGTTTAAATAGATAGTATATATAGTGACCAAAATATTTCATTTTAAGATAATCTTTTTAATATTAACTTAATAGTCACTTTAATTAATAAAAAAATAGTTACTTTAATTTTTATTTTTGATTTTTAGAGTATTTTAACCCATAATATTTTATTTTTAAAAAAATATCTATTTTAAAGTATTAATTATTATTGATTATTAATTTTCATTTACGGAATGATCTTTTTTTTTTGTTGTCCTTTAGTTCTAATGTTTCTTCTTGATTAATCTGGATCGATCTGGGTTGTACGCTGGTTTTGGTGGTGAGTCTCCCGACGGGATTTTCTGCATATACAAGGACTCGAACTTAAGACCTTCTTAAGCGATACCACAAAATGATCTTTTTGTAATAAAATAAAATATTAAAATTAAAATATTTTAAAAAATAAAGAAAAAATAATTATTTAATGGAACGTCAAATTTTATTTTTTGTGTGATTATACTTGTTTTTTATTCAGACCAAAGCAAACACTTGTTGCATTAAGCTTAAAATAATGCTACTTATTAATGTCTCGTCCTTTCCGCAACTTATGACGTGGAAATCTCTGGTCCGTTTGAACGCAGAACGCTCCTCATTTATTTATTTATTACTTAACTATAGTTTAATTAATTAATTAATTTGAAAACGGTACTTGTAATATAATGGTAAAGCATACAAATAGTATATTGACTATAGGATATTGTTTTATCGAGTTCATTGATAATTAAAAAGTTACAAAATAGTCCTCTGATTATAAACTTGTTTTATTGAGTCTCTCGATATTAAAAGTTACAAAATGGTCACTCGACTATTCATATATTTTAAACTCATCATTTTCCATTAAAAAAAATTAACGATGTATGAGCTAAATATTAGCATGTTATTGAGATATGCTAGTCCTTTGAGATTATGAGATTATATTTTATATCTAAATCTACGTCAGCGTACAACTTAGCTATCTTTAAAATTTTAATGAAAAGGGACGAGTTGAGAACATAATGAATAATCATGTGATCATTTTGTAACTTTTAATAGTCGAAAGACTCAACAAAGCAACTTCCTATGGTTAAGAGACCATTTTGTAATTGTAATAGTCAATGGACTCAATAAAATAATATCTATAGTATGGAGACCATTTATGTACTTTACCCTAATATATTTATGCTAGAATTTAAGTACCATGATCCATACTTTATTAATTTAAAATCTAAGAAAATTAACCGGGCTCTTAAAATATACAATTAATAAATTATTTTTTTAAGATGGTTGGACTTTTTTTAATTTCGAAATTGAGAGGGACTTATAAAGTGTTAAACAAAAATATTTAAGTGAACTAACTATAACTTTAAATTTTGGCAAAAGTTTCACTTTAATGAATTTAATTTCACGACAATAGTTTAGTGGAATGAGATATTAAATCTTTTTAAAAAATTAAGAGTTAATACTGACGATTGCAAATAGAATAATTAGATTGAGAGGTTATCTTGTCTCTAGTGTCCGATCTGAATAATCGATCAATAGATTAGATATCAATAATTATAAAAAAAAACCTAATATGTTCTAAAAACAGTATGAATAACCTACTAATACTCTATTAGTAGTCTATGAGAAGTTTTTTACATGGATAGGTCGAGAGATTAGGCTTCTCGTCCATATAGGGTTGTGGAAAAATTTTTTATCATAAAGAAGTACAAGTTACTATTAATAGTTAGATAATTACATTTATCATAAAGAAGTAGCAAGTTACTATTAAATTATTATTATACTAAAAAATATCATAAAAATAATATAACATTTATAAGAAAGATCAATAGTTTAGAAAAATATATAAAGATTAAATGATGGATTTTTTAAATGTGAAAGCTTAAAATGACTATAAGGAATTAAATATAAGAAAAAGATGCAAAATTTAAACTAAAAAATTGTAAAAACTAAAAGAGTAGATTAAAAAGCAAGGATTAAATGATAAATCTTATATAAATATAGAGACTAACTAACATTTGACCAAATAAATTGTAGTAAGATATTAGGAAAGGAGCGTTCGCTTTCAAGAACAACGTCATTTATCCACCCAAAAAATCATTTTTATTAAGGAAAATAATTAGAATATTGCAACGGCATGCATCAGACGGATAAAACCGAATTAAATGATTGATTGATATTTGACGTGTCTAAATTCAGCACCTTTGACACTGTCTCAAAACAATCCTCGGCTGCCCAAATCAAATCGTCCGCCAATACTCACTGATTTCACATCACATCAATCTAAATTCGGCCACACCCTAATCCGCCAGCTGTCACTTTCTTCTATGAATACCCAGTCCAATGCCTTTGTTCCACCTCGCTTGAAAACTTCCTCTCTCAATCTCAACCCAGATTTGTTCCTTCTCTCTCTGATTCCACACAAATCTCTCTTCCTTTAAATCCTCCATTGGAGGAGCTTAAGGTTCGTCTGGGGGAAAAAACGCAGATCTCTCTCTCTCTTTTATTCCTCTGTTTGGATCTAATTTTTCTGGGATTTTGTTCTTGTACAGGCCTCGTTGCTGTTCTGGTCTTTGGTTTGTTTGAAAAAAAGTTGAAAATTAAAAGATTATAAATGAACACCAACGCCGTGGGAAGGTTGAAGAGAGAGGATTTGATTCTGTGGTTTGCCCTAAGCCTATCCGTACCTTTAAATGGCCAAGTAAGCCTCTCCTTTTATCTTCTGATTATTTTCTCTCTTTTTATTTTATTTTTTTAATGTTTATTTTGTTATTTTTTTAATTTTGTGGGAAATTTCAGTTGTTGTTATCAGAGTGAGATGGAGGATTCAGATGTTGGTACGGATCTTCTCGATTTAATCCTCTCTAGGGTAAATTCAATTTTCCCCAAAATTTAAGAGTATTTCTGGGATTCAATTTCTCTTTTCATTTGATTTCATTGTTTTTTTTATCGATATACAGCGAGGATATGGATCAGAAGAATCCACAACAAAATGGCTTCATCGCCACCGTATTTCTGCGGATCCCCACCGAGTAGGCGGCGAACCCTTTAATACAAGATGTCCGATTCAACAACGATATGGCACAGCTAACTTCGGTGGCACCGCCCTATTCTCCATCCTCAAGGGGAGGAGGGTGCGTGAGGATTAAATTCGGGTTTCAACCAGCGGCGGTACGAATCGAGGGGTTCGATTGTCTCAACCGAGATAACCGGAATTGCAGCATCTCCGCCGTGGCTTAAATTATAACAAACGGAAGACCCTCAAAGGAGGTGGGCCGGGGATTCATCTTTAAAGAACAAAAAAGTTTTGACATGAGAAAAAAGAGAGGGGAGATGCTGATAAATTAGTAAAAAATCAAAACTCGTTATTAGTGTGGGTAGCGCTTAGATTGTAAATATAAAAAGATTAATCACAAATTAAAATGGAGATGATGACGGGTTTTTGATTATCTGGGATGGGATTTTGTAAAAAAAAATTCAGAGTGGGAGAGTGAAAAGGAATAAGGGTAATTGCTCTCACTCTTGTCAGGGGATTCCTTTTTCTTTTGTTAAAATCGTTTTGAAGAGAGGATTTGAGAGACTTTTGTGTAATATATTATGTTTTTATCAATGGCTCTAAATCCCTTGTTCCTTCTCATGTAATTGTAATTTGAAGGAAATTAAGTCATTTTGTTCTTGATACTTATCTGTGCGATTTAATTACTATAAAATAGCATGGGTGAGAGGAGAAGATGAAGGATTGGATTAGGGATGCTAAGGAGTCGGGTTGCATCGAGTTTTTACTTCGTTGCTTAGATTTAATTTGATTGGGTTTGATTTAATTCGGAAAACATATATTCATTACCTAAATCTAATTTGATTCGAGAAATATTTTTTTATCATTTTAATTAAAGAAAAGTTTAAAGATTAGATCTTAGATTAGATGGGTGGATGTATGTGTTTGTTGTAGTTTAGGGTTATGAAGGATTGGGGGTATGGGGTGGGGCTGTAGTTTAGGGTGAGTAGTTGATAAGATCAACGAAGGGGGGCAAGTGGGAATATTGAATTGTTGGCAAAATGCCTAATGCTATTCTATTGGCTTCTTTATCATCGAATCGTGGCGCCACTATCCGTTCCTTCTCATCTCTATGACTCTATCCCTTTCCTGCGCTTGCTTGCGTCTCTATTGCACCCTTGTAAAGCTTTGACCCTCGGGTTCTTTAAGGGACCAAATTTTTTTCTTTCTTAAATTTATAATTTTATTTTTTAAATATTTTGTTAAATTATTTAAAATTTGATATTAGCATTTTAATAGATTTAGATTAAATATTTTTTCTTAAAATTTTTATGAAGTGATAACAATGACAAAATAGTTTAGATAATTATTATTATATTATGACATTTAGGTTAATATGACATATTTGAGGGTCAAGAGGAATCTAATAAAAGTCGAGAATTAAAATAACTAAATTTATAAAATTAAGAGATTAAAAATATTATAATATATTCGAAAAGCGTCGGGCGCTGTTCAGTGCTTGCGTCCGAGCTGTGGGCTTTGCAAGATATTCTGCAATCTACATGGAATCTTGGGTTCCGACAGGTTATGATTGGAACAGATAGTGTGGAAGTGATGAAGATTTGGTTGAGGCGTTAGGGGGGAGTGCTTTAGTTGATGCGATTCATGTTCTGAAGCACCGAGATTGATGTAGACGTTCATTTTCGTTCGGTTTCTTTTTTATATACTCTATGTTATATATATTATTTTGGTATATTATATAGCATATATTACAATGTTTATATAATATATGATATATATTATATATATTATATATATAGTATGTATAATATGTACTATATTAGTATTATATCACGTATTATATATGTTATAGTATATTATTATTATATAGTATGTTATATAGTATATATATTAATAATATGATATATATATTATATATTATATTATATTAATTAGTGTATATATATAGTATATATTATTATTATTATATTAATATTATATATTATATTATCATAGTATATTATTTATGTACATATTATAGTATATATTATATTATATTTATTATTATTATTACATTAATATTATATTTAATTATATTTATGATTAGCATATTATCAATTTTGGGATAGCGAGAGGAGCATTTTGGGGGTGTTTAGATTTTCTGGCTACCGAAGGCAGTGGCTAGAGAGATGGTTGGGACGGTGGGACTTCGTCGGAGTGTGGCCGGCCTATGGCCGGTTGGGGGAAATGGTTGAGGGAATTTTGAGAGTGAGGGAGAGTTCTTTTTGTTGAAATACGTGATGAATGATTTTTTTTCTAATTTTGGGTATTTATAGTAGGGATCGAAGTGCAATTAAGAAAAATTTAAATTATTTCCATAGTCCCTGTTATTTTGATGTGAAATTCATTTTGATCACTTATTGTAAATTTATCCTTCAATTTTGAATTAATTCAATTTAATCCTTGTTATATTTTTTATATTTTGCAATTTAACCCCCTAACTTCTTATTTTTTTCTTACAGCTTTTAATTAATATCAATTTAATCCTTGGTTTTTAGTTCTTTTTCAATTTAATCATTTTAATTTAAAACTTTCTTTTTATTCTTTTATTTATTTAATTTTTAATATTAATTTGGTTTATTTTTAGGACAATTTTAAATCTGTCAAAGTTAAATAATTCGGATCGAACTTTTAAATTTTAATTTGACTTTTAATTTTCGCAATTAAGACAACCGAGAAATCAAATTGATACTGAAAGGGCAGTACATGAGTGCTAATCCTTCCCTGACTGTAATCGACTCCCGAATCCGACAAACTTCTAGTAAAACGTAGATAAGATAAAATGTAAGTTAAGATGTCCGATCAACCTAATTTAAAATGATCGGTGACGGCTCTAACAAATCAATTTTAGTCGGAACCCGATTCCGAGACCACTCGAAGGACGGTTACGACAATTGATCTACTGAGTTGACGCATGTGATGCGATATCTTGGCAAGGTTGAGTCGTGGTCGTCCTATAGGCATTACCGAGCTGGTGCAACCACCGGGAGAGATGGATGCTGTTCTTCAAGCAGACGTGCACAGAAGCTGTTAAGTTCTAGCTTTTTCCGGTTAAGCTATATATATATATATATATATATTATAATAATGTATAATAATTTTTTAGTTTTTTTTGTTGTCCTCCCTGTTTTAAGGTTTCGTCCTGATTAATCCGGATCAATCCGCGTTGCACACCTAACAATGGTGGGGTAGTCTCCCGGCGGGGATTTTCTGCATATACAATGACTCAAACTCGAGATATTGTTTAAGCGATATCAAACAATTTACCCCCTGAACCAACTATATTGGTTAATGTTTTAGTTTTTTTTTGCCTAAATATTGATCAATGGAAACTTTATACCCAATACTCGACTCTCTCCTTAGATATAGTGAGATTGAATGGTTTATATTTGGAATGAAAAAAAAAATTCCATAATCGATGAGGTTCAATCCGAGAAGATTATTTTTAAATTATTAATTGAATCGAATTTGATAAAAAGTTTTAAAATTAATCAAATTAAATTCATTTTAAATTTAAGAAAATTTTGTCCCGATGTAAAATGATTAGGGAAATAATTTTTGTTTGTATATTATTAGTTAATCATGCGTAAAATATTAAAATAAATAATTAAGTTTTTTTTTGTTGCTTCCAAAGATTTCTCTTTGATTAATTTGGATCGATTCTGGCTGCACACCTAGGGGTTGTTTAAATCCGAATACTTGGGTCTTCGGGTAGTTGATTGGCCGGCTTGTGTCCCAACCCGGATGTTGCGGGTACCCGATTTTACGAGTGTCAGCAATTCGGGTAATCGAGTACCGATTTTTTATTATTTTTAAATTATTAATTTAAAAAAACATACAACTTATATTATTAAACAAAATATTATATTATTTATTAAATATACAGCCGTTGAGTGGGTGGGGTTTTTCTTTTTTAATTTTATTAATTTAATTTAATATATAAAATTATTTTTGTTGACGAAAAAAAGTATCAACGGCAAGCTATCATGTAATACATCGGTATCAATGTTAGTCATTTGTGGTTTAAATAATGCTACGACAATTCGTTCTTCAGGCCGGTTTATCGGTCGTAAGTCTACTAATGTTGTTTTCTCAAGTGAAACCTGAATAAAATAGAAAAGAGTAGTTACATCAGATGATTGTAAACCTTATTTTAGGCCCATTTTAGGCCGGTTTTGTGCTCTTCTTCAGTGTAATGGTTTATATGATTGTAAACCTTATTCGGGCTGGTTCACTTGGCATTATGGAGGGACGTATACTCATTCTATAGGGAATGTCTTGATTGTTTATCAGATCTGGCTCTGTTCTTTCTTGGATACTAAGGTTTTTCACGATATCTGTAGAAATATCGGATTATTGCTATTTGCTAATGGACGCTACATGGCTGAGAAACTCTAAGGGGTCTCTAGTGGAGATTTATTTCAGTTTGAACATTGCTAGGCAGACGAGGAGGATTGCATAGCTCGTGTGCGTGACGCGTGAAAGGCGTCTTCTTCTAACATTATTGAGAAAATTCAAGCAATTATTGGTGCCCTTGATTATTGGCAAATGGGTCTTTTGTTTGCTTCACCGACATCTTCCAGAGAACGAGATTAAATAGTTTACCCGAAACAAAATTGAACTTAAGAAGTTAATAAGGAGGAAATTTTCTGGCTTCAACGATCGAGAATGACATGGCTTTCTCATGGGGATCGCAATATTTCTTATTTCCATGCTAGGGCAAATGGTCGAAGGAAGAAAAACTATCTTCGTGGTCTTTATGATGCACATGGGCAGTGGAGAGAAGGTAAAAAGCATATTATGTGTATTACTATTCAATTGAAAATTTATTTGTGATATCTAACCCTAGTATTGATGAGTCTATTGTTAATGTTATCAGTTCTGTTATTACTCCTGATATGAAACATATGCTCTGCTCGAAATTTACCAATGATGAGATTGTTACAGCTTTCCATAATATTAATCCTAAGAAGGTTACAGGAATCGATGGTCTTCTTGCAAGCTTCTATCAGTTACATTGGGACCTGATTTGAGAGGATACGGTGGAGCTCCCTTTGTAGTTGCTGCGAGAAACTCTAAATATAGGGTTGGTTAACAGGACCGTGATTGTTCTCATTCCCAAGGTGAAAAGATGAAGCATCTGTGAACAATTAGCCTTTGCAATGTTGTTTACAAGATTGTTTCCAAGGTTTTGGCTCGTCGCTCGAAAGGTCTCATGGTTGCTTGTATTAGTGAAAATCAAGTTTCCTTTCTTTCGGGTCAGTAAATTTCAGATAATATTTTGGTGGCCTATAAGTTGCTTCATTATTTGAATTCAAGAATGGTCCAAATAAAGGTGAAGCGTTTAAGTTGGACACGAAAAAGGCATATGACAGGGGTGAGTGGTCTTTTTTTTAGGTCAGTTATGTTGCCTTTGGGCTTCTGTACTGAGTGGGTTAGTTTCATTATGCATTGTGTGAAATCTGTCTCCTTTTTCATCCGAGTAAATGGTGAGTTGTCTCCTGAGTTCAAACCTAGCAGGGGGTTAAGACAAGAGAACCTTTATCCCTTTTTTTTCTTTCCTTTTTTGTACCAAGGGCTTGTCGGCTTTACTCCATCATTTACAGTCTCAGAGGCGGATTCGAAGTATTGGTGCCAGTCATAATAGCCAAAGGTTACTCATTTGCTCTTTGCTGATGACAGCATTATTTTCCTTAAAAAGTCCGCTTAGGAAGCTGAGTGGGTTAGGGATGCTTTACGTGTTCTAGAGGCCTTTTCTTGATAGAAAGTGAACCTTGGAAGTTCACTTTATATTTCATTCGTAGTACTTTGCAGTTTCGTCGTCTATAGATTTCAGAGATTTTAGATATTAGGGAGATGGACAATATGGGGCACTATCTTGGTATGCCCCTTCATGTCGGGAAGAATAAAACCAACACCTCTGGGTATCTTAAAGATAAGGTACATGGCAGAATTGATGGGTGGACAAAGCAACTTCTTTCTTATAGAGGTCGAGAGGTGTTTCTTAAAGCCATGGCCCAAGCTCTCCCTCAATACGTAATACCGTGTTATCTTTTGTCTGATTATTTGGTACAGGACAAGGCTAGTGCTATGCAGCGGTATTGGTGGTCCGTAATGTTACTAAATGTGGGTGGCCCATGGTTGTGTGGAAGACTTGCATAGTTTTAACATGGCGTTTTTGGGTAAATAGTTGTGGCATTTTATTAATGAGTCTGATAGTTTGGTTGCGTGTGTTTTTCGTCCAAAATATTTTTCGAATGGGGACATTCTTAATGCCTCTCTGAAAGAAAAAAACTTTTTCACTTGGAAAGGACTACATTATAGTTCACAAGCGTTGAATGGGGGTCCATTTTGGAGAATTGGAGTCTGTAGTCGTACGAGAATTCATTATGATAAGTGGGGTGACACTAAAGTTGTCTCTTTCACAAGGAGCTATCAATGGGAAATAACTTAGTAATAAGTAATTTTTCTATAATTAGATTAGTGTGAATACGAAATAAAAACGGAAAAATAATACCCGAAATTGATAACGGAGTTCTGTCAATTTGCTTACGTCTCCGGACTGCTATAAATCTTTTATTAAGAGAGAAAATTTACATGTGTTTACAAAACACTAACTACTCACAAGAAAATTCCATAGTATTGGGAGAAAGAAATGATTTGGGATTTGAGATTTGGGATGATTTTGAAGCTAAATGAGTTAGGGTATTTATAGTTGAAGCTTAGAGACTAATCTTGTAAATATCCTAAAAAAATACAATGACTAAAGTTGTAATTAACCCATTATATTTTAATTAAAAATTAAGACACCGGTGCCCCCATTATTGAAAAAACGCCGGACCGTCGGTGCCCACCCCTTTAATTTCCATTTAGGCGTGCCCCCACCTTTTGACTATTAAGCCGCAATTGCTGAATTTTCCTCCAACAGCTATATAGTTTCAGATGTTAATCTTTTATTGTTATAAGTTCATCTTGTTCGGTACTAATTTATGGAATGAATCTTTGATTTGTAGGATGGGTACTATTGAGGATATCATTGATGATGTGATTTTGGGGCAATCACTATTCTGGACTATACTCGGTACTTTCTGGATATTGGTGGTTGTAAAGATGAGTCCATGAAAGTGAGCTCAAATCCAATGTGTGGTCGATCATTGTCAAGCTTCAAGTACTTCCGAAGATTCGAATCTTTGCCTGGCGAGTAGCTCGGAATGCTTTACCTGTAAGAAGTCGTCTCAAAGCTTTTGGTTTGTCTGGTGCACTTCGTCCAGTGTGATCATCTATAGAGGAAACAACACTCCCTGTTGTCCGTAGCAGTTCAAAGACGTTAGGACATTCTCCTTACCGAAATACCTGCTCGTATATACCTTAGTCTCACGGATGATCCTTTGATGTGGATAGAGGAATATTTTTTCATTCTTCATCGTGATTTGTTTATTGGTTTTTGGTTATACTGTTGAATGTTTGGAATAATAGAAATTCTTTGGTTCATAATGATAAGTTGCAATCGCCTTGGATTTTGGTCACGAATGCGAAAATTCTTCATTAAGATGGTGTTTGTTTTTACTGTGCAAGCTCTTCAATCATTTATGTCTGCGTCGCGCAGACCACGCGCAGACATTAGGCTTCGCAGACTGTTTGTTTTTTAGAAGACAGAAGCTCTTCAAACGTCTGCGTGAGCTCTTCTTGGTGCAGAGTTGGTTTTATGTCTTCAAGGTCTTCAAACCTCTTCAAGAACAATTATAAAATAAAGTTATTTATTAAATAATTTAAATAATTTAAAAAGTTATTTATTTTAAAATAATTTATTTTAAAATAATTTATTATAAATAATTTATTTTAAAATAAATTATTATAAAATATGGATTGATTTATTTTAAAATAATTTATTTTAAATAATTTATTAGTATGAATTGATTTTTTTAAAATATGGATTGATTATTGTTGTAGTTGTATGGATTGATTTATTTTAAATAATTTATTAGTATAGATTGATTTAATTTAAATATGGATTGATTTATTTTAAATAATTTATTAGTATGGATTGATTTATTTTAAATATGGATTGATTTATTTTAAATAATTTATTAGTTCGATTGATTTATTTTAAATAATTTATTTGTATGGATTGATTTATTTTAAATAATTTATTTGTATGAATTGATTTATTTTAAAATATGGATTGATTTATTATTGTAGTTGTATGTATTGATTTATTTTAAATAATTATTAGTATGGATTGATTTATTTTAAAATATGAATTGATTTATTTTAAATAATTTATTAGTATGGATTGATTTATTTTAAAATATGGATTGATTTATTTTAAATAATTTATTAGTATAGATTGATTTATTTAAATAATTTATTTGTATGGATTGATTTATTTTAAATATAGATTGATTTATTATTGTAGTTGTATAGATTGATTTATTTTAAATAATTTATTAGTATGGATTGATTTATTTTAAATATGGATTAATTTATTTTAAATAATTTATTATTTTAGTTGTATGGATTATTTAAATTTCAGTATTGTAAAACTAAAATTATTTAAATCTCAGTATTACAAAACTCTTTTAAGTTTAAAAAATCAGTTTATTTATATTTCAGTTTATTTTAGCAGTCTGCAGACGTTAAAAAACAAACAGTCTTCTTCTTGCAGACTGCAGACTTTTGGTCCACCTCTTCTGCTGCAGATGCCTGCAGATGTGGTCCGCAGACTGCAGAACAGTCTTCTTCTTGCAGACTGCAGACTTTTGGTCCACCTCTTCTGCTGCAGATGCCTGCAGATGTGGACCGCAGACTGCAGACCTTTTACCTCTGTAAAAACAAACACCACCTAAGAGTATTTGTGAGCAAATGTTGGGGAGAAAATGTATCAACGTTCAAACGAAAGAGTGGCTAGAAGGGTGACCTCGGATGAGGATTGTGCTCGATGGACCACTCTAGCTTCGGGGGTGATCAAGGTTAATACTTAATACTGACGGGGCCTTTGATGGAGATCGTTGGATGACGGCTGTTAGCGTTATGGCATGTGACTAGCGTGGTAAGGTTCTCAGTGGCCTGGCCCAACCTTTTATTGGTTGCTTTGAAGCTGGTTTTACGGAGCTCAATGCGTTGCTTGCTGGGATGCGGTTTGCATGTGATGAGGGATGGGAAAATGTTCAGTTTGAAACTGACTCGTTGACACGTGTTCACAAGATCTCCAGACATACCGTTGATATTTCAATGTATTTTTGTTCAGGAGGCTCGAGTCATTTTTCATGCAAAACCTAAGTTTCATATTACATTTGCTAGTTATAGAAAGTGGTTAAAATTAGAGTTAATTAGTGGATTTTGTTTGGTGTCAACCAGTAATGGTAACCCTTTATTTTTTTACATTATCCATGGATTTTGTTCTACTATCGTGGAACTGCAAAGGTTGTGGTGGAACTAAATTCCTTAAATATTTTTCAGATAATAAGTAGGATCATAACTCGAATATGGTTGCCTTCTTCGAACCTCGTATTAGCATAAATAAGGCGGATCGGGTTACTGGTAAACTCGGTTTTGATAATTCGTTCAGAGTTGAAACGGTCGGTTTCTCTAGAGAAATTTGGCTCATATGGAACTCATCTATCTCTATGGAGGTGGTCATGGCCCACCTTCAATTCATTCATGCCAAGGTTTTGAGTGTCTCTATCACGGTTCCCTTTTACACCACTGCTATTTATGGTAATCCTAACAGTAATAAACGAAAGGCCCTTTGGAGAGACTGAAGCAGATTGACCGTGTCTGGTGCTCCTTAGGTCCTTACAGGTGACTTCAACGCTGTCATTTCGCAATTCGATAAAATTGGAGGCTCTCGTAAAGGACTGGGCAGTAAATTCTTCCAAGATTTTTTAAACAATCACTCCTTCATTGGCCTTGACTAAACAGGCCCCAAATTTACCTGGACCTATGGAGGCATTTTGAGTGCCCAGATCGTATGGTGGCCAATAATGCTTGGTTCTTCTTATCCCCCTCCTCGACCGTTCACCACATTCCCCGTCTTAGATTCGATCATCGCCCCTTCTTACTCTCTACTTCGGGATCTACATCCTCTACCAAAACCTGTCGTTTCCACTTCTTAGCTGGTTGGACTAAGCACCCAGATTTTAGTCCTTTTATTCGTAACAACTAGTCCTTTTAGGGTAACATTCATTCTTCGATTAGTAAAATTATCGAGACCCTTAAACCTTGGAACAAGGATGTCTTTAGGCACATTCTCCAGGATAAGAGGAAACTCAAAGGCCAACTTAAAAAAATCAAAGTGCCTATGGATAGCCAGGGGTCTGTTTTTCTTCATGATGAGGAATTGAGAATCCGTGCTAAACTGGAGGAAGTCTTAGACCAAGAGAAACATTTGTGGAAACAAAAGTCTTGTGATACTGGATCAAGGAAAGCAACGGAAACACTAATATTTCCGTAGTCGTGCCATTATTCGTCGAAATACTAATAAAATCCTAACCTTTCGGGTTAGCAATGGCGATTGGTGCTACAACGAAGATACTCTTCGCACGTAAGCTGCTAATTGCTTTGTCAACCTTTACCATGACGAAGGAAACCGCACTGATAAATTCTCGATCAGAGATGCTTTCCCCCGTTTGTTAGTTTCGGACATCCATTATCTCAACGCCACGGTCACCAATGAGGCAATGAGGAAATCCGTCAGACACTCTTTGAGATGAACCCCCTCAAATCCCCTGTAAATGACGGCGTGAACGCTCTCTTCTTCCAAAACCAATAGAACACTATTGGCCTTTTCGTTTGCACCTGGGTTAAAGGCATTTTCGATGGTAACCCCATTGACCTAGAGCTGAACAAAGCTTCGCTCGTCTTTATCCCTAAAGTTAACAACCCTAAGCCTTTTGTCGACTTTTACCGCATCACTTTTTGTATTGTCTTCTATAAGTTGGTAATAAAGGTCATTGTCGATCGTTTTAAAACTATTTTCCATAAGATCATTGCTCATAGCCAAGCTAGCTTTATTTTTGTTTGTAGCATCACTGGTAACATTATTATTGCGAAGGAAGTCATCCACTCCATGCGTATCAAGAAACGTAAATCCCATTAAATGGAGGTTAAAGTGGATCTTGAAAAGGCCTACGACCATGTAGCATGGGATTTTCTTTGTAACTCTTAAGGACATGGGTTACTCGGATACGATCCATCACATTATTATGGACTCTTTCTCCGGTTTCAAAATGCATATTCTTTGAAATGGTACCCTCTCTGATGAATTCAAACCCAGCAGAGGTATTCGGCAAGGTTGTCCCCTTGTATCTTACTTGTTTGTGCTCTCTATGGAACGTTTGGGTCATAACATACACTATGCTATACACCACGACATCTGGGACCTAATGATCCCCTCCCGTGAGGGCCCACTTTTATCTCATTTGTTTTTTGCTGATGACCTTCTCCTGCTGTGCAAGGCTGTTAGGAAGTGAGCGTAATAGAGAATACACAGGAAAGTATACTGTGTTCTTCATAGCAGCTGGTACATTATATTTATACAAGAAGATTAGACTCTCATCAGCTCCACTAACCGTCTAACAAACTAACAACCTCAGCATAACCAATCCTAACAGTCTAACTGCCTCCTCATGCACACGTGCTGCATTGATAGTAATCTAACAAAGGCTTCCTCCTACCAAGCCAGCCTTGTTAAGGCTATTCTGGATCAGTTTAGTAGATTTTTAAGTCACAAAGTTAACTCCAACACGTTTAAGTTCAATGATGGACATACGAATGAAATTTACTCTCTTCTGGGTTTTCAAGGCTACTCTAATTTGGGAAAATACCTAGGCATGTCTTTTTTTCATAAAAGACTTATTAAGAGTACCTTCCAATTCATCATCGATAAAGTATGAGGTAAGCATAACAGTTGGATGGCTTCGAAGTTATCGTTGGTCAGACGAGTAACCCTGGCTAAATCAACTCTGTTATCAATCTCTAATTACTTCATACAAATCGTGGCTATCCCCAAAGATGTGTGTTCAAGGTCTCCAATAACAAAAAGATGCCTTCTTGGTCAAGTTGGGTTATACTATACTCATGCAACAAAACGCCCTTTGGGTCAAAATTTGTCATTTTAAATACAGGTTCAATGGCTGGTTTCTCAACCGTTTAAACACCAAGAATTATTCCTTTGTGTGGAGATCGTTATCCAAAATCTATGATATTATTAGGGATAATGTTTGTTGTCAGTCGGGGAAGGGAAAAACACGAACTTTTGGAATGATGCTGGGATCCTTGGGATGCCCCCCCTGTTCGAACATGAAAAGAGTCAGGCATGATCTCACGTTGGATCCTGGATGCCCAATGTGCGGTAACAGGGAAGAGTCCATCATCCACGTTCTCCAGGATTACCCCACCTCTCGCACGCTATGGATACCGACAGGGATTTAAATAGCGTCGCTTTTATCGCGGTTGCGGACATAACGGATGCAATCGAGATCACGGCGGGTGTCGCTGTCGTGAATTTTTTTAAAATTTTCACAATTTATCCTAAAATATAATAATTATACTTGATGACCCATTTTTCCATCATACAATTTAAGGTAACAACATATGCTTCTAACTTATAAACGATAACAAGTTTACCACATTTTTTAACTGGATTCTTAATCTAATTTAAAATCCAAGATCTATACACCAAAAAACAGCATCAAATCCAAATTATAAACGATCTATTGCTTTAACAACCCAAAAATTTAAATACCCAAATTGAACCCCAAGCCCAAATCTTTTCCTTGACCTAGACTAAGCCTTTGTCTTCTTCTCCACGACAAACACTCCAACAATCCTCATTAGCAAACACATTCAGAGAACACCAAAATAGAAGAAAAATTAGAAAGTCCCAAAAGCAGCATGTAATTCTCAAACAAAAACAAGAAACCCAGAAAACATAATCCATAAACAATGCAAATTAGAGTTTCAAAAAATGGAGGAAAGTGACAGTACATACCATCTTCAGCAAGTGAAGAAGAAGATAAATGAGCATAAAAATGAAGACTCAATTGCTTATCGACCAGCTTTCAGCCATTGGTAAGAGGCTCACTCACTTTCTCTGGCGTTGCTTGTTTTTCTCTCTCTTTAATATTTGCTCTATTTTGATGATGAGAGCAAGCTATGGCAGTGGGTTTATTTTATGCGAAAACTTGTGGATAACGGGAATAGCGTCCCATTATCGACGTTATTTTCCGTTAGACGCTAAATTACGGCCGCGAAAGATTGTTATTGTTGTGATTTCGCCACCCATCACAATTTTTCCGATTAGCAGTTTCGGACGGCGGCGCTAGCGCGAAATAGCGGCCACTATTGCGGTTGCGCTCCGGTTTTTGATTCCCTGGATACCGATTATCCCTCCAAACTCTACAGGGAGTTTTTTTCCCTACCTTTCTTTCATTGGTTACAAACTAACCTTAACTCCTCCGTAGGGTCTGACAGTGAGGATTATTATTGAAGACATGTTCGGAGTCTTGATGTGGGGGGGACTCTGGAAGCAAAGTTGTAGTTTCTTCTTTAACGAAGTATGGTCAGCCTCGACTAGCTTTCACTCAGCTCGGGCTTGGGCGTAATCAATCCGGAAGAAGTCTCCTTCTTCTACCCCCACCACCAATCGCAGAACTAGAAACCAGACCTGTAGCCCCCAAATGATGGTACGACCAACCTGAATATGGATGAAGCAGTGAATCGGGTAACTATGAAGGCGGCAGGTGCGACATTCTCAAAAACTCTAATGTAAACTGGATTTCAGGTTACTATAGAAGTCTTGGTAGATGCTCGATCTTACATGCAGAACTTTCGGCCTTTTTGGATGGTTTGTAGCTCGCTTGAAACCAGGGTTTTAGACACGTTGATTGTTAGAGTATAGAAACGACTAGGTATTGAATGAACAAAATGGAAACAATATGCATTCTTTCATAAAAGAAAAGCTTACCGATTACAGTAAACCCTCACTGCCTTTATACACAAAGAGAAGGAATATAAAATGGAGGGAAAAGATGTTAGAGATGAGAGAGAGAGTTTGTTAGCTCTAATAGCTCTAACCACCTCACACTCTTCACACATGCACATATGCACATGTATGAAATACATGCATACATCATACACTAACATTCCCCTTACTAATCCAATCTTTACTCTGCTAACTCCCTTACTGCATAGACACTAACATTTCCCTTACTGCTTCAAACTTCATGCTTTAAAAACTCCACATTGTAGTTGAACAATCAACAGTTTCTGTCTATGTTTTATAAACAATGGTGCTGACAGTGGTTTAGTTAAAATGTCAGCAACCTGTTCATATGCAGGGACCTCAAGAACCTGTAGTTTTCCTGCTGCAATCATTTCGCGAACAAAGAAAAGATCAAGTTTTACATGTTTGAATTTTGAGTGTAAAACCGGATTGGCACAAACAGCAACAGCACTTGAGTTGTCACACCACAACGTAGGTTTCCCATGAGGAACAATATGCAGTTCACTCAACAAGGATTCAAGCCATATCATTTCAGCAGATGCACATGCAACACTTCTATATTCTGCTTCAGCTGTTGAACGAGCTACAACTTGTTGTTTTCTTGAACTCCATGCAACTAGATTTCCTCCAAAGTAAATACAATACCCAGATGTAGATCGCCTATCATCAATATCTGCTCCCCAACTTGCATCAGCAAAGCCTGTCAAAGACAATCTAGAAGAGGTCAAGAAATGCAAACCAAAATCAATCGTTCCTTGTAAATATCGTAAGATGCGTTTCACTGCTTGAAAATGAGTTGCAAGAGGAGCTTGCATGAATTGGCACACACGATTAACAGCAAATGCAATGTCTGGACGAGTGATCACAACATATTGTAATGCTCCCACAATGCTGCGATATTGAGAAACATTCTCAACAGCATCAGTGGCAGAAAGCTTACAGTTGGTAACCATAGGTGTAGGAAGACCATTCGCATTTTGAAAACCATTGCGACTTAGTAGCTCAGTTATATTTCTGCTGACTCAAAACAGCACCTCCAGAATCATAACTGACTTCAATGCCTAAGAAATAACTGAGAGAACCCATATCTTTTAAGGCAAATCTTTCATGCAGTTTATTAATAACCACCTGCACCTCACTTGGTTTATCACCCGTGAGTATTATATCATCAATGTAGACAAGTAGATACATCAAACAATCTTTCTTCTTTCGAATAAAAAGAGAAGAATCAGATTTTGATATCACAAATCCTTCAGTTTCGAGATAGTTCCTCAGACTATTAAACCAAGCACGTGGTGCTTGTTTTAATCCATAAATAGCCTTATGTAATTTGCAAACCAATTGATTACCACCAAACTCAAAACCTGGAGGCTGAGTCATATAAACTTCTTCTTCACGCACACCATTTAGGAAAGCATTATTAATGTCTACCTGTCTAAGCTGCCATCCTTTCGATAATTCCAAAGTCAGGATAACTCGAACAGTTACTGGTTTAACAACAGGACTAAACACCTCATGAAAATCAATACCTGGCTGCTGATGAAAACCTTTTGCCACTAATCTTGCCTTATAGCGAGCAATTGAACCATCTGCATTTTTCTTTATTTTGAACAACCATTTACAAGCTACTGTTGTTCAATCAGGCGGCAGAGGCACGAGGGACCAGGTTTTATTTCTCATCAAAACTTCATACTTCTCCTGAACAACAGCTTTCTAATGCGGACTAGTTAAAGCTTGCTTGATGTTATGTGGTTCTTCATTAGTCCAAGTTATAGTTTGAAAAATTTTAGGCTTCGAAATCCCACTCTTACACCTTGTTTGCATTGGATGAACATTTAAAGTAGTGTTGCATTCAACTTCAGCAGCTGGTTGATTAGGAATATTAGTAGGAACAGCAGTAGAGCTTGACACAGATTGTGTTGCTTCTATACTATTTCCTTCATGAACACTAGAACTACCAGCTCCTTCCTCATTAGTCGTAGGTGATACACCATTTCCAGCCATACCATAATTACCACATCCTTGTTGAGTTCGAACTTGCGGTGCAAAAACAAGTGGCAGTTCCCTCGTTAAAACATGCGAATCTGCCCGATCATGACTCTTTAACTTGCAAGCTTCATATGAAAATTTTCCCTCATCAAAAATTACATGTCTGGAAATAAACATTCTCCCATCATCATCTAGACAACGATACCCCTTGTGTGATGGACTGTACCCCAGAAAAATACACTGCTTAGATCGATACTCAAGTTTATGGTGATTAAACGGTCGTACCAAAGGAAAACATGCACAACCAAACACCCTTAACATTGAATAATCAATAGGTTGTTGATGTAAGACTTCAAAAGGCGACTTTCCATGTAATACTCCTGTAGGTAATCGATTAATTTGGAACACAGCTGAGGCAAATGCATAACTCAAGAATTTCAAAGGCAAAAAGGCTTGGGATAGTAATGTCAACCCCATTTCAACAATATGACGGTGCTTTCGTTCAGCTTTTCCATTTTGCTCAGATGTACTTGGACAAGAGATTCGATGCTGAACTCCATTAGCTAGAAACCATCATTTCAACGCCTGATACTCTCCACCACCATCACTCTGTAATATCTTAATATTGACACCAAACTGAACTTCAACAAGTTTATAAAAATTGAGGAAACATTCCATAACTTCTGACTTTCTCTTAATCAAATAGAGCCATGTAAATCTACTGTAAACATCAATAAACGATACATAATAGACAGAACCATCACTTGAAATAATAGGGGCTGGTCCCCAAACATCAGAGACAACTAACTGGAAAGGAGCAGTGTACTCAGTAATTGAAGTCGAAAAAGGGAGCTTGTGAGCTTTACTTTGTAAACAGGCATTACAAACAGAAGATAAAGAGCTTTCATTGACAGCAATATGACATGATTTCATTACTGTTTTAACCACACTAAGAGTTGCATGCCCTAATCTTTTGTGCCATAGGTCTAATAGGCCACACGACTTAGAGACATTATTTAATTGCATGTGCTTTATATTAGGTGACAGAAGCTGGTATAAACCATCATCCGTGAGCTTCCCTGTCAGTAACACGGTCTGCGTCCGAGCATCCTTCACGAAACATTCAAAAGGATGAAATTCAATAAAGATGTTATTATCCCGAGTAAACTGAGAAACAGATAATAAGTTTTTCTAAATAGTAGGCACATGCAAGACATTTTGCAAAACTAATGGCTTCGTTTTAGAGGGCAAACAACTTTGACCAACATGAGAAATTTTAACACCTTCTCCATTTCCCATATGAAGGCAATGATTACCTGTATAAGCCATACTAGTATTAAGAAAAGACACATCATTAGCAACATGATGTGTTGCCCCCCGTATCAGGATACCACACTGGATCAATATTACCAGTAGACATAGATGGCCGAGGTGAGTGAGAAGTGGAAACAAAGGCAGCTGATGGATTCACAAATCCTTGGGAACTTTTAACCGAATCTAATCCACCATAAACTTGCATTGGAGAGTACCATGGAACCCCTGGATAAAAGGATCCTGAACTAGGCATCATGAAATGCGGATTAGAATAAAAGAAGCCATGAGGGGAAGGAAAAGATGCACTCATCGAGGGAAAAGATGCACCCGTCCCATGAGTAAATGCTTGAGCATTTGAAGAAAACTGCTGCTTGTTTCCAGAATTGTGTGATGACCTCCACTCTTCACTGCTTCGAGCATCAGTGGAGACACCAGTAAAGTTTCTATCAAAGCGATGATAGCATTTTTGCACTGTATGACCAAATTTACCACAAAGCTGACATTTGGGACGATTTGAATTATCAAACCGTCCTCGACCACGCCCACGATAATTATCACCCGGTTGTTCTCGCGTAGCATCATCTTGCTTGGTAGTAACAGTAACCTCAGAAGATCCAAAATCACGCTCCTTAGTATCAGTAGATCTAGAGACCAGATTAGCTGAAATTCCTTCAGTGAGAAAAGCCTTATGTCGCGTCTCACAATCAAGCAGCATTTCAGTGAGCACATCTAACGACAAACTATCGCGAGAAGCAATAGCAATAACATATTCAAATTCCATGGATAGACCAGCAAGAATGACACTGACCTGCTCGTGTTCAGTAATTGGACTACCGGCAGCACATAACAAATCACAAATGGACTTGACTTTGGCAAAAAACTCACTCACTGTCTGGCCAGCTTTGCGTTGAGAGTGGAGACTATGTCGAAGGGATGATATCTTGGCACTAGATCTAGCACCAAATAATCGAGCAATAGTGGTCCAAATAGCATAAGCAGAGGTGAGTCCAGTAAGATGAGGTAATATTTCAGTACTGACCGTAGTGAGCAACCACGATGCTAACAGCTTATCTTGCTGCTGATAGAGATTAAACGTCAAAGTATCCGCAGCATGACCTGATTCCGTTGTTGTAACAGCCACAGGAGACTCTCCATCATCCGAAATAAAATGAAGCAAACCATATCCATCAATAATGAGAGATACCTGATGCTTCCATAGTAAATAGGTACCCTCAGAAAGTTTAACCACATCATGTTTGGGTATGTGCTGCACGGAGGAGATCTCCATCATACACAACCACACATATCAGTAGACTAACGATGCTGGAGCTCCCAACCCTTGGCGACTGATACCATGTTAGAGTATAGAAACGACTAGGTATTGAATGAACAAAATGGAAACAATATGCATTCTTTCATAAAAGAAAAACTTACCGATTACAGTAAACCCTCACTGCCTTTATACACAAAGAGAATGAATATAAAATGGAGGGAAAAGATGTTAGAGATAAGAGAGAGAGTTTGTTAGCTCTAACAGCTCTAACTACCTCACACTCTTCACATATGCACATATGCACATGTATGAAATACATGCATACATCATACACTAACATTGATGTGGAGATGGACAACACTATTGTTGTCTAGCTTCTCACCCATCCATTTTTATGAACCGATGATTGTACGCAGAACCTATGAGTTTTTTAAATACCAATGTAGAGTTCAGATCACTCACATCCTCCGTGAAGCTAATGGAGTGCCGATGCACTTGCCAAACTTGGTCGTGAGGCCTTTATCGATCTGGTTGATCTTGCTCATCCGACGACTACCATCCAGAGACTCCTCTATCTAGATATGAACGCTTGGAAGAATAGACCTAACAACTGCTAAGGCAGGTGCTGTTCTTTGTAACAAAAAAAAATAGTAGTAGAATATTATAAATATTTACAATTAAAGTTAAACCCAAGCTTTAACAACTCATCAACTCAATTAACTCAATTTCTTTTAACTCCACTTGAATCAATTAAATATTCACCCCATCTAAACCTATCAAATTGTACCTTAAGAATTTATTTGCTCACGGGAATATAGATATATAATTATATGAATATATAATTTGTTATCCTAATAATTACATATAAATTTAATTTTAATAAATTTAAACTTTTAAATATATTTAACTTAAAATATTACATTTTGATTATCATAATATATATGCAAACGCTACATCATATATATTCATATACCATATAATATTAAAATTAACCTCCTAAAATTTATTAAAATGATCATTTTGGCTTATATTCTTTTTTTTATAGGGTATTATGATCATCAACATTTCATTTTAAGATAAGAAAGCTCATAACATTTGATTGAATAGTCACTTTGGGCCTTATTATTTTTTAAAATATTTTGATACTCAATATTTCATTTTAGAATAAAAATACATCTATTTTAGAGCATTAACAGTTTATTAATTAATATTTTTAACTATGAAGAGATCTTTTCTTTCAAAATAAAATATTATTGATCAAAATAACTATTTTAATAAAATTTAGAAATATTTTTTAAGATTATGCTCATATATTATAGAATTTAGGCTTAACTATAAAATAAGTGCTCAAACTATAGCGCTTTTCAAGAATAAGTGTCTAAACTATTTTTTGAGTGATCCTAGTGCTTAAACTTACAAACATTGTCACTTTAAGTGCCTGGACCGTCAACGACATTAGTTTCCTCCGTCAAGTGACACATGTCACTCTATGATAATTTTGAAATTTATTTTGTAAAAGTACTAAAATATTATTATGTTTACAAAAAAAACATTAATTTCTCTTAAATTACAAAAAAATCCCCAAAACCCTCAAATCCTAACCCTAACCCACAGTTGTCGTCGGCATAGTTCATGTCATCCTTCTAGTTATATATTGTTGTAGTTATTGCCAATTGGTCATCAGAATCGTTTGGTGTCACGATTTTCATCATAGGGTTTGCGTGGTATATATGTCGATTCACCGTCGATCGGTCACGATTTCATAGGGGTTTTGGTCGCCAGTGGGAGGTGGGGTCAGGTAAAGCTTCGTTGACGGAAAAGGGTGTCGATCGTTGTGGGTTTAGGGGTTGAAATGAAGATTTTCAAACTTTTGAGATTATTTCAAAATTTATGTGTTTTTTAAATTTAATTTTTATTTTTATTTTTAAAATTACTGGACTGTGACATGTGTCACTTAACAAAGAAAATTAACGCTTTTAACGGTCCGAACACCTAATATGATAACGTTTGTAACGTTAGGCACGGAGATCATTCAAAAAATAATTTAGACACGTACTCGAGAAAATAATTATTGTTTGGACACTTATTTTATAATTAAGCCTAGAATTTTAGACCTCGTACCTGCGATGAACCCACCTAGGAAAGTTAGGATGGCACGTAATTATCATTTCTCGTCTCCCCTCCCTCTCATTGTTTCCTGGAAATTTCTGAGTTAGATCCCTATTACTTTCATTTAAAATTTCGTTGATGCATACATAAAGCAATTTTTAGGTTCCCATTCCTTTCAAATTAATAATTAAAGATTTGTTTGACATGAAAAATAAAACAAATAGAAAACTAGAAAATAGATAATGAAAAAATATTTTTATTAATGATATATTTAATATTTAATTAAAGAGAAAAAACGAGCTAAATTGAAATTATATCTAAAGTAAAGTTTATTAAGATAAAGTTTATCAAATATAAATATTTGGTTATTATAGAAATAGCATAATTTATTATTTATGCATACATAAGATAAGATTTTTGAATAGTAAGGGTGATTATAATATAATATTTGTTCAGAATATTTTTTATTCATTGATAAAACATACATAATTTCAGACGTAATTACTCGAACATAAATTCTCTACCGAGAATAACATTATCTTTAACTATTGAAATCACTTAATGATTTTAATTTTTAAATAAAGTCATAATGCTTGATTTTTTTCTATTTGTATATTAGTTACGTGTATTCTTATCATATTAAAATCAGATTGGATTAAAAATTTTATTTATATAATTTTATTTAGGGTAAATTACACGGAACATCACTGTATTTTGCTTTATTTCCTATTTCACTCACTGTACTTTAAAACTGATCAATTTCATCACTGAACTTAATATAATTGACAAATTTGGTCACTCAGTCGTTTTCCCCACAAACGGCGATATGACGTCGTCTGGTAAAACTCGTCGGTGAGTGTTACCGCCTATGACATCGGAAGCATCTTCGTGCTCTAATAAAACCCCTGCTGACCCCGCTCCATGAAGTGTCGTCGTTCGCTGTCGAGGACTAATCAAAGTTTCGTCAAAAACCCATAAAGATGACGGAGGTAACATCCCAGTGATCAAAAAACTAATTTAATAAGTTTAGTGACCAAAAACGCTAAATATATAAAGTTCAGAGAGAAAATTGACTAGTTTTAAAGTACAATGAATGAAATAGGAAATAAAGTAAAATACAGTGACGGTGTAATTTACCCTTTTATTTATAATACTTACACTACTTAAAATATTATTTAAAAAATTGACTATTTAGCACTCCAATATTTTCACCTTTGATTTTTTTTTCATTTTCACTTTAAAATATTTTTTAAAATTAAATAAACGTTTTTTGTCATATTATTATTATTCACCTACTGCCGCGTATGAGAGGAGTCTATTTTGTTCATATGTCTATTAAGACCGTCCATCACTTTCAACTTCTTCAATTTATGAAACCAAATTTGCAATTAAAAGGCACCCGTTAACTAATCTCTGCATTTTTATTATTAAAATTTTTGAGTATGAATAGCCGCCTAGATTTTTTGAGTGATGATATTAGTTTCAGTGTTGATGGGTTGCTGTTAATATTTTTCTTTCAATTTTTTTTATTTTTTATTTTGATAAATTCACTTTTATAGTATATTTTTATTAAAGTATATTTTTTGGTTTTTATATGTTGTTTGTCTTTTTTTAAAGTAAACTTGACATTATCTCGATTGATTAAGATAATATTTATTTATTTTTTTTTATTTTTTATATTTTAAACCGTTTGATTAGATTATAATACGTAACATGTTTCCGTAAATTTACATCTACTTGACACGCACACACGCATTAGACGTGGTTGTCTTCATCTAAATTATAAAATTGTTAAAGGGTAAACTATATAATTACTCATACATCTATTTTCGCAGTTCTATTTTGATAGTTTGATTTTTTTTAAAATCACATCTAATGTCTATAATGAAACCAAAAATATTTTTGAGTATAGACACATATATATTAATAATAAAAAAAATTTGTATGAGATAGAAACAAATAAAATTTTAAAGTAAATACCATTAATAAAATTGATAACTAATACAAAGAAATTCATATTTCAGGCTTGGTATGTATCCACCCTGATTACCATATACATCCGTCACTGCCTAAAGTTATATTTTAATTTTGTTTTAATCATTTACTATTAGAAAACTAACAATAGTATTAACATGTTATCATAAATTATTGTCACATTATAATTAGATATTTTAAAGAATAATTTTATCATATTAATAATTTTATTTATTTTTTAACATTAAATAATTAAAAAATAACTAAAACATAATGTGATATATGATTTTGAAAACGAAAATAAATAACTAATACATATTTGCAAGAATACACCAATTATTAAACTAAATAAAAAGATAAATCTAACTTTTCGAAAAGAAAATGTAAAATCAAACTTCGACAATGGTAGTTCTGCAACTATTATATAAACCGGTTCAGTATTTCTCCCCAACTCACCCAGCATTCCCCATTTTCTCTCTCTAGAAAAACTCAGGTCCGCTGCCACCTCTCTATTTCTTCCATTTGTTTTCAATTTCTTACCTCTGTTAGTATTTTTCTGGCCATCCAAACACTGATCCCTAAAAGAAATTTATTACTCGTTTGCTCCTTGGGAAGTCTCCCCTATCCAATGACTAAGTTAATGCATTGAACTTTGAACATTAAGGTTGTTTTGTTTTCTAAATTCGGAGCTAAACTCATTCTCCAATGGAAAGTGACGACAACAAGAAGAGAGTCCGGGAAGCGTTTGAGGAATTTGAGTCGGAGGCGGCTATGTTAAAACTCGCTCGTCTCGACTCGGCTAATAACGGCTCAGACTCACACGAGTTTACTCACCAAGGACCCGACGCCGATGATGGGGACATTCAGTTGCGGGAGTCGAAGATTATCCAGGAGGATTTGCTCAACTTCTTGGACGATTCCGACCCGGTCATTGAACCTGAGCCAGTGATTCAGGGACTAGACTCGGTGCTCAAGAGTTTCGAAGAAGAGATACTAGTCCCGAATCAAGCGAAGCTGCCGGAAAAATCATCGGAACCCGGTGAGTCGAGGCCGGATCTAGGTTTTCTTTTCCAGGCATCGGATGATGAACTGGGTTTGCCGCCGAGTTTCTCGGTTGTTGAGGAGGGACAGAAATTCGGGACCGTTGATGTTGAGGAAAGTGTGGTGTTAGGAGGGGATGGAATTGGGGAGATGATGGGGTTTGAGTTCCCGATTCCGGGTTACGAATCGTTTGAGTTCGAAATCGGCGGTGACTCGGTTGCCAACAACAATAATCATAGTAATAATGGTGACTTTGAGGCGTTTGGAGGCTTGTTAGAAACCGATGATGGAAATTTCGGAGCTTACGTTGTGACCTGAATCCTTACCCTATTTACGGTGTCGTTTTGGATGCAAATAGTGGATATTAATTATTTAGGTTTGTAAATTTGTGTTAATTATGGAACTGGTAAATTAAAGAAACAGAAAATAAGTTGCAAGCAAAATCAGGATGAACCAGAGGACGGCTCAAGATAATCGTTCTTTCTTAAAATTTAAAATTATTATACATTCCAAAAATTTATATATCTTTTTATTAAAAAATTATTTTTATTTAAAATTTTATAAATATATTATTTCTTAAAATTTAAAAAATTTGACCAACAGTTAGTTGATTTAGTAAGATGATGTACTAGACTTCTTAAATAAGGTCAGATATTTAAATTTTGCCGTTTGTGTCTAGAGTTAACTAGGTTGAGAGAATCACCCCACAACGAACCTTTACAAAACCAGATCTTAATTAATTGTTCAATAGATCAAACATAAAGGATTAATTAAAATTTAGACCCACTAGTATAAATTTGTGTTTTCCCAAATTGTCATTAAGTATATATTTGAAGACTGCATTTGTATAGTATATTGTATTGTATAGTATAATATATATTATAAATAGTTAAATGAATAATAAATATTATCTTATAATTATTATATAAATTTAAAATATATATAAGTTAAGCACTTTGACCTTAAATTAGAATACTCATTTATTACGTGAAATTTCTGAAAAATCACCGATGATCGGTATATTTACCGATCTAACACCGATCAGATTATATTTTCCGATCTAACACCCGTAGCAGTAAAGCGCGCCCTCTAAATCATGTTATATGCTGATTTGGCGTCACGTTGGGTATAGCGTGCCCCCTGCACCGCGCTATACGCTGTCATGGATTACATGTGGGTATAGCGCGCCCCCTGATCCGCGCTATACGCCACGTAGGGGTATAGCGCGGATCAGGGGCCACGCTATATCTGGTTATCTGACACGTGGGGTATAGCGCGATACAGGGGGCGTTATACCTTTAATTACCCACCCCTCCACACCCCGATCATTCCTATAAATACCCCCATCCTCAATCACTTTCATCACACCAAATTCTCTCAAATTCTCTCAAATACTCTCTCTGTTTAAGGTATATTTTATAATATTTTTAATATTATGTATTTAATTTATTTAAGTATTTTACTTTATTTAATATTTTACTAATATAATTCTTTTGTAGATATATAATGGAAAGCGGTCTACTTCGCTTGGATGGAAATCATATATCTCGACACTTTGCTGATACGGTAACATTTTAACGTTTTAATTTAATTTAAATTATTAGTAATAATTAGTTGATTTATTTAATGCATGATTATTAGATTAAAAATTAATTTTTGTAATTATTTATTTTTAGGAGAAGGACCGTATATTAGTTCCTTTTATTAGGAATCTTAAGTTAGTGATACCTAGTCGTGTCTTGCCGTATTTAGTAAAGGCTGGATTTGGTTACATAGGTAGATATCAGGGTCACTGTAAGATAGAACCAGACCGTATTTCTGCCTTAGTAGAGCAGTGGAGGCCGGAGACCCACACATTCCATCTTCCGTGCAGAGAGTGCACGATCACGCTTAAGGATGATTCTATGCACCTGGGGCTTCCGGTGGATGGAGATGTGATAGCAGGGATAGCTTCCGGTTCTTGGACTACTTTGTGTCGGGATAATCTAGGGCGTGTCCCGGAAAGTTTTATCGGAGGTAGGATACCGTTAAATTGGTTAGATGCCAATTTTCAAGAGTTGAGCGCAGACGCCTCTGAGGGTGAGGTTAAGATGTATGAACGGGCATGCATATTGCAGTTGATAGGAGGGTTGCTGATGCCGGACAAATCGCGCAACCTAGTTCACTGCATGTGGTTGCGACATCTTAGCGACTTTCGTCTCGCCGGATCATTCAGTTGGGGCTCGACAGTTTTGGCTTTGTTGTACAGGGAGATGTGTGGAGCCACTGATTACAGACGTAATGCTATTGGCGGATGTCTCCTACTACTGCAATCTTGGGCATGGTATCGATTGCCCTTTTTATGTCCCGTTGTGAAGAACCCATTCGTATTTCCACTACTTCTGAGGTAATTATAAAATTGATTTTGTATATTAATAATTTTATACAGCGTATAATAAATTTTTTTTCTTGAATAGGTGGTCTACTGATAGGAAAAATCATCAGGAGCTACCTGATGATTTATAAAAAATTAGGGTGCTAATCGATCAGAAGGCTGGCACACAGGTATGAATTTTAATGTTTAAAAATCGATTTTAGATTATTGTTATATAATTAGATTATTCTTTTGATAAAAATTATATATTATTTGTTTTAGTTTGAATGGGTGCCATATTCTACTGATGATGTGAGGGCGGTGATCCCACCTGAGTTGAGGGGTCCATCAGATGTTTGGACGGCAATGGTCCCTCTGATCTATTATGCGACCGTCGAGTGGCACTCCACTGATCGCGTGCTCCGGCAGTTTGGTTGTTTTCAACCAATTCCGGAAGCACCTCGTAATATGGATGAGTTGCATAACTTAGATAGATGCGGCAAGACAGATACAGATTGGCTGGTGAGGCATCATGAGTGGGTCGTGTTGTGGGAAGATCGATATCGGCGCCTTCCCCGTAGAGAGCCCATTTTTTATGACCTCTTGATGTATACTGACGGTTATTATGAGTGGTTCAATAGTAACGGGAAACCGTTTCTGCTTCCCAATGATGTACAAGGGCAGACCTTTCCACGACGTCGACAGAGACGTAATCCGACACAGCAACATCGTCCCCCGACTCGTGGACGGAGACCAGGTGCTTCCGATTCATCCTCAGCTACACCAGCAGGACCTTCACAGCATCCACCGCAGCCATTTATGATGCCGCAACCCCATATGATACCGCCATCACCTTTCCATTACCAGATACCGCCGCCGCCTTCACCTGATTTTATGAGCCCGCCGCCGCCACCGTCACAGATGACCCCTCCTGGAGGCTATTATGGGTCTATGTTTGTAGATTCAACTTGGGGTTCATATACTGGATATTTTGCGGGTTCAACCTCATCACCCATGGCCGCAGCACAGACACCTCCTGTACATTTTCACACTCAGCGATGTCTGGGTTTTCCCAGTTTTCCCAATTTTTGCAGGCCGGTGGGGTAGTCAGTTATACACCTCCAGGGTCTTTATTCTATGGAGGTGCTTCATCGTCATCAGCTCCTCATCAACCTAATGTACCTGCTCAGGACGACGACGACGACGACGATGATGACAACGAGGAGTCAGAACCAATGATACGAAGAAATCCTCCTCGAGACCGACAGCCACCGCCCTGTGGAACACATTCGCGACGTAGTCATCGATAGATTTTTTTATTATATTTGTATTTACTTTATTTTGTTTAATTGTAATTTTTTATTATTTCTCATTTAATACTTACTTTATTTTGTTAAATTTGTTGGACTTTTTTAATATATTTCAGTTAATTTTGTTTATTACCATTTAATATCAGTTATTGTAATTTGGTTATCATTTACCATTTAATTCTTATTGTAAGTTTGTTGTATTTAAATACCAAATTGTTATTAGTTTGATAAAATTTAATGATTGTGTTCGTTTTTTAATCTTCATCAGTGATTATCGAATGACATTAACTTGAAGTAAATGCAAATTAAAATACAATAATTATTATTTGATAAACAAATACATCATTTCCTCATCAATTGTTACTTGATGACAACAGAAGTGGACATATTTTTCTAGTGTGTCCTGCGTTTCTACAATGGCCACATCTTCTGTCTTGTCTAGATCTTTCTCGAATATCCATATTACAATGAATTCGATTGGATTTTGGACGACCACGCTCCCTCAATAAACTCAGATTTGATACAATCGGAAGCCAATCTTGAACCTCATCAGGGTCTTTGTCATTACCTATGGGGGGAAACTCAAATCCGTATACCTTAAAAACTTCAGATAGTAGGTATACGAGATCCACAAAATGGTTATAGTCTTGACGTGTATGCGAGCAAGCTGCTATCACATGAGAGCATGGATACTTCAGAGCTTGAAAAAACCCGCAGTCGCACGTTCTGTCCCTTAGATTTACTCTTAATGACATAGCTTCAATCCCTTGAAGAGGTCGCGACAACTCTGTGACACGAAACATTTCATGCCTTCTAGAGAAACTTGTTACAGACATTCCATTTGATGCATCAATTTTTTTTCTGTAGATCTGCAACTAATCTAGGGTGATAGACATGACCGCCTTGCATCCAAGTTTGAGCTTGTCCCCTGAGCTTCGCAAAAAGCGCCCTCAAACGAAAATATGTAGTTTTTACCAAAGCCGCTACAGGTAAGTAACGTGCACCCTTTAAGGTTGAATTGATTGCCTCAGCCAAGTTGGTCGTCATGTGTCCATATCGATATCCACCATCATATGCATTCGTCCACATTTCTTTATCGATGAGGCTGATGTAATCGTATCATTCCTCGTTCTTCGCCCGCAAATCTTGAAGCATTGATTCAAGTAGTTCGTAACCTGATCAAAAAATATATAGCTTACTAACTTGCTTTCTTTGCAAAATTAAAATGATCAAAAAATGTATAACTTACTAACTTGCTTTCACTTACCCATGCGCACAATTAATTGACGCTCATCATTCTTCTTGTGTCTTCCATGATAGTTCGCAGCAATGTATCGGAGACAATACCTATGTTGGACAAAGGGTGGTTGCCACATTGGACCCAAAGACTCCATTGCTGCTTTGATCCCAGCTCCGCGATTTGCAATGACACAAATATTTTCCCTCGTGATAACATGTGCACGTAAATTTCGGAGGAAAAAGCCCAAGAATCTGTATTTTCTCCTTCGACAAGAGCAAAAGCAACTGGAAGAATGTTGCGATTGCCATCTTGGACAACTGCCAATAATAAAACTTGCTTGTATTTTCCATACAAGAAAGTCCCTTCGATCTGGACCACAGGCTTGCAGTATTTGGCAGCATTAACGCACTATGGGTAACTCCAAAAAACCCGGTAGAATTGGCTTCGATAGCGAAGAACTCGATCATTATGGTATGTATAGGAGGTTTCAAAGTCCACAATTATCCCAGGATTCAACGTCCGCACCAGCCTAAACCAACCTGGAAGTTCGTTGTAAGATGCATCCCATTCGCCATGAAGTTTGACAATGGCATTTTGTTTAACCAACCAAGCTTTTTTATAGGAGATAGTGTACCCATACTGCGATATGAGAGCTTGCTTTTACCATAGGCATGATGACTTGGTATATCACTTCAGAGTCCAAGTTGGGATGATTTTGGTTGACCTCTCCAGCACAACATGTGTGAGGACCGTTGTATGATGTTAGTTCCCATATGTTGTTTTTCCTCTTCCTTTTCGATACGCGAACCATCCAATTGCATCCGTTTTCGCGTCGGGCACAGTAGCATACATATTTTTCGGTCGTGGATCGGTTGACTCTGGACTGAACAGAATTACGAATATTGTAATTTTTTATAGCCATCACCGCTTCTTCTTTGCTTGAGAACTTCATGCCTAAAGATAATTCACCATTATTTATTGATGAGGAATATCCATAGTCACCGAGATGAGGCATATCTGCAAATTCTGGCCCGTACATTGCACCATAATCAACTTCATACATATGTGCAAGAGGGTCAGTTTGTGCCACATTTCCTGGAACTTCATCATCATCGGAGTTGAATTGCGGTGATTATGGGTGAATGAATAGTCCAGTCTCAGCACCATCCGCACCAGGCTCACGAAGCGGTTCTTCTGGTGGAGATGATGGTTCCTCCATGCTCTCCACATTTAGGTCGAAGAACCTACTACTTGCACGCCTTCCCCTTGAATTGGAAGGAATATCGACATTGAGATCGAAAAAGCTCGCAGTCGAATGCCTCTCCCTGGAGCTTGAAGCCATCGTGTCAAATGGAAACTGCACAGATGGTTGCGTCGATGGCATCTCCATATGGTCAAAGAAATTTGCGGATGGATGCCTTCCCCTTGAATTGGACGCGGTGTTGCCATACGGATTGTTCGTGGACCCACCTCGGTACATATCGTAAGGAGTTGCGGATAAATGTCTCCCCATTATGGCATTAAAATCATTACACATTACTGTAGTCGGGCTGTCAACTTGATCAACTTGTTCAGCCAGCCCATAGTGTGAGCTTAAAGATTGACCCCGAACAACACACACTTGAACAAAATGTGCATACATCAGAATAGCGGCGTCTGAATAATTACTTTGAGCTTCAACCATCATTTTAACATCAGCATTGTTCGAAAGTTCGAACGTTGTATAAGTTAATGGCAATAGTGATGTTGGAAATCTGTACTGCAACGACGACATTCTTCTACTACTTCCAACATGAATCTTCCTCGAAATCTTCGTTATCAGCTCCTCAAGAGTTATGTTTCTCTTGAATGATATTTTAACACGCTCATTTGATACGAAAACAACGCCGGTTTCATCTTCTCGAATTTCACCATCATAATAAACAATAGCTGAAAGTCGCGCCATTCTTTGAGTTTAAAAGTGCGGCAATATTATATCTCCAAAAAAAATAACTGAAACAAACCTGATTAAATAAATTATATATGAACGAAAATACAACACAATAAATTTTTTACACATCAACGTAAATAATTTAAATAATATAATTTTATATTATTATCTACACCGTAAAACTATTTCGACGTATGCTCCCGCTTTTCAATTTTACAAACATAAAAATTAATTGAAAATAATTAGTATAATATTTTTTCAAATAATGATAATAAACAATAAGTATAATTAAAAAATTATAACAAAATTACCTTATAACGAAAAATTGCACGAACTTCTAAATCAAATATGAGAAGATTGCCAGAATTATTACTCGTTGACGGAATTGTTGTATTAATTTATAAGTTGAGATGAGAGATGCGAGGAGATGTGAGAAACTTAACCGGCGGAGGAGGGTATTTAGAACCATATAAGGCGTGGTACATGCACCGCACTATATGTAATTATTCAGATAAAAAATATAGCGCGGACCAGGGACCCCGTTAAATATAATTCACCCCTACGTGGCATATAGCGCGAATCAGGGGGGGCGCTATACCCCACGTGGCGCCAAATCAACATATAACGCGGTTCAGGGGACGCGCTTTATTGCTACGGGTGTTAGATCGGGAAATATAATCTGACCGGTGTTAGATCGGTAAATATACCGATCACCGGTGATTTTTCGGGAAATATACCCATTTATTAAATTATGATTCTTATTTTAATTAATATTTCTCAAAATATAATTATACTCAATATTAATTTTTAAATTTAAATTATTATACTATTTTTAAAATTATTAATATCATTCTATTTTAATTTTATATTTATTTTTTATTATCATATTATTAACTCAATTAAATAAAATAATTTAATTTATTTCTAAATGTATTAAGAATCAAATTCACGACTTAAAATATTGAGAAAATCGCCTCAGTGACCAAAAAAAAGTTATAATATACGATTTTAACCAACTTTTTTTGGATTTGCCAAAATGACCAACAAAATCGCAACGCGAAATAAAAATCGCAACGCGATCCCCAGAATCGCAAATCAGTTTCCAAAATCGCAACGCGATTCTTGAAAATCGCGATGCGATAGTACAAATTCGCATTGCGATTTTCAATAATCGCAACGCGAATATGAAAATCGCAACGCGAACACATAAATCGCAACGCGTATCCGTAAATCGCAACGTGTATCCGTAAATCGCAACGCGTATGGGTAAATCGCAATGCGTATCCGTATATCGCAACGCGTATCCGTAAATCGCAACGATAATACATAAAATCGCAACGCGTATCCGTAAATCGCAACGCGATATTTAAAGCGCCATTATAATCGCTACGCGTATTTTATTTTCAAATTACAAAAAGAATATTAAGACAAAATCCCGTAATCGCAACTCATAACCTAAAACCTAAAATCACAACTCAGTCCCATCTCCATCTCTCACTCTCTACGGCGAAGAAATCCGTCCCCATCTCCGAAGATTTCCGTCCCCATCTCCGGCGAAATCCCTCACAACCATTCACGGTCAGAAATCCCTCACAATATTCAGAAATGGAAAATCAACCTCCGAGGGTTAGTTTTTTTAATTATTTTTATTTTGAAATGTTTGCATTATTGTAGGTTTTTCATATTGAAACTGATGATAAGTTTACTGGTCATTTCAATAATAGATTAACCATTTCACTTAGATTTCATTTCGCGTTACGATTCTGTCGTTGCGATTTTCATTTCGCGTTGCTATTCTCTCGTTGCGATTTTCAAGTTAGTATTTGTCTTTGTCTTTGTTCTGTCTTTTGGTTGAAGTAATGCAATCCATTCAAGTTTCAATTTGCAGAAGAGTCGCAACGAGATAAATGAAAATCGCAACGAGAGAATGACTGTCGCAACGAGAGAATCGCAACGCGAAATGAAAATCGCAACGAGAGAATCGCAACGCGAAACCAAAATCGCATTGCGATTTTCATTTCGCGTTGCGATTCTCTCGTTGCGATTTTCATTTCGCGTTGCGATTCTCTTGTTGCGATTGTCATCTCGCGTTGCGATTCTCTCGTTGCGATTTTCATTTCAACCAAAAGACAAAACAGTGTTGCAAATTTTAGTTTCAAGAATAAACTACTACTTTTTATGTTTATTGTTTTTGGTATATCTTCACAGTGTAGTTTTTGGTATATCTAACTTGGTATGTTTATTGTTTTTGTAGAAATTTTTTTCGGCTCAATTGACCTTGAGAAATAAAGTCAGCCTGGCCACTACAATTGCAAAGAAGCTTTCACCTGCTCAAAGACAATTGTTTGAGGAAACCTGCTTCGGGCCATGGCTGAGAGTACAGCATCCGGGTGGAGATGCTAATTTGACCCATTTGTGGCTTCAGACCATGACATCAAATCTACCCGACAGTATACAACGTGGTGAGGAAGAGATATGGTTTCATTTTCCACCAGCGTATACTTGCTTTGGGCGGAAGGAGTTCTGCTTAATCACTGGTCTACGATTCGGACACGATGATGTAGGCCGGTACACTCGTCATATCGCCCGTCCATCATGGTTATCCCGGGTTTTTCCGGATGAGTCAATGGAGAAGCCGAACCTACATGTCGACGACCTGAAGAAATTATTTAATAAGAAAGCTGGTTTCACTCGGATGGAAGACGTCGATGTTGTCCGAGTATGCCTTCTACTACTTGTGTATGCCGGCTTTTTAGGCAGAGAGGCCAGACAACCTATTCATCGGGAGCTAATAATATTGGTAGAGGACCTGAATGCATGGAATCTGTTTCCGTGGGGTTCGTATATATGGAAAGCTACCTGGACTAAGTTGTCGTCTGCCTTTGATGACCGCAAAAGTTTGCAGGGCGATGGGTCCAAATACACTTTGTCAGGCTTTGTTTGGGCCTTTAAGGTAAGAATTTCTATATAATGTTTCTAAAATTATAATTAATTATTTAACAATTACTAATTTTGTTATTATATTGTTTGTAGATTTGGATATTCGAGGCTTTCCCCAGCATGCGTACATATGCAATAAAAACGTCAAATGATATTCCCAGGGCTATTTCCTGGAAGAGGAAAACTCTGTTGGATTGGGAAGACTTAATACCATATGCCACAATAAATAATGTAAGTTAACACAAATACTTTCATATATATAAACAAGTTATTAATAGTAGACGTTTAACTTTGTTTGAGTTTTTATATTTTAGGAGGCCAACATTCCATTACAAAGACTGTCACCCACGGAGGAAGAGCTTGCCACTGATTGGTGGCAAGCTAGTCAGAGTTTTTTTGATGGCACGGATGATGAGCAGCATCCACTTCCTCCAATTCGAGAGCCATCACCTCACCTAGAGCCATCACCCGATCGTGACGACTATACACCTCTAGAACGAGAGCCATCACCTATCCCGTCACATCATCGAGCCTCTTCTCCACCATCACCTCATGATAGGCGACCGGCAAAGATGCCACGACTCCTATCTCCCTGTTCTCCACCTCCACCTCAACGGGATGAGTCAAGGGAGTTACGTGATGAGGTCAATGCCTTGCGTGAGGAGATCGGTACTCTACGCGATAACGATGGTGCATGGCGTGTGGAGGTGTCAACTTTACGTGGTGAGGTTGCCGCTCTACGTGAGATGATAGTATCGTTGCAGAATGAGGTTCATACTCTACGCAACGAGGTAAGTTTAAGATTTTCCATATTTAACTTAATGATAAATTTACTCGTAATTTCACTTAGATTAGCCATTTCACTTAGATTGCTTAGTAAATTTATTCGGTTGCTGCCAATTCTGCTAAACTGTGTATTCTTTAACACTGTGAAATAGTATTTGTCTTTGTTTTGTCTTTTGGTTGAAAGTAAATTTGTTCGGTTGCTGCCAATTCTGCTAAACTGTGTATTCTTTAACACTGTGAAATATATTTGTCTTTGTTTTGTCTTTTGGTTGAAAGTAAATTTGTTCGGTTGCTGCCAATTCTGCTAAACTGTGTATTCTTTAACACTGTGAAATATATTTGTCTTTGTTTTGTCTTTTGGTTGAAAGTAAATTTGTTCGGTTGCTGCCAATTCTGCTAAACTGTGTATTCTTTAACACTGTGAAATAGTATTTGTCTTTGTTTTGTCTTTTGGTTGAAAGTAAATTTATCCATTCAAGTTTCAATTTGCAGAAGAAGAAATAGTTTACTTTCGCAACACGAAACTTAAAATCGCAACGCGAAACCAAAATCGCAACGCGAAATGAAAATCGCAACGACAGAATCGCAACGCGAAACCAAAATCGCAACGACAAGATCGCAACGCGAAACCAAAATCGCATTGCGATTTTCATTTCGCGTTGCGATTCTTTCGTTGCGATTTTCATTTCGCATTGCGATTCTGTCGTTGCGATTTTCATTTCGCGTTGCGATTTTGGTTTCGCGTTGCGATTTTAAGTTTCGTGTTGCGAAAGTAAACTATTTCTTCTTCTGCAAATTGAAACTTGAATGGATAAATTTACTTCAACCAATAGACAAAACAAATACTAACTTCAGGGTATTAGTTTGAAACATATTTTTCTTTGTTATCTGATGCATTTTGTGAACTATGATAGAATAATGACTTGGGTGAATACAATGCAAGTTTGAAACATATTTGTCTTTGTTTTCACTGTTTAAATATCATGTCTGTTTATTTACTGATTTTTGTATTTAATTATTTAGCGGCCCGATAGAGTGGATGCTTTACGTCGGGTTATGCTTGCACGACGGAGTTCACGCATCAGACAGCGTGCACGTGCTATTAAGTCTCCGTACACCCCAATAGTGCGAAGACACCGCAAGAAGAAGCCCGACTCGCCTGTCATCCCTCAAGAGTCCACTCCTATCGTTGAAGAGGCCCCCCATATCATTCCTCGAGAGTCCCCTCCCACCGTTCAAGAGGCCACTGTCATCATTGAAGAGGTCCCTCCCACCATTCAAGAGCCCGATTCACATGGCGTCATATGTAGGCTTCTTGAGAAACCCTCTGTCGTGCCGGACATGATGGATTCAAGTTGGCTCTCGTATGAGTTACCGGCCAGTACCATACCGGTATCTGAAGAGGAGAGGGAACAACTACCGGACACAATTTTGGATAACACCCTTTGGGCTAAGACCGCAGTTGATTTTTATCTACATGAGCGGAGCAAGGGGTGTTTCACTGACATATGCAAGCTCACCGATGATATCTTTTTGTTGCTTGAACGGCCTTGGTGGGGCGTATTATTAGGGGTCGAAGACAATGGCTATTTCGATGGGGGGGTAAGTCTTATATTTTTCTTATATTTCAATTTGATTAATTTTTTTTTTAAATTTATGTAAGTCACTAATATATGTCTTTTTTTGTAAAACAGCATATCGATGCGTGGGTGACACGTCTTCTAATAATAAGAAAACTTAAGAAAAATAAAAATATACGATATACAATAATGCCGACGTCTTTTCACGCCGTTCACTTGAAGAATGCACGAGATGAATCATTTGATTTGGGCAATGGACAAGCTAAACTTTATCCTGCATGGTGGGAGGTCGATAAGGTTAGTATTTATTTTAGATTGAGTTTAAAGGTTTTATGAAATAAGTGCGCAAATGAATGAATTATTACTTATGATTGCAGGTGTTTATCCCTGTTTTGGAACGTAAACATTGGATTCTCGTCGAGCTTCAGCTCCCATCCCTTAAGACAATAGTGTATGACAGCATGATAAATTACATATCATTGGCTGATTTAAGAGATGTTATTAAGGGATGGAGCTCTCATTTGGCTAAATTCTTGGATGCGATCAATTATTGGACTCGTTCTGGAAACAAGAAGCCAAAGAAGCTCAATATTACAGTTATTAGAGACGAGACCGCGCCACAACAAACGAGCGGAGCCAGAGGAGATTGTGGTCCTCTCGTATGCTTGGCGTTGGAGCGTTTGACGACGGGAAGCATCAAGTATCTACCTCCCACCGATAGAGATAAAGCTGCAGTAGGCTTGTGGTTTCGGCATTATATGGCTAAATCGATATATACGAGACGCTGCCTACCTGCATCCGCGTTATAAAAATGTCCATAAACAATTGGTAAGTTTATATACTTTTGGTTTGAAAATGTTTGGTTAAGTAACTAGAATTCAATAATTTGTAGAAAGTGTTGTCTGAACAAATGTTTGGTTTCTGCAGGTTAATCTCAGAAGTGAACTGCGTGAAAATGATGTCGAGCTGCAAAAGTTGATTCAATAGTTTAATTGATTGTTTTTTGATTGTTTAATTGATTTGTAAAAGTTGATTCAATAGTAGATGATCGGAAATAAGAATTATTGCTTATTTTTTGATTGTTTAATTGATTTGTAAAAGATGATTTGTAAAAGTTGATTTGTGTAATTGATGCGAACATAATTCTTATTTGTGCTTGTTTAATTGATTGAAATGTAATGGTTGATTTTGTTGATTTCAATCTGCATTATGTTGAAGGCAAAAATGACTATCGCAATGCGAAATGAAAATCGCAACGAGAGAATCGCAATGCGAAATGAAAATCGCAATGCGGAAATGAAAATCGCAATGCGTTTATAATTTCGCATTGCGATTATCTTGTTGCGATTTTCATTTCGCATTGCGATTTTCATTTCGCATTGCGATTCTTTCGTTGCGATTTTCATTTCGCATTGCGATTTTCATTTCGCATTGCGATTTCCATTTCGCATTGCGATTTTCATTTCGCATTGCGATTTTCATTTCGCATTGCGATTCTCTCGTTGCGATTTTCATTTCGCATTGCGATTTTCATTTCGCATTGCGATTCTCTCGTTGCGATTTTCATTTCCGCATTGCGATTTTCATGTTGGGATTTTCATTTCGCGTTGCGATTGTATTTTCCGTGTTGCGATAGTCAAATGCATGCCTAATAGTGATAACAACTGAATAACAAGAGTTGGTTAAGTCAAAATGGTTGGCCTGAGTCATTAATTCAACTGAAAATGTTAAAAGTTCACACATAAAATCCACATAATACAACGTTTGCATTTAAAAATCACCTAAGTTAACAGTCTCAAAAGGTGAAGCCAATCGTGATTGGGATTTTAAAGATGATTGCCTTTTGCTTGACACCATATGAGCTTTGGATTTTGATGAGGATCCATATTTTGGTAGAGGAAAAGATGATTTTGATGGCACTGGTGATCCACATGTCAACCTTGTATGACCACTTTCCTTGCACCGACTACATGTCGATCTCTTCTTCTCTTCACCCTTAGACGGTATACGATCGTGACTTTTTGGTCGGCCAGGTAGCCTTCTGTCCATGGCTGGTGGCAAAACTGTTTGTAAGTCATCTGGTATGTCCCACTCAGAAGGATGTGGAATAGGGTAGACAATCTCGGCATAAGTCTGTCGATAAACTTCTGTAGTGTAGCAATCCATAGCGTATGCGCTTGAATCATCTTGGTTTAAATGAAGAGCAACTTTTATAACATGGCCACACGGATAACCAGATGTTTGCCATTTCATACAACTACACGTCTTTGCATTTAGATCGACTAGCCCATTTAAGTTATTATCCAGTACTTGAAACAAAGTGTTTGAACATGGTTCAACTCTCCATGACGTTGACTTCACAACACGTTTCGTTATCTTTTTTCAGTCCATGGTGTAACACGATGTTCCAATGTTCCTGTAAATTTAAATAAACAATACTTAGTAAAATATATAAATATGATAAGTTACGAATTCAAAGAAATAATACCTGCATGGTTTCTTTTCTTGTAGTACCACTGTTGAATAGAGGCTCGAAAAAACTCCATTAACATAGTAATGGGTAATTTCCGGGAATGACGACTTAGAGCGTTGATTGATTCTGCACTATTAGACGTCATGAAACCATATCTTGCTCCAAGTTGATGTACTCTTGACCATCTTTCAAACCCGACATCTTCTAGTGTTTGAGCACACTGAGGCAAAACACGTCTTAAACAATTTATATGCTTATTGAAATCCACTTCCCGATAAGCTTTTACAGCCTTCCAGTATGTCCATTTGTGCTTTTTTATACCAGCAGACCTTGATTTTAGATTTCTATACAAATGAACACCACAAAGTCCATGAAAAGCATCTGGGAAACACCTTCTAACAGCGTTGTCAATTGAGTTTGCCCTATCGGATATGATTGTCAGATTGCTAATAGGACCTATGCAATCCCTAAGATGCCCCATAAACCATGTCCATGAATCAGAGGTTTCAGATTTGCCAACCCCGTAAGCTATTGGCAATATCCCATTGTTAGCATCCATGGCTACTGCTAATAAGTTTACTCCAAGGTATCGACCTTTCAAATGTGCTCCGTCAACTATAATAACTGGGCGCATGCAAGTAATAAACGAACGAATCTACAAAATAATATACACAAGAAATATAATCATTTAAATGTGAAATGCATGTAACTAACAAAAATGAGTCAACAAAATTATATTGATTTACTAACCGTAGCACCAATGGCGATAAACAGCAACTCAAAGCGTCCATCTCTATCTGTTTTGATATGAGTTACCGACCCAGGATTTTTCAGCTTTAAATTGTGACAATAAGCCGGCAGTTGGGCAAACGATGCTTCTGGCGACCCCCTCAACAATTCCAAGGCATAACATTTGGCTCTCCAAGCTTGAGAATATGATATACTAATCTTGAACCGAGCATTCATGTCAGTCATAATTTCATGTCCCCGATATACCCTGCCATTCAAAACATTAACTCAGCCAGAAAACCACCCAACACCTTTTTGTTTGCCTGTCTATGGTGAGGAAAAACGAGGGTTCTTGAACATGTATGTTTATCAATAAAAGTCCTAACTTGAAACATTTTGCAATCTTTTATTCTCTTTGCAATCATACGCCACGTACAGTTTTTGTCAATCATACACCTTGTTTCGAAACGATCTTTGCTTGATTTGTTAACTTTTAGTTGATAGCCATCTTCCACACATTTTGTATACAAAGCTATCTTCAAGTCTTCCTTTGTATCAAAACAATCATCTTTCTTGACACGAATAACTTTTGTGTAACAATCAACTGCTTTCTTTGCCAACTCTTCTTCCGGTAACTGAAGTAATTCTGGCATATTCCAGTTATACTCCCGTGGCATTTTCTTTTCTTCGGGGACTTTTTCTTCTTCTTTTTCTTCTTCAGGATTATATGAATTACAGAATGGATGTTCAACATGTTCATTCACAGTCGTAACTTCCTCCTCATTATCATCAACAACATCTTCCTCGGCAACGGGTGTTTCATCATCAAAATTCGGGTATTGACCAATATTAAAATCATTACACACATGGTCTGTTTCTTCTTCTGAAACATCATCAAAATCCGTGTATTGACCAATATCAAAGTCCGGATATTGACCAAGACCAAATTTCGAATACTGACTAGTACTCACAATTTTTTCTGTTGGCTCATCATCGTCTAACTGGTCAATACGAAAACCGGAATTTGGTGCTGAAAGTTGATTGGGATTTGGATTAGAGAAAGGTTGTGGGTTTTGAGAAAAACTTAGTTGATTACTACCCGCTACTGACCCAACAATACTACTTCTAGGTTCAACAACATACAATGTAACATCATCTTGTGAAACACTAATGTAAGCAATGAATCGTTCAACATCTTCATTGTCGGTTAACAAATAAACTTTACCATTTCTCTGATAAGATAGCCTAAATCCACTTAGGGGCTCTAAATTCAATTTATTTGAAACACGTAGCATTAGAGTTTCATAAGTTAACTTTTGTAAAGACAATTTTAGTTGAAGATTCATGGGTAAAGGCATATATTGTAAAACACCATGAACATTATCCCATGACCCTCCAAAACACAAATCTATCCAAACATGATCAGATGATTTCATGGTTGTAAATTAATTTACTAAACAGACGAGCTGCGAAACTAAAACCTGTTGCCGGATTGGGAAGGATGTCGTTGGATATAGGAACGGATGTCGCCGGAGAGAGTGATAGATGGAGATGGAATGAGTTGCGATTTAGGGATTTAGTTTATGATTTCAGTGTTATATACCCAAAATTTCAGTGTTGTGATTTACAGATTCTCGTTGCGATTTACGGATTATCGTTGCGATTTACAGATTCTCGTTGCGATTTACGGATTATCGTTGCGATTTACGGATACGCGTTGCGATTTACGGATTATCGTTGCGATTTACGGATACGCGTTGCGATTTACGGATACGCATTGCGATTTACGGATACGCGTTGCGATTTACGGATACACGTTGCGATTTACGGATACGCGTTGCGATTTTATGTATTATCGTTGCGATTTACGGATACGCGTTGCGATATACGGATACGCATTGCGATTTACCCATACGCGTTGCGATTTACGGATACACGTTGCGATTTACGGATACGCGTTGCGATTTATGTGTTCGCGTTGCGATTTTCATATTCGCGTTGCGATTATTGAAAATCGCAATGCGAATTTGTACTATCGCATCGCGATTTTCAAGAATCGCGTTGCGATTTTGGAAACTGATTTGCGATTCTGGGGATCGCGTTGCGATTTTTATTTCGCGTTGCGATTTTGTTGGTCATTTTGGCAAATCCAAAAAAAGTTGGTTAAAATCGTATATTATAACTTTTTTTTGGTCACTGAGGCGATTTTCTCTTCTTAATACACTTAAAAAAAATTAGTTTTTTAAATTGTATATTTAATGCTTTAGATTTTTAAAAATAAATTATTTTTATAAAAGGTTACATGTTCAATAATATAATATGTTTTAAAATTTAGAAGTCAATAAAGAATGAGGTCATAGTTTATAGATTAATATTTTAAAGTTGAAGAGTTAAATTGGAACGAGGGTCAGAAAATGGGGACCTTCTGTGCAATTAACGGTTTTTAGAGATAGATATAAAAGAATTTGTGCCTGCCTGGTTGAGAGGAGTCGGTGGATTAAACAAGACCAATGCAAAATTCTATTTTTTAATAGGGTAAAATACACACTTACTCACTAGACTTTATTCTCTCTTATTTTACTTAATGTATTTTTAATTCTTTTCAATTTGCTCACTAAACTTTATATATTGAACTTTTTTATCAATCATTGATGACATGGATTATTTTATTATTTTCCATATGATATTTTATACTTTATTAATATTTTAATATTATTTAGAATTATGATAAAAAATAAATTTAAAAATATTAAGATATACCTCCAAAACGTAAAACTAAAATTCTCACTCTCACATTCATATTTCAAGCACAACACTAGGTTAGAACCATTGGTGGCTACTGTGGCGGCTTTCGTGGTGGTTTTCAGCGGTCGTTGAGCTTCAAATTTTCCAGTCCAAATGTTTTTTACCTTATGATCACGAATCTACCCTTAGTTTCGTCTAAAAATGCCCCAATGTTAACGAATTTGTACTGAAATCATTTGGCCTTCCTCTCTCTAATCTCTATTGGGAGTTGTTGGATGGAGCTCAAATGGAGATATGTTGGTCTCTCCGTCATAATGCCACTTCTCACCGTTGGGATCTATCGTCCGATCACCGAAGTCATCCCTTTTGAAAACCCAAAGGTAAATTCTCTATTTTCCTTTTTTAATTTCTTTGCTAAATGGTTGATTCCTTGCACTCTTTTTTGTTGTTGAAATTTTAACAAAACGGTTGATTCAGTCCAAGTTATTTATTCTTTCCCTTTATTGGTTGCTATCATTTGTTGTGTTTGGGGTTTGGATATGGTTTTAGGGGATGACATGGTTGTGTTGATTGGTTTGGTTGTGGGTTATGGGAGATGAACAAAGAGAGTGAGGAGCTTAGGTGAGCTTGACCATTCGTCGGTGGGAGGGTGATCATCGGTGCGAGGATGATTGCCGGTGTAAGGGTGAACTTGTCAAGGGTGATGGTGGGCGGAGTTGTTATTTGGAGTTTAGAGTTTGGGATATAATTTGAAATTTTAGGTATGATTTAAGGGTATAATTATAATTTTCAATTTTTTTACTTTAATCATATTTGGTATTAAAAATACTAATAAAATATGACACATCATATGAAAAAAAATAATAAAATAATCCACATCATCTTAGAGTGAGCAAAAAAACTCAATGTCTAAAGTTTAAAGAGTAAATTGAAAAAATTGAAAGTATGATGAGTGAAATAAGAGAAATAATAAAATTCAGTGAGTAAGCGTGTAATTTACCATGACAATAATAATAAAAATAATGCACTGTTACCATAAAACGAAAACAAAAACCTTCTAATTCTTATCCTGCTCGCTGCTCGGAACCACTCAAATGGCGCTAACCTTAACCATCAGCAATGGCAGTAGTACTAGTAGTAGTGGAAACGGAGTTCGAATCCTCCGCCACAACCACTTATCCACCGGTACCCCCGTCGCCGCCGCCTCCTCTTCCGATCCTCTCCCAGAACCTTCCACTTGACCTCAGCAGCCAAAAAGTTCCGAACCGGTAGCTTCGACAGCAAGAACCGGAGGAGCAATCTCACGACCTATGTTGCACTGATACGGATACAGGGACGGGAAACGACAATTTTTAAAATTACAAGATACGGGGACAGTAAGGGTACGCATATAAAATATTTTTAAAATTATAAATATATAAAAAAAATTATAAATAAAGTCAAATATCAAGAGTCAAACAACAATATTAAGTTTAGAACAATAAAATCCATAAACAAGCCATAATATTAAAATGTCAAATTTCAAGATTCAAACTATAATATTAACTATCGAATAATGAAATCCATAATAAAATCATAATATTAAAGTGTTAAATCTTAAAACTCAAACCATAATATTAAACCCAAATCAAACATAATGGGGCAGTTATGTAAAAACATAATGGTTAATCTCAAATGCAGATCCATAGAAATTTACAAATAATAGATCTACTGAAACACACTGCAACAATGAACGATCCCTTCCTGCCAAAGCCTTTCTGTCCACTCCCAAGAATAGATCGAATACTATAGCAAAGGAACGCCAGGCTAATGCAAATCCAAGAAAAAAAAACAATAATAACAAACTTGAACCAACACAAATTCACAACAATAAGAACGCCCAATAATTAAAGCACATCAATCTCTCCAAGCAATAACTCAGACAAAAAAGAACTAATTCAAAGTAATAATCTCGTTAACAGACCTATAGAAATCCAAGGTAAAGAAGCAATAATTTAGCCAAAAACACACCAAAATGAGATCCTTTCCATAACCTACTCAAAAATCTGGTCAACTCCAAAGATTTTCTTATTAAAAATGGAATCGTTCCTCCATAATCAAATCGACCACATAAACCCAAAGAGCTCAATGTTCCACAAACTCAGGCTAAAATTAGAGAAGGGATAACCAAACCAGGACAACAAGAAAGATTTAGCATCTCCAAGGCATATGAAATTAATATTCCATTTTGAGAACCATTTTTGCCAAATACAACGAATTGATATTAAATGCAATGAAGAAACTCACATGTTGCTGTCGATTGCTGCCGAAAAGCTCAAGAAGCAGAAGTAATTGCTGCCGAAAGCTCCAATAGAGAAGTTGGATTATTGCCGAAAGCTGCAGCCTCCAATTAGGTTATGCTGTTCCCGTTGTTTTCTTAATACAAAATGACGAAAATATCCTGGGGACGCATGTGAAAGTCACATGCCGTCCCCGAAACATCCCCAGAACTCGGAAAAATGTCCCCGACGCCCGTTCAACCGTACCCTACCACCGTGGAACGTCCCCGGTACGTACCTCAACCGTCCCCGGTACGTACCTCAGCCGTCCCCGTGTAGTCCCCGTACCGGGGACGTATCGGGTACTTGAAAAGGCACAAGTTTGTCGTCCCCGTGCTTCCTAGCTCACGACCAAAGAACAGGATGATATTGATGAAGTGGAGAGAAAAGAAGAAAATGATGGTGCTGTTGGGATTGGATTAGATAACGTTGGACCAAAGAACAGGATTATATATAATATAATTTTTTATATCAACTTAAAATATTTTTATATCAACTTATTAAATATATTTTATTATTAACTTAATTTAGAAATATCTTATTTTTTATTTTTATTTAAAAATATATAATTTCTTTTAATTTATTAAAAGTATGACTAAATTGAGAGAATATGTAAATAATAGGGATCAATGTGTGAATATATCAAAATATTTGACTGCTGTTAACGACATTTAACTCAGTATGACCATATCTTAATCAAATAAAAATGTAAGTGACCATATCTTATGAATTTTGAAATCAATGACCAAAAGTAGACAAAACTTAAAGATAAGTGATCAACCGTGTAATTAACCCAAGGAAAAAATAGAACTTGAATTTGGGTTTGGAGAATTCAGTTCAGAATTCGAATAGGAACTACCAGGGATTGACCGTGGCTGGCGCAACGGTAAATTTTAAATTTTTATATAATTTAAATATTTTTTTTATATTTTATAGTGATAATATATTTTCCTACCTTAAAATTTATTTTATAAGTTTGATTCATAACATAAAATTCGGTGTTCATCTCTAAGAACGAGCCCTTTTAAATTAGGTATCATACAAATAGCAATTTACATTCTAGTTTGCATGCATCACCAGATTGGGAGCCCTGATTTTGTGCTTATCAAAAGTAAAAATGTAGTTGCCGAGTTTGGTAAAACATGGAATTCGTGCAGTGTATATGGTGTAATTTTGTTACTTTTTTTTGCATGGAAATTTTGTAGAATGTTAAAAGTATTTTGGTTAGAATGGTATTCACCTCGTAGCTTGTAACAAATATCGATGTTATTCAAACCTACTTAACTCGATTGAGATCTGATCTTGTTGAGCAAAAACTGGTGAAGGTTGGAAGTCATATGACAATTGACAACTTTCAACCTTGCATGTGAGCCTTCTCTTTTTCTTAATATGTCTATTTCGATAAGGTGCTCTTTCATTTTACATTTAAACTATCTGTTGATTCTTTCCTGGATTACTTTAAAAGATGGTTTGGGATAGTTTGGTGGGTGATTGATCCGAGTATCGTACCTTGCTCTTCACCTGTTGCCGATCAAGCCCTATATATTTCTTTGACAACAACTGGTTGAGAATGGTCTCTTTTGTATGGTTGAGAAAACTTGAAAGCATTGAAGTATAGGCAATTAGGTAGAGAAAGTACCTGGTAAAATATTGCCGTGGCCACGTACAACGAAGGGGAAACAGATTTTAAGGAGACTCCGGCGTACAAAGAGTCGGTCCAATCTCGGGAGCTTTTAGAACAACCCGATGCCTCTAATTCGGATGTGTTTGAATCTAACCCTACTGAATTGGATTAGTTGCTATGAGATAAAATTAGCTGACCCTATTCCCATAGGTAATGGGATAAGGGAGAGTTAGGGTAGTAGGCTGGCCCACAACACCAGGTTGAGAACAGTTTCCGTGGAAGACTTCCATTATGAATTGTCCTCAGTGGGACTCAATCCCACGACCACAATGGTAAGAGCCTTGCTACGGGATAAAGGGTCTGCATATATCTTGACGGAGGACAAATCACTTGGAACTTGTATGGTTCTCTTTCTGGCCCCTGATTTATAAGCTAATGTTTGTAATTTCTCTTTGCAAATTCTCTGTCCTAATGGTTATGAAAAGATGTTACAAGTATGACAAGTCAGCTGTTCATAATCTTCCTGAGACACCGTTGCTTAAATTCGAGATCTCAAGGGAGAGCAACACTCCCATTAGTCATTAAGATCACTTAATAAATTTATGTTGGTTTGAATGTTATTTTATAAGTTTGATGAAATACCCCAATATATATATATTATGATCTACTTACACAATGTATTTTTTTTTAATTTTACATGATTTAAAACCGTTAGATGAGTAAAACTAAATATCTCATATATATATATATATATATATATACACACACGAATTCAATCAAAATCAATCATTATAATATACAAATAAAATTACTACTACAATCAATACGGTTTTATAGGTAAGGCTATAAATTAATTATTACAATGCATAAATGAAAATACAATTATAACCAACACTTACACTTTCTTATTTTTGTATCGTCTCCTTCTCTTCATTTATTTTTTTTTAGTCGGCAACGACACCGATTTTAATATTGATTGTAGACTGTCGATGATTATTATTTTTCTTATTCTTTTTTATATTATATCTTTATTTATTTCTTGACATTTTTCACTTTTAAAAAAAATCTCTGTCCTAGTGACACATTTTTCTCTGTTCTCGTGACACGCTTTTTCTCTTATCTTGTGGCACATTCTTTATGATTTTTGGTAAGTTTTTCACATACTTCTGCGATCGTGTTGGTACTTCCACAAAGATCCTCGCGGTCTTTGTTTTATGATTAGCTTGTCGATAGGCATATATTGTCAAATCTCCTCTTTTGTAAATGACCATTTGCTGATATAATCAGAATTGTGTAGCGAAACAGTCTGCCAAATAGTTTGGTTCGCTCACCACTCTTTTATCACATCGTAAAACGTCTCAGTTCGACAGAGACAAGAGTTTTATGAAGGTTACTAGATTATTTTGATGTTAGAAATGTTTTATTCTCTTCGTATCTTTGGGTTTAATATTTTTATTTTATGTATGAGTTTTTGGTGATCATTGTCTCTAATTTTTTCTTTAGATGCGTTGTAATTTTGATTCATCCATTTGTATTAATGAAATTCAGTTGTCATTGTTCAAAAAAATAATATACAAATAAAATTATAATCAATAGATCCATATAACTATGATCAAAATTAATATAATCAAGTTAAATTAAAATCTGTTGAAGAATCGGGCAAAGATAACGAAAGAGCACAAGAATTTTAACGAGGTTCGACAATGTGCTTACGTCATCGGTGCCTAGGCGGCGCTAGAAGTTTTATTCAATATATCATAGGTTTATGTTACATCTCTATTTATAATAAAAAAACCTGGTACATAATTACATAATTAACCTTGTACCGTAACAAATAAAATTATAATCAATAGATCCATATAACTATGATCAAAATTAATATAATCAAGTTAAATTAAAGAGAAAATAACCTCAGTGACCAAAAATCCTAGATAATATACGATTTTGACAAACTTTTTTTTGGATTTGCGAAAATGACCAACAAAATCGCAATGCGATCTCTAATTCGCATTGCGATCTCCACTATCGCAAATTCGCGTTGCGATAGTTGAAAATCGCGTTGCGATAGTCTACAGTTATTGTTGCGATAGTCTACAGTTATCGTTGCGATTTTCCAAATTCGTTGCGATAGTTAAAAAAAATTTTTGTTTATTAAGAATTTTCTCTAGAAAGATAGTATCCGCGCGGACGTGTCGAAGACACGTACGACCACGACCCGACCCGACCCGAGACGGACGGCGGCGGCGGCGGCGCGCGAGAGTCCCCCTTGTTCTCTATCACTCAACAAGGAAGTGGGAAAGCCAAGCCTTAAATACCATTCCCAATAGTGTTTCCAATACTATGTGGGATTGAGCATTACCAACACTTGTTTCCAATACAATGTGATTATTCAGGAAACAATTAACAATCATGCACCTTAAAACAACTGAATTAGCAACCAATTGCATTAGTATTATACGATTAAATATGTCATAATTAAAAGTCAATCTACAATCAATCGCGATTATTGCAATTTTAAGCAAAACATTAAAAAATAATATCACTATTTAAGGCTAAATCCCACATAGTATTGGGAACAAGTGTTGGTAATGCTCAAATCCCACATAGTATTGGAAACACTATTGGGAATAGTATTTAAGGCTTGGCTTTCTCACTTCCTTGTTGAGTGATAGAGAACAAGGGGGACTCTCGCGCGCCGCCGCCGTCCGTCTCGGGTCGTGGTCGTGGTCGTGGTCGTGGTCGTGGTCGTGGTCGTGGTCGTGGTCGTGGTAATACGTGTCTTCGACACGTCCGCGCGGATACTATCTTTTTAGAGAAACAAAATATATTTTTTAAACTATCACAACGAATTTGGAAAATCGCAACGACAACTGTAGACTATCGCAACGAATTTGGAAAATCGCAACGACAACTGTAGACTATCGCAACGCGAAATGGAAAATCGTAACGCGAAATGGAAAATCGCAACGCGATTTTCAACTATCGCAACGCGAAATGAAAAATCGCAACGCGAATTTGCGATAGTGGAGATCGCATTGCGATTTTGTTGGTAATTTTCGCAAATCCAAAAAAAGTTGGTCAAAATCGTATATTATCTAGGATTTTTGGTCACTGAGGTTATTTTCTCTAAATTAAAATCTATTGAAGAATCGGGCAAAGATAACGCAAGAACACAAAAATTTTAATGAGGTTCGGCAATGTGCTTACGTCCTCGGTGCCTAGGCAGCGCTAGAAGTTTTATTCAATATATCATAGGTTTAGGTTACATCTCTATTTATAATAAAAAACCTAGTACATAATTACATAATTAACCTTGTACCGTACCGTGGGGCTGCACCCCTACACCCCCAACCCACATAATCGTAACCCCCTCTACAAGACTTTCTTTATAAGGACAGTTGGCGTTCGCTTCGCTTACTCCGCTCCATCCTCTGTCCTCTTTACTAGTATACTTATGAGTCATACCTATCAAAATCTCTCTAAATCGGGAGGGTTTGAATTAGAATGAGGAAGTGGGTTTGCATCCATAACTCATACAAAAGTTAAATCAAGCACGAATCAAAATTAATATAACTATGATCAAAATTAATATAATCAAGTTCAAATTAAAATCTTTGTTTATTTTTAACATTTCCCCCATTTTAGAAAGAGTTTATGTAAAGGGTTAAGTATGAATCAAGCGATCTTAGTGATAAAAGAATTGTTGTTATTTCTTGAAGTCTCATGTTCGACCGTCAGTAATACCAAGAGTGTGAACGTTCAATATCGAATGGTTAAAAGTTATTTTGAATGCATTCTTACTTATACTTATCAAGATTAATAAAAAAAATATAATGCGCTAAAAGTATATTTAAAAACTCATCAATCATATTCATTGCCATGATAACCTTACAAACCTAGGTGGTTGAGAAACCTGGTCCAGCAATGACGATGCCAGAACCCTCTTGACTCTTTCAATGAATTCAAGGCACACTCAGTAATCATTATCATCTAAATGCCCATGATAATCTTTTAATTAAAGGGAAGTAAAATTTAATCAGAAAATTTTATTTTATTTAAATTTAACTTGATGTTAACTTTTTTTTTATTTGATTTAATTAAAAAAAGTTGAAATTTGAGTTGAGATATAACTAGAATAATTTAAAAAATTTAATCATTAATATATTGGTTTTTAAGTCTTAGTTGATTTTTTCAACTCCGATATATATACATATATATATCACACACAAAAATATATATTTTATCAATTAAATATATATATATATATATATGTATATCACACTCGAATAATTTGAGTCAAGTTACATAAAACTGTTTAAACTATAATCAAATAGTAAAATAATATTATAAATATTTATAATTAAATTAAAATAGAAATTCGAACATAACTATAAATTTTTCAAAAAAAAAATTGAGTTGCAAAATAAGATTAGTCGACTCAACTAACTTATTTTTTTTTAATTCTAATCAATCCAACACTTACCCTAATTACATCACTAAAAATTATTGATTTGATTACCGCATAGATTTAAAATTTTCAATATCCTTATTTTTAAAAGAATATTAGCTATACATTTATTATTATAGTTTAATTACGATTAAGGTTTTGTTGTTGTTATATTTGTAGAATTTGAGGCATTTTCAATGGATCGAACATTTGATTCACGTTTAAGAGATTAAAAAAGAGTGAATTAAAATTTTTTGTGTCCAACAATTATCGATAACAACGATCAATGACAGATCAACAGTGAACGATAATAAGCGATAGCGAGCGACCAAAAACTTTGATTAAATTTACCAACTAAATTGATGTTTTATCTAAATTTAAATTCAAACTGATACTTTATCTAAAGTTTAAATCAAATTGGTATTTAATGTAAAATTTAAAATTTAAACTAAAAATTAATTCCTTTACTAACATATCATGTCACCACACTAACAATATTTATTATTTTAATGATTAAAATATTATAAATCGATAGAGTAAATAATGAAAAAAAAATATAATTGAATAACTTAATGATTAAAATATTATTTGTAATTCAAAAATGAGTGTTGACACAAGTAGTTAAGATTCAAGAATTTGAGTTAGTAATATCAAGTTCGAATCTTACTACTGTCATTCTTGGTAGGTAATCTGTAAATTCCTATATAAATTTCAATTAAATCTTAGTTATGTTCTGACCCTAGACTAAAATATATATACTTAACATAAATTTTTTGTACAAAAAAAAAGTATTATTTGTAATTCAATGAATAAAACTGAGCACTTAAAAAACAAAAGTGATGATTTAAAATTTTCTAAAGAAACAAAATCGGAGATAGTGTGACAATGAGTTATGTCGGAAAATTTTAAAAAGAAACCAAAAACAAATATAACAAGATGAATATTATTAAACTGTTACTTGATGAGTTTACGTGGCGCCATTATTCTTTTGATTTTGATCTCTTCGGGTCCCACAGTTTCGTACTTCCATCCGTAGTTTGGTCCAGCATTTACGAGGCCATTTCTTCTCTGTGGGATCAAGAGATGCCGTTTCTCAGTTCTCCACTCCCGATATTCTTAGCTTTATTTCTACTGTTCCATCACCATCGCTTTAATTGAATCAAAAGCTTAAAACTTCTTAGAAGACCCATAAAAGATTCATATATTTATGAATACTTCGTGAAAAGAAATCTCTGGGTTTTCAATGGCGGCCAAGCTTGGTTCTTTTAGGCACTCCCTGCTGGAGAAAAGGGGGAGAGCAATGGGGTATTCGGAACTGGGATTGTACGGAGGAGGAGAGGAGCTGGAACAAGAACAAGGAAGGAGATGGTTTTCTTACAGGTACTTGAGCGACAAACTAACTGGGTTCTCAAAGTTGATTCGACAGGTTGCCGGCAAGGCATGGCAGATGGGGATGTCGGATCCCAGGAAGATTATTTTCTCTGCAAAGATGGGTCTTGCACTCATGCTTATTTCATTGCTTATTTTCTTGAAAGAACCCATCAAGGAACTCAGTGACCACTCTGTTTGGGCTATTCTCACTGTGGTCGTCGTCTTTGAGTTCAGCATAGGTAACCGTTTTTATTTTCTTTAGAATTTGTTTTTTTTTTGAAAAAAAAATAGTAGTATTTCATACTATCTGCTATTTATCTCTCGTTGCTTACTGAGATTTGATATCATGACAAAAATTAGAAAAATAATGTATTTAGTATTTTTTATTTTGCTTCGCAAGACAAAAAGGGGGTTGGTTTGGTTCTTAGCATAGTTGATCTTGTTTGATTTTTTCATCTTCAGTTTCATGTTCATATGTGTTCTTATAGAAGTTTGCATGGGTAATTCATGTAGTAATTTGTGTGTGCTTGGTTTGTTCTTGAATTTTTCTTTGGTTCCGTTCTAAATTCATGAATAATTTATTTCCCCGAACACCTAAATCGAATAGCTCGTCTTATTAATTTACTCGATCAGACTTGTAATCATGTATGTTTGAGCAGCCAAGCTTCATAGGGTTATTAGGCATTTTACTTTCTTGTAGGTAAGTTAGTACTTTCTTCCTTTTTAGGTTTAAGTTTCCGATCAGTTAGAACGATGGAAAAGCTTTTTGCTTGTTTAGGGGTTCCGATTTTAAAATTTCTTTATCATAGTTAGCATAAAGGAAAGTGGTGTTTTGTTTTCTTAACGACTTTAATGTCTTCCTCTTCTTTCTGCAGGAGCAACTCTTAGCAAAGGATTTAACCGTGGGCTGGGTACATTAACTGCCGGAGGGCTTGCTCTTGGTATGGCAGAATTGTCGCAGTTGGCTGGAAAATGGGAAGAAGTTGCTATTGTTATTAGCATCTTTATAATAGGTTCATTTCTTGGTCATGAATCATGATAATGTATTATGCTATTTGTTATTAGTTTCTTTATGAGTTTCTCTTAGGTTTTCTCTGACATGACATGTGTTGCCAGGATTCTTTTCGACTTATGCAAAACTATACCCGACGATGAAGGCTTATGAGTACGGGTTCCGAGTGTTCACGTTAACATATTGCTACATAACAGTATCTGGGTATAATACAGGGGAATTTGTTGATACAGCTGTTACTCGATTTTTGCTAATAGCACTCGGTGCCTGTGTTTGTTTAGTTGTTAACATATGCATTTACCCCATCTGGGCTGGGGAGGACCTGCACAACTCGGTAGCTAAAAATTTCATGAGTGTGGCAAGTTCTTTAGAAGGTTAGTATGCATCTAAAGTTTACTTATTTATCTCTTGGAATTTCGAAAGTAATTGATCATTCTCATGCTTGTTTCCTTCCACTCTTGATCAGAATGTGTTAAAGGGTACCTTAATTGCGTTGAATATAAAAGGGTCCCTTCCAAAATTCTAACTTATCAAGCTTCGGATGACCCGGTTTACAGTGGCTACAGATCAGCTGTAGAATCTAAAATTCAGGAGGAAGCACTGGTAATTTTTATTGTATTTACATATTCCACTTGATACTTGAAATGATGGTATTCTCGTATTTATTACGTTTTTCACTTCCTTTTCCATTCTGGTGTAAAGTTGGGCTTTGCCATCTGGGAGCCACCGCATGGTCCGTATAGGTCACTTCGTTACCCATGGAAGAATTATGCCACATTAAGTGGAGCCCTGAGGCATTGTGCATTCATGGTTATGTCTTTACATGGCTGTATTCTTTCGGAAATACAGGTACTTATTCTTACCTGTCTAGAATGTATGCAATCGATGGCCAATTCCACACTCTTCATGCATTGTTTGTTCTATAGAAGTGCGACAGTATCCCAAGTATTGGCTTCTCCTTTTTCATTTAGCAATAGGTGCATTGCTACATTGCTCTCTTCATTTTCTTGAAGTATCCATTTGCATCCATGTGTGCCGCATTTATGTATGGCAATCTTGATTGGTCATCAGAATTTACTGGTTGATGAACATCCATATAACTCTTCACCTAATCGAAATGTGCTTACCATTGTAAGTGCCGCCTTTTCCCCCCTAAAACTTGAGATGGCTTCATGTGTTTCGAATTATAATACTTGAATGTGTAGGCTCCATCAAAACGAAGACAAGTCTTTTGTCATGAACTTCAGAGGGTTGGTGCAGAAGGTGCTAGAGTGTTGCGTGAGCTTGGGAGCAAAGTAAAAGAGATGGAGAAACTAGGTCATTCCGACATACTATTTGAATTACACGAGGCTGCAGAAGAGTTACAAAGTAAAGTTGACCGGAAATCCTACCTTCTTGTCAATGCCGAGAGTTGGGAGATCGGAAATCGATCACAGGTTCTGTCAGAGCCTCAAGATTTTCTGAACTCGGATAGCGAAGAACATGGAGTCCTGGGTTATAAGTCCCTTAGCGAGGCAGTACTTGATCTCCGATCGGTTACCATGCCAGATAGTTTGGGTAACCTCAAGACTAATGTCGGTGTCAACCCCAGTGTCTCCCCTTCCGAAGTTTTACTTAAGAAACAGATATCATTGTCAGCACACCCTTCATTTATTCCTGATCCGAAGCAAGTTTTGGAAGAGTCGAAAACATACGAGAATGCAAGTGCATTGTCATTGGCAACATTTACTTCACTTTTGATTGAATTCGTAGCGAGAATGCAAAACGTAGTTGATGCATTCGAAGAGCTGAGCGAGATCGCAAACTTTAAGGAACCCGAGGAGTTACCGGCGGCAGCAAGAGTCTGTTGGCCTTTGTTCCAAAATGTTTAGGTGTCTGAAATTTTAGAATTTGCATACAGGCAAGAAAGTTAAAAGACTGGATTCGATCTTTGTTGTTTTGAAGTGCAACTATCATCTCTATGAATGTTGGATATATTTGTTCCTGTCTCAACTGTTTCTGTTTTCACGTCTATATAGTTTTTGCTACTTATTTATAATATTTTTTATTTTTTTTAAAGGTGAGGAAATATATAATTAAGTTTGGAAAACATAAAGTTCTAATATTTTCCACAATTATCTAAATATAAAATGTGAAATAAATCCAAGACCACTCAATTATTTGTTCAGTAATAAATGTGTTATATTTTTCTGAATATTACAAAACACATCATTTACTATTAAATATTAGACAGGATCGTAACGTGGTTAGATAAAATAATATTTTGGTTTAAATATACAAAAAGATGTTAAATCTATGTCTTTTTAAAGTTTAATGTCTAACGTTTATTTTGTTTCAGTTTGATGCCTAACATTTCATTATTTTACTCAAAATGGGTTAAACCGTGACGGACCGTTAAGTGAAATGTGTCAAAAGCATAGTAATTTTAAAATTTTATTTAAAATTAAAAAATTAAAATTCTATATACATTTTTAAAAAAGAAAACACAAATTTTGAAATAAACTCGAAACTTTAAAAACCTTCATTTCAACCCCTAAACCCACGCCGGTAATTGCATTTTGGCATTGACGAAGCTCCACCCGACCTCCCCTCCCCTCGACTACCAAAGCCCCCATGAAATCGTGACCGATCGACGATTGATCGGCCGTCGGATCATGATTTTCATCCTAGGGTTTGTGTAGTATAAAACGTTGATTCGTCATCAATCGACCGTCTGTCGGTCATGATTTTATTGGGGTTTTGGACACCGAGAGGAGGGGAGATCGGGTGGAGCTTCGTCGACGGCAAAAGGTGGTGCCCGACGTGGGTTTAGGGATTGAAATGAATGTTTTCAAAGTTTTAGGTTTATTTCAAAATTTGTGTTTTCTTTTTGAAAAATATATATAATTTTTTTTTATTTTAAATATTTTTTTTGAAATTACCAGTTGTGACACGTTCCATTTAACGGAGAAATTAACGCCGTTGATAGCCCGAGCAACTAAATGAGTAACGGAATGAAAAATACCAAACCGAAACAAAATAAACGTTAAACACTAAACTGGAAAAGCAAACATAAATTAGTCACCTTTTGTATATTTAAACTTAATATTTTTAGTCCGTAAAATTTATACATTCTATCAATTTGATTTTAAAATAAATTTTTAGTCCGTAAAATATTATTGACAAGTTTCTGTCTCGAATTCATACTAGGTTTAACGGTAGAGACAATCATAGGTTGACTTAGATTTTGATTCATTCAAATTTGACTAAAATCTTAAACCTTTTTATTCATATTCGTTCTAAGATTTAATTCAATTTTTATGTCAAAATTGATACCCTACAAGATATAAATATGTATAAGAATTTAATTAAAAAATAATATAAAAAGATGTATTATTACAATTATTCCTCAATATATAAGAAATATAATATTTATATATATCGTGTCGAGTTGAATTAATTTTTTTTACTCTGAATCTGAACTCAACTCGATTTCACCATTTACTTATTATTTTATAATTTTAAAATTTTATTAATAAAAAATAATTGTAATATAATTTAGGGTAGTGTACACAAATGGTCCCTCGAATATAAGACATTATTTTATTGAGTCCTTCAACTATTAAAAGTTATAAAATAGTCCTCCGACTATAAGGCATTCTCAACTATTAAAAATTACAAAATAGTTATCTGACTATTCATATGTTCCAAACTCATTATTTTATGTTAGAAAAAAATTAACGACAATTTAAGCTGGACGTTAACATACTGATTGGGATATGATAGTCGTTTAAAATTCTGGGATCAAATTTAAAGTCCACTTGGATCTAAACTCCAAGACTCTATCAGGTGATGAGGCAGCCAAACTAGAAGAGTGTTTTACGGTCGAGGATATAAAAGAAGGCTGTGCGGAATTGTGATGATTCAAAGGCACCAGGCCCGGACGATATAAACATCATAAATATAACATTAATAAAATATATTAAATATTAAAACGATATTTAAATGTTTAACAACAACAGCCTGGTTGTTTTATAACAACTGCAAACACGTACTGATATGATAACACCCATGGTGTTTAATAACAATGACACCTTCCTGTTTATAAAATTTAACCCAGCCTCTGACCTCCGTCTTCATTCCCTCGATGCCCCTGAGCTTTCGCCAAAGGAGAATAGCTTTCACAAGCGCTGCATACCTCATAATAGAGGAATACATGTAACAGACATAGAGAGGAAAGTAAACAATCCTTGGCAATCTAATAAGGTAAGGAAGTCGCGTAACACAAGCGACTCTTCAGAAAAGATCTAGTTATATCATGCAGTGCAAAACACAGACGACCATCCAGGAAAATTTGTTGTGAAAACGAGGAACAATAGATTGCTTCATTCAAACATGATTTAACCAGTTGACAACATGATTAATACCAATTATCGATATCCCACGTAGATGACCCGGCCGAAATCGACATCTAATGTTATATTATCAGCATAATCAAGTTCCAAACGGTCTTCTGGTAACCTCATTTCACCAAACAATATAGGTTCGAGATTATCAGCATTGAAATGATCACATAAAACACCCGGATCTGCTAATAAATACTCATCTGATAAGTTATCGGGTGTAGGTCTAACCGGAGCTTTCGCAAAGTTTGTGAGAGCATCAGAGCCTTTGATTCGATTCGCGGCTTTGTCATACTCCAAAGCAGCTTCCTCAGCAGTGTCATAGGTACCGAGCCAGACCATGGTTCAAGTTGTAGGGTCCCTGATCTTGGCCGCCCATCTTCCCGACGGCCTTTGACGAACGCCACGATACTTAATGCTGTTGGATAAAGACTGTTGTTGCTTCTTTGTTCTTATATTTGCCTTAACTGTTTTATTAAATATTTGCATGTTTTACTTGTTTGCTGGCTTTTAGGAACTGACGGCGGAACAATCCTCGACCCTGATTCCGTTTATATACCTTTTCACCCTATGATGCCTCGCCCGTTCACATTCGTCGGTAGAAGAATCCGTGGCATCCCAATCGGTGACACGAATCCTGACAATTTTAGGGGCTTTATCTTTGGATTCCAGCGGAAACAACTTGCTCGATGACTTGACCACAAGTTTGCGAGTTAGAGTTTTTTTACTCTGCATATTTCACCTCCAAAACAAAATCTTCAAAAATGGGTTTTGAACAAGGATGAATTTACAGTAATTCATATTTCATAAACATGCAATGGTTATTGTAAGAGACGCTGTTATCACTTTATCAACCAGCATCATTCAAGAATCATTCAAACACTAATTCATATTTCATATATCACTTGATCAACCCCATCTCTGTTCATGTTTAAACAGAATTTAACCTTTATAAGAGGAACGGGGGAAAAAAAAACAAGTTCTACCTTAAATACATTCGGCAAGATGTGTATATACGTAAAAAGATACACCTTTTATTTTAAACGGCATAATTCAGTGTATGATTTCACAGATTTTAAGTAAACCTTGTTTCTTCTTTCAACTCAGGGGTGTAGAGCAAGATGTTTTTGATTTAAGTAAACTTTGATCGTGTCCAATCTGAGTGTTTTGCTGCCAAATGTTAATTCACAGTTCAATCTGAGCTTGGAGAACAGTGCAAAACTTGTTTATACGCAGGGAAAAAATTTATTAATACTGCCGAGCGTGTTTCCCAAGCTTAGGAGGATGATGATTGAATTGTTGGGTGTAGCTCCCAGTATGTGGGGAACTCATCATCACAGTTAACCCTTTAAACTCTATTATCACCGGATATAAGATTATAATTGAGAATAAAATTATTGTCCTGAAAATATTGTATTATTTTATTCGACGGAAATATAAGATTATAATGACAGGTTGATGGAATATAAGATAAGAAAAATTATAGCATTTGACAAAATAATCAAGTAGGAACCTAAAATATGTACTAAAGAAATGAACATTTCTTAAGCACTATAGTTGATGTCATGACTGTTTTTCGTTCAAGACTAGTGCTTATACATGATATTGTTGCTTTCGTGTCGCACAGATTTTTTGGAAGTTCAACGCTTTCGTGGAGAATCGGGATGAGACAGAATATACAACTGACAAGTTTGAAGAGTTTTGAGCATCAATTGACTGCCTATGCTGCTAGTGCATATGGAATTAATATTTTTTGCTATTGTTTTGGTTAACTCAGATTTTGTTGATGCTTTGGAATTAATATTCTGTCCCCTTCTGCTGTGAAACAATCTGTGGCAGGTGATGAAAAGTTGAAATCTTTCAGAAACAATGGACATTTCTCTCTATGAGACTTTGGACCCTTAGAAATCTGGTCCCAAAAATTGTGGCTTATGAACCTAAACAAAGTGATTATAAAACGTAACGAGGAACAGAATAATATGTATATTATTCAATCCAGCATGATCAGAACGGATTTAAGAGTTTGGTTTCATCAGGATGAGAATGACAGCCATGAAATCTGTAACCAACCGGCCAGTAGGCTGAAAATGAAAAAAAGTAAGATTAGGCAGGGATGGTAACAACCACCCCATGAAAATTCAAAGTCTTTTTCCATCCAAATAAGACTTTACGATGCATATTGTAAGATAGGAGCAGTCTAAAAGGTTGAAAACTTGATTTCAGAGAAGATAGGAAAAGGTAATCCCTGCAAGGTTAATGAACCAAACTGCTAACCACATTGACCTAGGATCTAGATGTTAGTGAACCAAACTGCGTAAAACTTACATTTCTCCTAAAGATGCGAACGTCCAAAATACCCAAGGGTCACGTATAATCTCTACGAATTTCATATCCCCTTACATTACAATTTTTTTCATGCTGAAAGTTCTGAAACCAGAACTCAAATACCAAAGGAAAAGAAAATAAAATCAAAATTAAAATGATTAGCCAATTATAACATGATTAATAACCTAAAGAAATTATGCATATGCTATATATACATACATATGAACGAATATTCAGAAAATGAAACATGATTAATAACCTACAAAAATTATGCACATGCCAAATAAGGAAACTAAAACAAATTATAATGTTTAAAACAAGGGGACAAAAAAAAAACAAATAAGACTAAAACAAAGGAATCAAGTAAGGAGACTAAAACAAACAAATAATACTAAAACAAAGTAAACAAAGATTATAATTGGTTAGTTCCTGCTGATTATTGTTGCTGGTTGGTTAGTTCACGTGTTGTGTAACATCCCAAAATAAGAGCTAGTGACTAAAATGTAAATTTTGGAAACTTTGTGCTCAATTTCAAAATAAGTTACAAGTTTAGGGATTTAATTGGAGAATTTTGATGTTGGATTTAATAGTAAAGTTTGAGAATAATAAGGGTAAAATGGTCATTTGGAAAGGAAAGATTTTTTTATGGTTATATATTGCCCACGTGGATGAGAGGAAGCAAAAATCCAAGCTTCCAGATTTCTCTTCTTCTCTTTTCTTCCTTCATGCATGAGAGACAAAGCAAAAGATATCGATCGAGTGCAAAGTCTGGACAAGTTGACACGTGATAGTCATTGAGAAGAGAGAAGAGAGAAGAGATCAGTATTGACTAGTGAGGCCAGATGAGTGCATAGTAATTGATATATGATGTTGAGGGGAAATAAGACTTGCGATGAGTCTATTTCCTATATGACGATGCATTAATTCATGATTAGAGGTATGTGTTGATATGATTCATGTGTGTGTGACTTAATAGTTGAATATGATTGTATGTGTTATATGTTTGTGATATATGTGAATACATGTATGTGCGTTAATAATGTGAATATGTGTAAAAATGATATAAGTAACATGAATACAAGAAAATGTGAACATGTGACATAAGTTATGAGCTAAAGAGATAAATAATATGAGATAGGACATATGTGGTTACATGAGACATAATATGAAAAAGAGTACAAGTATATGTGATAAGATGTGTGAAAGTGAATTATATGAAAAATTGTTATTTGTAAGTGAACCATGTGATTATATGAATATGTGAAATGACATAATTAAAATGCCCATGTTATGTGTTATGAGAGCTAGGGGTATAGTTGGCATGCCAAGAGTCGAGGGTTCATAGGTCATTCGGGACATACAGAGGTCCTTCGGGACATACATAGGTCCTTCGGGACAAATTTCACATGCCCCTAGTAGGACCCCATACGAGCTATCATGACAGCATAGTGCACAACCTCAATGTACTCACATATCTATAGTTCTCACATGTATACATGGGCTAATAAAGAGATTAAATAAATAAATATGGTATAAAGATATGTCGGTTTCTTTGTGCAGTGATATATGTGTTATATGATGTGTATACATGGTAAGTAAAGAGTCATATGATAAAAGAGATTATTAATAATGGTAAGATTAATAATAAGAATAACGAAATGATATGTATATGTATGTATTGGCGTTTTGATGCATAATGCATTTTATAGTGTATTATGATTACATGAAGCATGTATAGTAGGAATTAGTAATGATGTGTTATAGTAAGTTTATTATGCCTCACTAAGTCATAGACTTAGAGTGTGAATGTTTCACACGTAGGTTCTGGAAAGCAAGAAGAGAAGCTATGAGGAGCAAGACATGTTAGCCACTCCTTTACGAAGTTCAGATCAGAAGAGTATTTGGAAATTTATGTATGTTCTTTTATTAATTGTAATTGGCATGTACTAAAAGATTTGTATTGGATATGCTCTGATGGATTTTGTAACATCAAATGTCTTCAACTTATGCAAAATTTATATTTTATTAAATTATGGATTTACATTTTAACCAATTTATAAAGGAAAAATGTTTTGAAAAGTCAATGTGACACCTCGGACTCGGATCTGGGTAGGGTACGGGTTGGGGGTGTTACATGTTGTATCCCATGGGATTAGCATTTGATTATTTTTCGAGATGTTTCTATTTGTAGCTTCAGGTTCCGTGCTTTTGATTGCATCTAGTAAAAAATGGTTTTGTTGAAAATTTGTTCCTTCTGGTTATGGATGTTGGTCAATGAGCAGGTGATGGAGTTTTGTAGTCTCTGTGTAGGACCAAGTGTGTTGAGGTCTGCTAGTATTCGGGGGTTAAAATTTAAGATCGAATTCTATAGTGTTCTAGTATTGTTTTGTAGTCTTTGTGTAGGACCAAGTGTGTTGAGGTATGCTAGTATTCGGGGGCTAAAATTCAAGATCGAATTCCATAATTGTTTTAGTTTCGATTTATTCCTCGGTTTGGTGTGTGTAGGACCAAGTGTGTTGAGGTATGCTAGTATTCGGGGGCTAAAATTCAAGATCAAATTCCATAAGTGTTCTAGTTTTGTTTTGTAGTCTCTGTGTAGGACCAAGTGTGTAGAGTAAAGTAGAGCAATTGAGAAGCTTTAGAGAGAATGAGGTCCATATCCAGTGTAGAGTAGTGCGTCACAAGTTTCTTAAATGGCATGTATATTCATAAATTCAGTTGTATTTAGTTTAGTCAGTATGTGGGTATCTATATATTTTGAGGGCTCTCAGATGTAAAGAGTCATTTTAAAGTACAAGAAAGTAAGAATAAGTTGGTTAGCCACTTCGGTGGTTTCAAGTAGCACCTTAAATCGACCGACTGTGTGTTACACTGGTCTAGGGTGTTACATTTAGTAGTATCAGAGCGTCAGTATTGACGTTCATAGGACTCGCTGGTCAGTGGCGGTCAACTTCAATTAGAGTCAGTAAGGAGTTTATGAGTATACATGCCCTACAGAGTTATGTCGTACTTCTGCATTTGCAATAATAGAGAGCTCAGGCCACAATATATGTGAGATTAAAGTGTGAGTTGATAGTTTAAGCTTAGAAAGAAAAATAAGAGTAAGATAGTGATGTTCATTGAGAAGCCCAAGGGTTTAAAGTTTATATCGACCATTAGGGCACGAAAGGTTTTCTCTAGTAAAGGTTTTGTGGAGAAACCATAAAGTTGAAAGCAGTTGGTTAGCGTAGATGAGTATTAGATTAGAGTTGCGTAGCAGAAGCATATAAGTTGATTTTAGTAGAAGTTTTGACAAATGCCATCAGGCCTCAGAGTTGTCTTTGCCCAGTAGATAAAGATATTAGTAAAGAAAGTTTGGCACTAGCAGTGAGTTGTGGAGTGTCATAAGGATTCTTTTATCTGTTATGACCTAGTTCAAGAGAGAGAGTTTCAGTCTATGTTTTAAGATAGGGGTTTGAGTTTTCAACCCTTAGAGTTAGATGTTCCAGTGGTCAAGATATGTCATAGATGCCCAATAGAGTTTAGGAGTAAAACTTGTCTCTAGGGAAATTTTGAGGATGAAATTTCTTGTAAGAAGGGAGATATGTAATACCCTGAAACCCAAGTTAGTAGTTTGGGTTAATCCGAGACCTTTAAGTCAACCCGATTAGACCTCCCAAGATAGTTGGATCAAGTTATATAGGTGTTGGGCCAAAGCTAGGCTCAGTAGTTAAAGCTAAGAGATAATTTTAAAGCGAGTTAATAGCTGAATGACCTAAAGTGTAGTTTACCCATTTTGTTGAAGCAGAAAACTTTCATCATCTTTTTATATCATTTCATGTAACCAAACTCCCCATAATATCTCACCCACTCTTATTCTTCTTCCTTCCATTTATTTCCATTTCTTTTTTCTTTCAAGAGCAAAGTTTCAAGTATTCCAATCTTATATTTGTTTAGCCAAGGTAAGAATGGTTCTCTCCATCCTTCAAGGTTTGTTTAAAGCTCCATTTTGTGAGTTTTAGAATTTGTTTTCAAAATGGGTTTTGGGGAGTTTGAAAGGAACCTAGAGGTTTAAGCTTGTTTTGAGTAATATTAAATAGTATAGAGTGTTTTAACTTAGTTTCCAAGTCAAAGACAAGTTAGTAACCCCTAGTTTTATTTTGATTAGCCAATGAGGTGGGTGAAATTATAAAGAAAATTATAAAGGTAAGGTGACTCCTAGTTGAGTTGAGAGAGATTTTAGCAACCAATGAGGTCATGTAACACAATATTAACTCTTTCATACTCCTAGTGATCATGAGAAATGAGTTCTAGCTTGAGAGTAAGTTATGAAGCTTAGTGTTATATAATAATGATAGATTACATGATTTATGTTATAAGCATGATATAAAGCCTTATTTATTCTCCTTGTAATCACATAAGACTTTAAAGAATGTTTGGGGACCTCACTAGAGTGTTTGAGATTGAAATATAACACTTTCGTATGTGTTTAGTATCGATACTTGTTCTTTGTTTTGGGCAAATTCGTGAGTTTTGGGGCAAAAATATTGATACTCTTTCAAAAGTATCAAAACTTTAGGTTATAGTTTCGAAACTCCCAGAAAGTTTTGAAACTGGGTAGAATAAAATGTTTAAAAATATCGGTACTTATATAAAGTATCAAAACTTTTACATGAGTATCGATAACCTTGGGCTAGTATCGATATTTTCAGTCTATTTTGGCCAAAACGTTGTCCGAGAGGCTCTAGACCCATAGTACGACCATAAATGGGATCGAATAGGTGTAAAACACTAAAACAACTATTATAGAAGGTGTTTAAAGTTGGGTTAAAATTGATGAAATAGTTGTAGGGTATCGATACCAAGGGTATGATTTGAGCTTTAAAGAACGAGCATGTGTAAAGGCAAGCAAGGATATCGAAGTTGAAAGGCCAGTATCGATACCAAGGTTGAGAAATGGGCTTTAAGTCAATAGAAAGTATAAAGGTAAGTGAGTTTTCTGAAAAGCTTATAATTTCTCTCAAATAAGACTACAAGTGAGAACATTCATTAAAGTAATCCAAACGTAGAAACGAGAATAACGTATGATCAAATAAGACTAGCCTTGTTTGAATATTTGGGAAACAACCAAGACACCCGAGTTCTTTTAGAAAAGATAGCAGAGTCGAAAGTATAGATTCAGTCTGGATATCCCTAGGGAGTGCACAAGGCACTTTAAGCTGACTAGTTTGGGCGCAAGGTGTGACACTCAAGAAGTGGGCTAGTCGAGAGTGTGGTGTCCAATGCAGAGATTCTGGGGGCTACATTCTCGGTAGACTAGAGATATATGTGAGCTCCGAGATGCAGAACTCTTATTCGATGTCTACCATAGAATAGAGAATGAGTATACGAGTATACTCACTAAAGCATAACAGAACAGACCAGTAGACTAGATATCAGTAAACTTGATAGCTTGAGCTTTTCAGTGAGAAACCTTTAGTATGTTTAGTTGTTAGTGTGGCGATTAGCTAATTAGCTCAGTATTCAGATGTTTCCGTGGGCAGATTAGTAGATCTAGCATTTGAGAAGCTTTAAAGAGACTGAGGTCCAGATCCATTGTAGAGTAGAGTACGTCACAAGTTTCTTAAATGTTTCTATATTCATAAATCCAGTTGTAATGAGTTTAGTCAGTATGTAGGTATCTATATATTTTAAGGGCTTTTACATGTAAAGAGTCATTTTAAAGTATAACAAAGTAATAATACGTTGGTTAGTCACTTAGGTGGTTCCGTGTAGCACTTTAAATCGACCGACTATGTGATGAACTGGTTTAGGGTGTTACGTTTAGTGGTATCAGAGCGTCAAAATTGACGTTCCTAGGACCCGCATGTCAGTGGTGGTCAATGTCGGTCAGAATCACTCAGTGTCAATAAGGAGTTTATGAGAATACATGCCCTACATAGTTATGTCTTACTTTTGCATTTGCAATAGTAGATAGGTCAGGCCATAGTAGATGTGAGTTTAAAGTGTAAGTTCGATAGCTTAAGCTTAGAAAGAAAGATACGAGTAAGATATTGATGTTCAGTGAAAAGCCCAAGGGTTTAAAGTTTATATCGACCATTAGGGCACATAAGGTTTTCTCTAGTGAAGGTTTCGTGGAGAAACCATAAGGTCAAAAACAGTTGGTTAGCATAGATGAGTATTAGATTATAGTTGCGTAGCAAAAGCATAAGAGTTGATTTTAGTATAAGTTTTAGCAAATGCCATCAGGTCTTAGAGTTTTCTTTTCCCAGTAGATAAAAAGGTTAGTAAAGAAAGTTTTGACGCTAGCAGTGAGTTGTGGAGTGTCATAAGGATTCTTCTATCCGTTATGATCTAGTTCAGGGGAGAGAGTTTCAGTCGATACTTTTAAGATAGGGGTTCGAGTGTTTATCCATCAGAGTTAGATGTTCTAGTGGTCAAGACCTGTCATAGATGCCTAATAGAGTTTCAGAGTAAAACCTTTCTCTTGGGAAATTTTGAGGATGAAATTTCTTGTAGGGGAGAGTTGTAATACCCAAAACCCGGGTTAGTAGTTTAGGTTAACCTGAGATCTTTAAGTCAAGTCAATTAGACCTCCCAATATAGTTTAAATGTGAGTTAATAGGTGAATAACCTAAAGAGTAGTTTACCCATTTTATTGATCCTGAAAACTTTCCCCCTCTTTTTATATCATTTCACGTAACCAAACTCCCCATAATATCTCACCCATTCTTCTTATTCTTCCTTATGTTTGTTTCCATTTCTTATTTCTTTCAAGAGCCAAGTTTCAAGTATTCCAATCTTAGGTTTGTTTAGCCAAGGTAAGGATGTTTCTCTTCATCCTTCAAGCTTTGTTTCAAGCTCCATTTTGTGAGTTTTAGAATTTGTTTTCAAAATGGTTTTTTGGGCTATTGAAAGGAACCTAGAGATTTAAGCTTGTTTTGAGTAATATTAAGCAGTATAGAATATTTTAACTTAGTCTCCAAGTCAAAGACAAGTTAGTAACCCCTAGTTTTGTTTTGATTAGCCAATGAGGTGGGTGAAGTTATAAAGCAAATGATAAAGGTAAGATGACTCATAGTTGAGTTGAGGGAGATTTTAGCAACCAATGAGGCCATGTAACACAATATCAACTCCTCCATACTCTTAGTGATCATTAAAAATGAGTTTTAGCTTGAGAGTAAGTTATGAAGCTTAGTGTTATATGTTAATGGTAGATTACATGGTTTATGTTATAAGCATGGTATAAAGCCTTATTTATGCTCCTTGTAATCAGATATTTAAAGAATGTTTGGGGACCTCACTAGGGTGTTTGGGATTGAAATAGAGCATTTTTGTATGTGTTTAGTACCGATATTTGTTCTTTGTTTTGGGAAAATTCATGAGTTTCTGGGCAAGAGTATCGATACTCTTTCAAAAGTATCAAAACTTTTGGTCATAATTTCAAAACTTTTACAGGAGTATCGATACTTCCAATCTGCTTTGGCCAAAACGTTGCCCAAGAGGTCCTAGACCCATAGTATGACCATAAATGAGATCGAATAGGTGTAAAACACTAGAATAAGTGCTATAGAAGGTGTCTAAAGTTGGGTTAAAATGGATGAAATAGTAGTAGGGGTATCGATACCTTAGGTAGGGTATCGATACTACACAAAGGGTATTGATACTGTAAGGTCGGTATCTATATATTTTGAGGGTTCTCAGATGTAAAGAGTCGTTTTAAAGTACAAGAAAGAAAGAATAAGTTGGTTAGCCACTTCGGTGGTTCCGTGTAGCACCTTAAATTGGTCGACTGTGTGTCGTACTGGGCTAAGGTGTTACATGTAGCATATAAGTGACAGAGACGGACATATAATTTTAAGGGAAAGAAAATAGATTATCAATATATATATATATATATATATATATATATATATTAATATTAATCGATTGTCAAAAGTTTACCATTGATGGGGTCATCCATGCAATCGAAGAGGCCAGTTTTCCAGCCCTCAACAGGCTGTGGAATCGCAGATGCAACGTACGGTGCCATATATACATACTGTTTTATTTAAAACCAACAATGTATAATTATTCCCTTTGGAAGATGTTCTGTTTTGGTTAAAAAAACATTATGGGCATTGCATGAAATTTTTAAACTTGCGAAGAGATACAATCCATGCGCTTAAAATCGAAACCGATAATTTTAAGGTGGTCAAAATTACTAGTAAATCATCAATTTCACTAAAAATCATGTATTTATGAAAATAAATTTAGACAGATTCTGAAATTATTAAGAGATACATATTCGATTGATCAAAAGAGAACAAAATATCATTGCAGACATTTTAAATAAGATAAGGTTGTTACTATATTAATTATTTAATGAAATAAAAGTTCAGATCTGATGTAATTTACTCTTATAATTATAATATCAAACGTCTTTAATTATTATCTATCAGAGAGAAGTACTCTAAGAGCCTTTACATTGGGTTTTAGATATTTTGTTTCAGATTCGGCATGGTGAAGTCTCAAAGTAATCTTCTCGTTAATATTGTTTTTATAGCACAAATCAACTTACCTTAGTGATTAAAAGAATTATTGTTATTTCTAAAGATTATGATCGAGCCCCAAGTCTGTAACTGAATTATTGAACGTTTATTATTAAATGATTAAGAGTACTTAGAACAAATACTACTTTGTAACCACCTTAGTTTAATTAAAAAAATATCTTCTTTGATAACCACCTTGAGTGTCTGATCCTGGCCCGATCAAAACTCCTCCATCCATTTATGTTAAATTTATTATAATTAAAAAAAACTGGATAAATATATATCATGATAACACAAAACCTTTTTCAATTATGTACTTCAATTTGTTTTTTTTATTGAAACTGAGACCCAAAATTTGTTTATTATTTAAATTAATTAAAAATCGTTAATATTAATTTATACTCAAAAATTTATTGCTTGGATAGAAATCTGTTTCTCTCAAGCTAGGTACTCTATTGCTTTTAATGGTACCTTAATAGGCTATTTCAAAGGGGCCAGAGGTTTAAGACAAGGGGATCCTCTTTCCCCTTATCTTTTCGTTCTTGCAATGAATGTCCTCTCTAAAATGCTCAATATAGATGCATCCAAAGGAGTCTTTGCCTTTCACCCAAAATGCAAGAAAATTGGTTTAACTCATCTCTCATTTGCAGATGATTTACTGATTTTCTGCAAATGAAATAAGGACTCAGTAGATGGAGTCTTGAGTGTTCTCCATCAGTTTTATCAAGTTTCTGGACTTCATTTAAACCCCTCCAAATGTGAGATCTTCTCTGCGGGTATCTCTCCTAGGGAAATCGAGAACCTGAAAATTATCTCTGGATTTAAAACAGGTTACCAGACTGTTAGGTACCTAGGAATACCTCTTGTTACTCGAAAACTTTCTCTGAAGGACTGTGAACCACTCCTTGAAAAAATAGGCAAAGGCTACACCACTGGTCTACAAGAAATTTAAGCTATGCTGTCAGACTCGAGCTAATCAGATCGGTTCTTTTTAGTGTCAGTAATATCTGGTGTAAACACTTAATTCTCCCAGCTACTGTTTTAAAATCAGTGGACCAATTATGCTCAAGGTTCTTTTGGAAAGGAGCGAACAAATCGGCTGCTAAAGCAAGAGTTAGTTGGGACCAAATCTGTCTTTTAAAATCTGAAGGAGGCTTAGGACTAAAAAAAATTACCACTTGGAACAAAGCTTGCATTATGAGCCTTATTAGAAAGATCCTTGCTGGAAATGGTTCGCTCTGGGTTGCTTGGCTAAATAGCTGCGTTTTCAAGGACCATAACTTCTGGTAGTTTGAGATTGGGTCTAATATCAACTAGAATATTAGAAGAATTCTCAAACTGAGAAATTCTGCATTCCCTCTTTATTCTTCTGGTATTCTGCAGGCGAAGGAAATTTGGGGGAAAATCCGATTGCAAGGTCAGAAAGTGTACTGGCACCGTCTAGTGTGGTATCCTATGCACCTTCCAAAGCATAGTTTGATTACTTGGATGGACATCTTAAACAAGTTACCAACTTGTGATCGCTTGCAACGCATGGGATTAGTCACTGCTGGACTGTGCGTTAACTGCAGGGCTTCTAACGAAAGCAGGGATCATTTGTTTTCTCAAAGCCCCTTGGCTATTGAACTCTGGAAATCTGTACTCCAATTGAATGGTATGAACTACACTGCAATGACTTTGGAAGAAATTGTCTCTCGTGCAAGCTCTATGTGGAAAGGGAAATCTCTAATCACCACTATATTGAAAATTTCATGGAATGCTTATATCTACTTTTTGTAGCAAGAACGTAATCGTAGACTATTTCAAGGAAGATCTCGAACTGTTGACAACTTGCTCAAGGAAATCATTGAAATAGTTAGTATAAGGCTTAAAGGAAAAACTATAAATAGACTTGATTGCACTAACTTCCATCTTTGTAATGCTTGGAGTATAGTCTAACCAATCTTTTATTCTTTTGTATGTTTGTAATGCTCCTTTGTCTTGATTGATGATTGGTTGTAATTTACATTGCTCTTGGATAATAAAATTATGATTTATCCAAAAAAAAAATTTGATGAATCAATTTTATCGTTGAAGCTAAAACCACATTAATTATTTATATTTTATACTTGAACATGTATTTTCAAAGTGTCTCTTTACTTGATAACTGAAATAGAGTGCAAAAAAACACAACTGTTTTAAAGCGAATAAATAAGATTTTACATATTAATATTAATATTTTTTTAAATACAACATAAATTTTTCATGTACTTAAATATTTAATTTGCGTTTGAATTTAAACTTTAATGGAGATAAGTTTAAAACGAGTTAAACTTCAATTTTTTATTTAAAGTTAGATAATTTTAAACTCGTAAACTTTCAAGTCAAATTAAACTTAACTTTTAATTTTTTGATTCAAATAAAACTAAATAATATTCGAACTCACTGTTGTCACTTGTCGAAGATGTTTTATCCCTTTATCCGATTTGGTTACCAATCAATGGAGGAGAGATAAATCCAGAATTGGGCTTAGCCCTTAAGGATTAAGCAACGTGACTACGTTCCCACGTATCTTTCTGCGAAGAGGAAGCAAAGCAAAGCATAGTTAGGTTGAAATCTCCTCCGTCTCGGGCTCTCATCTACTTGCTTTTAAAGACTGCCAACAACCCGCCATCCCCAACCTTAATAAAACCCCACAACCCCCCCCCCCCACTGCTCCTTCCCTCAAACATGGCTTCTTCTTCTTCCTCCATCCGTTTCTTTCTCCTCTTCTCTTTCCTCTTCACTCCCACTCTCGCTCGTTTCTCTCCGGAGTTCACCACGGCCAGCCTCGATGTCTCTTCTTCCCTTCAACAAGCTCACCATATTCTTTCTTTTGATCCCCAATCTGTAGAGGCCTTCTATCAGGCCCAACACCAACCCCTTTTCTTCAACTCTTCTTCTTATTCTGTTTTCTCTGTTCCACTTCACTCTCGGGGTTCCGTACACAAAACCCATCACACCGACTACAAAAACCTTGTCCTATCACGACTCGAGCGTGACTCCGCCAGAGTCGACTCGATCACTACTAAACTCCTCTTCGCGCTTAACGGGGTCAAGAGATATGAGTTGAAGCCGGTGCCGACCGAGATCCAAGCTGAGGCGCTTTCTACCCCGATTATTTCGGGGACCAATCAAGGAAGTGGAGAGTATTTCACCCGGCTCGGAGTCGGTAACCCGGCGAAGCAATACTACATGGTTCTCGATACCGGGAGTGATATTAATTGGATCCAATGTGAACCTTGTTCTGACTGTTACCAACAATCCGACCCGATTTTCAACCCATCCGGATCCTCTACTTACAGTCCGGTTACTTGCGGGTCGAGGCAGTGTACTTCTCTCGAAGTTTCCGCTTGTCGTAGCGGGAAATGCATGTACCAAGTCTCGTACGGGGATGGGTCTTATACTGTCGGCGAGTTCGCCACCGATACGGTGTCGTTTGGAAAATCCGGGAGCATCAAAGGCGTCGCTTTGGGTTGTGGCCATGATAACGAAGGCTTGTTTGTCGGAGCGGCGGGGTTGATTGGACTCGGAGGTGGCTCATTGTCTTTAACTTCGCAGATCAAAGCGACATCGTTTTCTTACTGTTTAGTAGATCGTGATTCGAGCGGTTCGTCGACTTTGGATTTCAACTCGGGCTTACCGGCCGACTCGGTGGTCGCTCCATTGATGAAGAGCGGGAAGATCAATACTTTTTATTACATCGGTCTGACCGGGTTCAGCGTAGGTGGACAACCTGTTAAACTCGCACCGGGTCTCTTCGATATGGACAAATCGGGTGAGGGAGGCGTCATCATCGACTGCGGGACCGCCATAACTCGGCTGCAAACTCAGGCTTACAACGCGCTCCGAGATGCGTTCGTGAAACTGACGAAGGGCTTGCCGACCACGAGCGGGGTGGCGTTGTTCGACACGTGTTACGACCTTTCTAAGAGAAGCAGCGTGAAGGTGCCGACGGTGTCGTTTCATTTCGGCGGTGGGAAATCGATGGATTTACCTGCAAAGAACTACCTAATCCCGGTGGACTCTTCGGGGACGTTTTGCTTCGCGTTTGCTCCTACGTCGTCGTCTATGTCTATTATTGGGAATGTGCAACAACAAGGGACACGTGTCAGCTTCGATTTGGCTAACAATAAGATTGGATTCTCTTCTCATAAATGTTGACACAGTAATTAGTTTATAATTACCCTCTCCTGCCCTTTTAACCTTTGGTAAAAAAAAGGTTTAACTAGTTACTTTATAAGATTTCTACTTTTAAGTGTAATATTGTATCAGTACTTTTTCTAGTTATGGAAAATTGAATGCGGGGGAAGGTTAAAAAATGTTCGGGTCCCACTCGAACACATTCCGGAACAAACATTAGGGTTGGATTACGTTAGAAATTAATTACTTTTAAATTCTGCTTGTTTTACTTTGATGTTTACATTTGAATATTGGGTAAACTATACCATTAGTAATGAATCTATTATCTGTTTCTATTTTAATAAATAATTAGTTACTAATTTATTATATTCTTATTTTGGTAAAATCATTGATTTTATATATGTTCTATTTAAACTGATGAGGCCTATCTTTGAGCAAGTGGCAGTGTTATGCTCCCTGCCTTTGGGTATTATCTGATGAGGAGCTCGTGTAAACCGCATCCATAACAAGCCCGAGAAACTCTATGACACTCCTTTTAGTGCCTTCTGCTGTAATGTCTACATTTTAGGGGTTGTATAGTCCTAGCTGAAACATTTGTGCTCGTCACAGAGGCTGAAGCTAGCGACATCTGACGGCCCTGTGATCTTTTCCTACGAACTGAATCCTTTCCCATAGGTGTTCGATAAAGATATGAGGACCTAGAAGTCAAGGTCCAAGTCTCGAACCCCCTATGCCTAGATGTGAACATAAACAAGGTTCACCATAAGTTTCCGATAAAGATATGAGGACAGACCTTCCCAGTCTATCTCATGTCACTCTGTTTAGGGAGTTTGGTGTAATCTTAAGAATATATTGGTTATACAAGCACGATGCAAGTTTCAGGTGTAAAGCTAGGCAACTCAAACTCCGAAAATCAGATGAGATCATATCGAGCAAGGAGCTCGGTTATATCTCAAATATTATTTCAACCTTCAAAGACTGCAAGTTGATAAGCACAGGTTGTGAGGCATACTTGGCTCATGTAGTGGACACTCGAGTCTTGATCCCATTACTTGAGGAGATTCGTGCCGTAAAGGAGTTTCTATATGTATTCCCGAAAGAGTTATCGGGATTACCACCCGATCGAAAGTTAGAATTTGGCATCGAGGTTATGTCAGGCTCATCTCTAGTGTCCATCGCCCCTTACTGTATGGTACCGACGAAATTGAAGAAACTTAAGACACAAATTCAAGAACTACTAGAGTGATGGTTTATTCGCCTAAGCATGTCACGGTGAAGAGCTTTGATTTTATACATAAAAAAAGAAAGACAGATCAATGAGGTTATTCATTGTCTATCGTCAATTGTGATATCTGTTTCAGAGTATTGACGACTTGTTTAACCAACTTAAGGGAGCAAAGGTGTTCTCTAAAACTTACTTAAGGTCGTGTTACTACCGGCAAAAGATTAAGGAATATGACATAACAAAGATTGCATTTAGGACTTGATGTGGTCACTATGAGTTTCTAATGATGCCTTTTGGTCTTACTAATGCCCTAGTCGTATTTATGGATTTGATGAATAGGATCTTCTATTGGTATTTATATCCGTTTATTGTAGTGTTCATCGACGACATCTTAGCTTACTTGCGTTCAGAGGAAAAGTATGACAATCATCTCTGTATCATGCTACAGACTTTAAGGGAGCGTCAGTTATTCGCCAAGTTTAGTAAGTACAAGTTTTGGTTATCAGAGGTATCGTTTTTTGGTCATGTGGTGGTAGCCAAGGGCATCCGAGTTAACCCTAAAAATTTTGAGCCGTGGTTGAGTAGGAACCACTACTGAATATATCTGAGGTATGTAGTTTCCTAGGTCAAGGAATTGAGAAGCAAGTGAATTTTGTTAGTGAAGGTCTTGTGGAGAAATCATAGTGTTAAGGAAGCGACTTGGGAGACATAGGAAAACATACAACTATAGTATCCATATTTATTATACTCAAGTAAATTTCGAGGATGAAATTTCTTCTTAGGATAGGAGAGTTGTAACACCCTGATTTATATGTTAGTAGTTTTGAGCTAACTTGGTAGGACCTTAGATAAACCCAACGGCTTGGTAGTAAGCCTTAGGTCTGATATAAATTGGTTTAGGTTAGAGTTGAGCCCAAAAAGTATGAAAAGAGGGATTTTTTCATTTAGGCCAATTTTGGAAAGACTAAAGTTGCAGTTAGCCAATAAAAAAATAAACAAAGTTGATTATGTTAAATGGGATTATGCCATTCACGTTGGTATCACCCCTCCACCTTTGTCTTCTTTATCTCTTTCAAAAAACTCATATTCTTCTCTTCACAAGGTCAACCAAAGGTCATATATTTGTACGAAAAGACTTTCTTGCTGAATCAAAGAATGCAAGTTAGGTAATCCCCTCTTTTAAAGTTTTGTTTCAAGCCCTTCATATCCATAAATGGTTGTGGTAACCACAGAGGAAGTTTAGATGGGGTTTTGGGTTTTAGAACCCTAAGTTAATCCTAGTTCTTTTTTATATTTAGAATCTCATTTCTACCTCCCCAAAGTTCATTAGATGAGTTAATAACTTATTCCATTGATTGTTTTAGAGAATGAAGTGGGTGAAAGCTCCAAAAGCAAGGGAGAACATAAAGTGGTGCTTGAGTAAGCATTGAGTTGATTTTTCAGCTTATAGGTGTAAGATAACACACTTATAACTTCTATTTACTTCTTGTAAATCAACATGAGTAGTTTTGATGCTTGTATGAGTATATGAGTCATTTGGGTACATTTGGGGGTTTAAAGCTTAGAAACAGAAGTTTGTTGTTATTCATGCATAAAGTAACGATATTTCATAATCCTTAAACTTTAAATAAGCTTTAAATATCATTTAGGGTTCTTAGGGACATTTTAAGAGTATTTTGTGAGGTTTTAGACGAGAGAAACAAATTTTTCTAGGTTGAGGGTATCAATATTGTATGAACAGTACCAATACTGCTAGTCGTAAATGGGCAAAATTCAAAGTGTTTGTGAGGAAAATATTGATACCCCATTCAATGAATATCAATACTACTCATTTGGTATCAATACTTAAGAGCCTAGTAACGATACTCGGGTACTTGATCAGACTCTAGTAGCCAATTTTGGTATCGATATCGATGGTAGAGTATCAATACTCCCAATAAGGGTATTGATACCAGAGTATTTTTCAAAATATCAAAAGTAATTTTGGTACCGGTATTCATGGGAGTATCGATACTGAGGGTAGAATATCAATACTCTTGATAGGGATATCGATACTAGGGGATTTTCCAAAACATGGAATGCAATTTTGGTACCAATACTTGGGAAGTATCGATACCCTAGGAAGGGGAGTACCGATACCCAAGGAGTAGTATCGGTACCATCGTGAATATTGAGGCGGTAAGCCTAGCTTGTAGTAGAAGGAAGAAGGTGGGGGTTTTATTGAAAAAGGAACTCTCCAATAAGAATACAGGAGAAAACCTTAATATTTCTGTGATAACATAAGATCTTAATGAGGTAAGATTCCATAGGACTTATGCCTTTTTGTTGTTCGGGAAACAATTAGGACATCCGAGTCACTTTGTATGACGTTTGTGTAATAGAATGAAGATTATATGGAGATATCCAAACTAGTGCTTGGGCACTTAAAATGTTAGTTGGATGATAGTGACCCAGACACATCCAGAGTACTTGAGAAGAGTGTACTAGCTTGGTAAAATTCCGACTCTATGTGACCCAGACCTAACCCAGGTATCATAAGATGTTGATGCTATATGACCTAGATCTTACTTGAAATATGCTAAGTAAGCAAATAGGGGTATGAGTACTGTGATTCTATGGTGACCCTGAGCTACACCATAATTTTTACTTTCGTTGTATAATTAATGTACGCATGATTCATAACTGTGCACGTAGCCAGGGACGGAGCTCCCTTAGGACCCAAGGGCCCCCTGATCCCTGTTAAAATTTATATATTCAATATAATTTTAGTTTAATAGTATTTTGGTTTATGTACAAATAAATATTTAAATTTAAAAATATAAAAATTTATTAAATATTTAATCAAGTAGGGGTCGAACTAAATAATGATAAGTCTGTGTTCTCAAATTTTTGGTCTAATTACAATTTAAGTCATTGTAAGTTTAAATATTAGACAAATTAAAAGTTGTCTTTTGAGTTTTGAGTTTTTTTTTTAATTTAGGGTGAATACAAGGTAATATATGTACAAAGACTTTCAACTATTTGACAATGAACACTCATACCCCTACATACGTGCTTGAACTCGGGACCTCAATGATAACAATAATCCCTTAATCACTAAGGTCTCTTGGTTCATACTGAATTTCGTATAGTTTAATATTTTGGCCCCTGTCAATATTTAATTATGTCTCCGTCTTTGTACGTAGCATGTTGATATGTTGAATGCATGTTGTATAGTTAGGTTATTCACATGACACTAAGCTGAGTTCGAGTCGGGTAAGGCGGATCGTATTTTTAAGGGGCGAGATCGGGTCGGTTTAGGTATGGGTAGAGGATGAAAAAACTTTGACCCGACCCTAACTAAGGAGAATAATATAACTTTCTTAAAAAATATTATTATTTAATTAAATCCTTATTTTTTTAGTCATGTCAGATTAAATTTATACTCTAAAAATTTAGATCAGATCAAAATCAAGTGAATGATACATATTTTTAGATTTGATCATAACAGATTTAGATAACTAATACATATTTTCAGATCAAATCAGATTTATTAAAAATTCGACCCGTTATCATCCATATCAGTAGGTATCAAAATATGATGCGGGGAATGTGGGGACCTTTATCCGTGATTATCGGCGAGTTTTGTGTTTTATATTTGTTGTCGTTTCATACGATAAATAACATGTACAAGATTCTTCACTTGCTTTGCTCCCGGTCCTACCATAGCTGTTTCGCGCAAATGATGCAATCAATTAAACTTTTTTTTTTTTTTTCACATTTTAAAAAATATTTTTAACTTCCATAGTTTCGTTTCTGTTTTTTATTAATTTTTCTGATAGTCTCAGATAATTGTATCAGCAAAGATGAAGAAAAATATATTAAAAAAAAGGATAAACTAAAAAATTATCCTTAATTTACTTTGAGTTTACATAAAGTCTATAATTAATATTTTATATGAAATGAAGGAATTAGAATAATTATTAAACTATTTTATTAATATGCCACATCATTAAATTAATGACTTTAAAAATTATATCTATAATTTAAGTTAAATATTATATAAAAAATATGAAAAAAAATATTGTTTGGTGCCATGAACATGTAAGATGTGAGGTTTATATTAAAGTTTATCCTCACGGATGATTAACAAAATCATAGAATAAAATATATGAATATAAATGATAACATCATTAGTTGTTGCTACTAAAATGATAATTTAAATTAGTTTAAAAATGATAATATAAATATTTTTATAAGTTATATAATCACACAATTAGAGTCACATGAAATTATAGTTAATCATATTTAATAAATAATACATTCATATGTCAATGAAACATTTTTAGTTTTTGTTACTTAAATTTTATGTTATTATTTTAACAATAATTAGAGATATTATCAATTTAAATATATTAAAAATATTAAATTTGGAGCAATTAAATTTTAGTTTTGTTTTTGTCATATGTTACCCATGTTTTCATTTGTTTCAGATTGGATGTGAGATGAGAAAACAAATATATTTTAAGGTTAAAATGAGACCAGAGGATAGAATGCAAATAGAAAAATATAAACCTTAGTAATAAATATTAACCTAATTAAATTTAATAATAGTGTATAAGTGGAGGATTCATCAGATATAAAGATAATATATAAAAAAAGTTAAGAATACTCTTTCTAGCTTTTATCCAACATTGTTAACAAACATAACCTAAATATTTCAATATGTCTATATAAATTAACACCGTTAATATATATTAAATTACATTGTTGTCTCTATAGTTTTATTTTTAAATATACTTTTAGAGAAGACTCTTCATGTGAAATGTGTATCCTCTATGTACTGCCATATCAGTCGAATCTAGGGAAGACGCGCCTGTGAAATGCGCTTTCTTGCCACATAGGCAAGGCGCGTTGCAGGAAACGTATCTTCTTGCCTCGATTTCATAAATGATGTTAGTTTGGTAAATTATTAGAAATGGGTGTCAATCCGGTGTTCTTATTTTTTAGATGATTTTTTTTTGGATAAAATTGCCCATTATTGGAATTATTTTTATTCGTTCAAAATATATATTTGTTGTAGACACCTATTTTTGTCCGAGATATAAATATTATATTATAATAATAATTATTATTATTATTATATTATATGATTATTATTATTATTATTATTTATTATTATTATTAATATTTATTACAACTATTTGCAGGCCCAATTAAAAAGCCCCAACAGAAGCCCAATTCCCAGATGTAATCCATTGTTACACGCTACCTCATGCAACAGATGTCCCAGGTCTCCAAGGTCACCACGAATACAACAATCAAGCACACCATGGTCCTCCTTCTTCATCAGCTGCTACGCGAGGAGGCACCTCGGATCGAGTCAACCCCAAGTTAGCTACAAGACAGAAAACAAAAACAAATCAGCCATCGAAAATCCCACACAACAAAGTCAAAAAACAAATCCCACCAATTTCTTACCTAAACCTTGAAATTTTTGGGGTTTCTACTTACCGCATCAATCATTCATCATCCAACAATCACGCATGCAAAGACAAAATGGAGTCAGATTAAAAGAAGCATTGGAAAAACAAAGAAATGGGGGGATTTCATCAAGAAATAGGAGGTTCGAAGGGTTCTCGATTTTTCAACAGAGGATAGGGAAAATGTTGTAAAGGGGAATTAAAACTCCGGATGAAAATTGTAAATAGAGGGCTCAGTTTTTCAACAGAAAAAAAAAAATTATAAACAGGGGTAAAGGGATTTTGATCTTCCATTTTTTAGTATTCGAGAGAAACAATTTTCGAAGGTCGATTTCCCATTTTTTGTATGGACAAGCAATGTAACAAGGTCTTCTTCCCTGTTACGAAGAAAACGCAATGAATATAAGGCAGTAGAAATAAAACCTCAAAAACATCTTTATTTGTTTTTTTTTTTGTTTTCTTATTATTATTCAAAAGGGGAGTTCGAACCAACTGAAAAAAAAGGAATTTACCTGTGTTCTTTTTCGAGTCTTCGCCGGAAGTTGGAGAATTCCTAGCATCGCTGGAAACAAGAGGAGGAGCCTAGCCATCGGGTTGCGCCAATACCAACCGACAAACGTAGGGTACCACTGCAATTGTTTTATTTACGTATTTTGCATCTCATGAATTCATAAGTAATGTAATATTATATATATATACATATATGGTATATTATAATTAATAAATATATGTATATAATTTTTATATATCACATGACATAGTTTTTTTATCATAATATTTATTTAATTAATTCTGGCATGATATCATTTTGGTATGATTTGCATGATACTCTCATGTACATAACTCGACACTATTACATAATTTGATTAAGGGTAATATTCTTTTAATTTAAAATTGTTTTAAGTGGGTTGTCTTAACTGATTAGATATCCGCTTTTGACGATTTTAAACTAGAAGTGTATCCCATTAGTGACACCTAAAAAATGATCCATCACTTTAAAATTTGGGAATAGAAGAAAAAGAAATGTTCGTCTATTTAAATTTATCGAGAAAAGGTCGTTATAACTATTTAAGATCTGGTCTCGATATTTGTAAATAATCGAATATTCTTTATCATTCTAAAAGCTTGATAATTTTAACTTAATCAATCTTGTTGCTTTTGAATATGGTGGAATTCATGTGTTGTTATTTGTTGGGGATCATAAATCAAATTAAAATCGAATTTGTAAATTTCATTGCAAAGACATTAATTAATCGACGAGGTACCGATTTAGGGCGTTGTGGGGGTGCTAATCCTTCCTCACGCGTAACCGACTCCCGAACCTATTTTCTGGTAACGCAAACCTAAATTTGTTATTTTAATTAAAATTAATTTTTATTTAAAATGACAACATTTTTGGGTGTCCAATCACACCATAATCAAAGATTGGTGGCGACTCTTCGAACCTGTTTTTTATCGTGAATGAATTCTCAAATTTTTGAAACGAGAGGTTTTCTAAAATCACATTGTTTTTAATTAAAAATTGTAATCTTAAGAGAATAATTAAAAATGACGCGGTTTCCAAAATCTCGCACTTGAAAAAAAATCGTTTGGACAGCTTGGCGACTCTGCTGGGGACTTTTTTTAGAGAGTCAGGCCGATAGTCGATTAATTAATTGTCTTTGCAATTGAAAGTTATAAATTCGTTCTAATTTGGTTTTTTGATCCCCTGTTTGATTTTAATGTTGTTTGTTCGGAATTTGATTAGCAAATAAATAGTTGTACTGATCTGTTTGCTATTTGTTTCAGATTAATTATGTGTTTAAAGAGGATTGATTTTGGAGTGTTTTGTAATTGTGTTGTTTTATTTTCGCTTTTCCTCACACACTGCACAGTTGTATTTGCATAACATGAGCTAAAACCCCGCTCTGTCCTATTTAAGTAGGAGTGAGAGACTACTCCCTCGTGTGGTTTTCACCTCCGCATGGGATAGTGGATCGCTCCTGGAGCTCACGCCTTATGGTCCTCGTGATGGTATTCACCTCCGCATGGACATAAGGAGGTGTGTTCCCTCGAAATTGAACTCGGTCCTTAAAGCCTGTGATGGGCCAGGATTGAGGGTTCGACAGCCCAAGAGGGCACCGACAAGGACAATTCGAGAACCTATTACTTTAGAACCGAACCCAGCATATAGTAAACATAGAGCCTGAACTTAGGTCGAGCCTAACCCGAACCTTAAGAATCCCGTGAGGAGTGTACACAAGGAAAAGCTTTTTGGGTCATTTATTTTCGTTTTTGTGAATAAATGCATGCGAACTAGAAATCATGCGGTTAGGTTTATTTTCTCGAACAAGCATGCGAATTAGATATCATGCGGTTAGGATTATTTGCAAATAACAAAAGCATGGAGGTAGATATCATGTCGGGTAGGATTTACTAAGCATGATTGGGTAGTCAGCATGTGAGGGTAGGTTTTATTTGTTACGATACTCATTATTTTGTTGTTTATATTATGTGTACTAACCCATTTTGGTTTTATGTCTATTTTATTTTTAATTTATTGCATTTGCATATTCATGTCATCCAAAGGTGTTAATTCGCAAGTGATTGACTAATAAGAAGGCTGGTCATAATGAGGCAAGAAATTCTTAACCATGTAATCAAAATCGAAGATCCGGAGGCGTTCAGATGATTTATGAAGAAGGATATCTGATGAATGAAGAAATTTGAACCTGATTGAAGACCGATCCACAAAGAAAGACATCCTGAAGATGTTCCCTCAGGAGATAGATGCAGTAATGCCAAAGACGAGAAGACCCTTCACAAAGACGTAAAGAGCACTATCCATTGAAAGTGGAGATATAGATCCCAAGATTCAATCCAAGGACAACCGATTCATCAAATGTGATAAAATACGCCGACCATTTTGGAGATGCAATGCTAGATTCTATGAAGAGTACGGTTCAAGTAAATGAAGAATCACAATTGTATTTTGATTACATGGTGTAAATAAATCTTGTTGTCTAAATGAAGGTTGTTCTATAGCGGTCACTGTTGGGATTAACACCTTTTGCATTTGCATTTGGCATCCACATTTGCATTTGCATTGCTTTAATTTAAGCATTTTTACATGCATCAATCATGAAAACATGAGAGTAACTCGTGAAGGATCTGTGGCAGAGAAATATTGGGAAAGTCCAAGAATCACTATAATACAAGGGAGAGAGCCATGGAAGATAGGATTGCTCAAATTGAAAAAATTCAACTGCAGTTGCAAGATGATCTAAGGAAAATGCAAGAGGACATGCTTAAGGCTCAAGAAGATATGCTGTCTAAGTTGGCAAGTTTGTCGGAAGGGAGAAACCCAGAACATGGAAAGACCCCTGAGCAAATAACTGGAGAAACACTTTATCCTCCAGGGTTTACCCCAGTACAGTCTCAAAATGTCCAAGGAATGTCTGTCCCTACTAAAGTACACATCAATCCCGTTGGCGTTGCTGTGAATCTTCAACCGGAACCTAGTTCGTACCCCGAAGAAAGTCCATGTCACCAAGTCCCGGACCTTGATGAAGAGGCCAAAAAGAATGAAAACAAACAATTTCGGGAACAATTCGAACAATTAGCAAGTGAAGTCCAGATTATGAAGGAAGGCACCAGTATGTATCGATTGGACGCTAAAGAGTTTAGTTTAGTTCCTGATTTGGTCCTGCCTCCAAAATTCAAAACTCCCGACTTCGAGAAATTCGACGGTACTAGATGCCCTTCTGCCCATATTACAATGTTCTGCAGAAAAATGACTGGGTACATAGGGGACGATCAGTTTTTGATCCATTGTTTCCAAGAAAGCTTGACAGGCTCAGCTTTACGATGGTATAACCAACTAAAAAGAGCTGATATTAGGTCATGGAAAAACCTTGCTAAATCCTTTCTCGACCAGTATGAACATGTGAAAGATGTCAGGCCTAACAGATTGGTGTTGCAAGGAATGAAGAAGAAGCACAGTGAAAGTTTCAGACAATATGCTCAGAGATGGAGGGAGGTAGCAGTGCAAGTGCACCCACCATTAGAAGAGGAGGAAACGAATATGCTTTTCATTAGTACTTTGAAGGCTCTTTTTCTCTCTCACCTTATCGGTAATCCTTCCCGAAGTTTTTCTGATATAGTTACGACAGGAGAAATGATCGAAATGGAAATTAAAAGCGGGAAGCTCGAGGGAGGAGAGTCCAGCAACAAGCCGCTAAAGAGGGAAAAGGAAAATGAAGTCACCAACGTGAGCCAGTACGATTCCAATAACATCACAATGTCCCAATCTCAGGGAACGGTAGCACCACCTCAAAATGACAATAGACAAGGGGCAAGGGACCCGAGGAGAGGGAGGCCTCAATTTGATCAAATTCCTATGACTTATAAGGAGTTATTTCGTGATTTATACGATCGACATCTAGTCTCTCCTTATCATGTGGTACCCATACAACCTCCTTATCCAAAATGGTACGATGCTAATGTTAAGTGTGATTACCATGGTGGGAATCCCGGACATTCTATTGAAAATTGCACTGCATTCAAAAGGGTCATCCAAACTTTGAGAAGGAGGAATGTTATCAATTTTGGTGACAGTGGACAACCAAGTCTATCCCAAAATCCATTGCCAAACCATGCAGGAACTGGAATTAACGCAATCGCTGAAAGAAAATGATGAGTTTTGTATTGAACAATCGGACTGTGGAGAAGCTGCCTGTAGTTTATAAATCTTTTGCAGAGGAGTGCGCTATAACTTTTTCCTATTGTCCATACTCTGGGGTAATAGGTGATCTGATGTAAAGGGTTAAGCTGTGTGTTTTTACTTGCTTTTAATAAATGATGCATTCCATTGGTCCAAAATGGAAAACATTCTCCCATGTATTTCATTTTTGGTTGTATAATGTATATATTATTTCTTTCTACTTACTTATATGGGAAAAGATTCTCCCATATATATATATGTATGTATATTCTCTTCCGGTATTCTTTCAGGAACTCAGATATCAATGATACAAATGCTAATGATTCTGACCCGGAGATTGATTTCGAGATGCCCATATGTCAAGGGGAAGTCAAAGGTTGTGATGACAATGAGGGATGTGAACTACCTTTGGAATTACTAAAGATGGTGGAACAGGAAGATAAACAAATTATGCCTCACGAAGAGCTTACAGAGATCTTGAATCTGGGTACAAATGAGGAAAGAAAGAAGTAAAGATTGGTACCACCCTGTCTGCTAGAAGGAAGACATAGCTTGATGGAGTTGCTTCAAGAATTTAAAGATGTATTTGCTTGGTCATACGAAGATATGCCAGGTCTGGATACAAGACTGGTTGTCTATAAATTGCCGATAATGCCTAATGGTAAGCCCGTACAACAGAAACTGAGAAGAATGAGACCTGAGATGCTGCTCAAAATTAAAGAAGTAACAATTTGATGTCAGTTTTCTCGCAGTGGCCAAATATCCTGAGTGGGTGGCGAATATTGTCCCAGTGCCAAGGAGGGATGAGAAAGTTCGAATGTGTATCAACGACAGAGATCTCAGCAGAGCGAGTCCAAAGGATAATTTTCCTTTGCCACATAAAGACACTTTAATGGATGATACCGCTGGAAATTCTTTATTCTCATTTGTGGGTGGTCTCCCTAGCTACAATCAAATTAAAATGCACTTTGAAGATATGAAGAAAACGACGTTTGTCACTAATGGGGGCACCTGCATTGTATGGAAGATTAGCCCGTTGGCAAATCCTGTTGCCTGAATTTGATATCCAATTTGTAAACCAGAAAACGGTTAAAGGGAGTGCCATAGCAGAATTAATTGTAAGTAGGGCTTCCGAACAATATGAACCGTTGAATTTTGATTTCCCAGATGATGATTTAATGGCTATCTCGATGGAAGAAACAATTGCATCCACTAGGAAATACTGGAAGATGAACTTTGATGGCGCTTCAAATGCCTTGGGGCATGAAATTGGGGCAATCTTGGTCTCACCAGATGAAGAGCATTATCATTTTACCAGTCGGCTCAATTTTGATTGTACAAACAATATGGCCGAGTATGAAGCTTGTGTCATGGGTCTTAGAGCTGCTATTGAACTCAAGGTGAAAATGCCCAAGGTATATGGCGATTCAACTCTCGTAATCTACCAACTCAGAAGAGAATGGGAAACAAAAGATCCTAAACTGGTGGAATATCGTAAATTAGTCTTGGAACTTATTGAAGAATTTGAAGAAGTGACTTTCAATTACCTCCCCAGAGAAGAAAATCAAGTGGCAGATGCATTGGCTCCTCTGGCAGCAGCCTTTAAGATGAACGAGCATGCAAATATGATGTCTATTGAGATAAAAGCTTATGAGTGTTCACCCCACTACTTTAGTATTGAAGAAGAAGAAGAAGCTAGAAGGCCTTGGTACTAGGGTACCTTGCAATATATAAGGTATCAAAGTTATCCCGAGTAGGCGACCAAGAATGACAGCGGGATATGTGCCCAATGAGGAGACTCTATACGAGAAAAACTTGAATCAAGTCCTATTAAAGTGTGTGGACATTGAAGATGCCAAGACCGTTCTTGAAGTACATGAAGGAGTATATGGCACCCATGCTAATGGAATTACGGAGATAGAATGCACACCCCTCCTCATTAGTTGCATGTGATGATAGCCCCGTGGCCGTTTTCTATGTGTGGGCATGGATGTTATTTTTCCGAAAGCATCAAATGATCATCGCTTTATTCTGGTAGCAATTGATTACCTCACCAAGTGGGTAGACGCAGCTTCCTATGGGAGTGTTACCCAGTCAACGGTATGTAAGTTCTTGAAGAAGGAAATCATCTGTAGATATGGCTTACCGGAGAGGATTACTTCTGACAATGCATAGAATTTAAACGTCAAGATGATGAAGTCTGTCTATGAGCAATTCAAAAGAGAGCATTATAATTCCCCTACTTATCGCCCGGAGATGATTGAGGCAGTAGAGACAGCTAATGAGAACATTAAGAGGCTTATTGAGAAGATGACTGAAACTTATAAAGATTGGCACGAGAAGTTGCCATTTGCTCTGTTTGTCTATCGGACTTCTGTGCAGACGTTAACTGGGGCAACTGTTTTCTTTGGTTTATGGGATGAAAATTGTCCTACCTATTGAGGTGAATTTCCTTCACTTCGGATCTTGTCAGAGGTGAAGCTAAATGAGGCAGAATGGGTACAGGCCATATATGACCAACTGAATTTAATTGAATAAAATAGATTGAAAGCTATTTGTCATGGTCAGATATACCAGAGGCGGATGATACGAGCACATGGTAAGAAAGTTCTCCCTCGAGAAGTCCATGAAGGGGATCTGATGCTCAGGAGGATATTGCTCGTTCCAAAAGATTTCCGAGGGAATTGAATGCCCAAGTGGGAAATATCCTATGTTGTCAAGAAAGCCTTTTTTGGGGAGCTCTAGTCTTGATTAAGATGGATGAGTCCGAATTACCTTATCCAGTGAACTCCGACGCAACTAAGAGGGGTTTTGCTTAAAGATAAAAAAAATGAAAAATGAAAAAAATGAAAAAAAATGAAATAAATGAAATAAATGAAAAATAAAAATAGAAAAAAATGGAAAAAATAAAAAATTAAAAAAGAAGAAGAAAAAAACAAAAAAAATAAAAGGGGGTTCAAGATGCAAACTCGAAAAGGGCATTTTGAAACCAAATGAGATCAAGTTGAAAACCCGCAGAGGGCGGCTTGAGTTAAATTCAGAATTCGTACATGGTGGAGGTTCTGAATTATTTTTGGAAGTGGAAAGAGCTCATGACATGAGTAGTGACAATGATAGTTGGTGATCAGGATTGAGACTAAAGATTAACGAGTCTCTATGAAAGCAACCAGAGGAGAAATTGAATGCACATGAGATTCAACACTGGTTTACGGCATCCAATAATGGGAGATTTTAGGGTTCAGAAGTAGCTTTGCACTCGTAGGTGTCATCACAATTTTGGAATTCCTTTTGATAGAAGCTATGCTCGGGTCATTCTAACGGCGTGCCAGTTCAAAAGCATTTGTGTTATTGATATTTGAATATGCCTATCCTTTTGTTCTTTTTCCAGTTAAAAGTTTGCCATATAGTTGCTAAAAATTCTTTGCATTTATAAATAAAGAGATATTTTTCCTTTCCAATTCCCCTTTTACAAGCATTTGATTTTGAAAAAGTTAAAACATATAGCTTAGTTTGTGGTACATTGGATCATTTTGTATTGTTATGCAAAAGATGTTGAAAAGGAAGGTATTCTGAAGCTAACGTTGGTTTTAGCATGTATGTTTGTATGGCTGCGGGAAGCAGAAATCATGGGATTCATAGAAAATTCCAACCATTAATATATGACACAAAGAGATTGTCATTCATCAGGATGGTCATGGGTACTGGCGGGTTTCAAGAAAGAAAGAAGTCAAAGTCCCGTCAAGCCGAGAGATATGACATTGAGATTGTTAACTGGGGTGAATTGGTCAAATGTCGGTGCCCAAGACGAAATCGAGGTTCATCAGAATCAAAGAAGATGATGTTCCTTCGAAGGAAAAATGTGTTGAATTGCGTAATCGCATACATTTTAGGCATGAATAGGATCATGACATTGCATGGTGACTTAAATGTTTACAGGTTTCCCAATGATAGTGGAAGATTGAATATATTAAAGCATCAAGATGATGATGACTAGTTTTGAACTCCTAAAAAGAATGATGACAACAATTGAGCCAGAATAGATCCATGTATCTAAGGGCTTTCTGACGAGTTTTCGCGATGAAGATGAATTTTCAGAAATTTTCTCGAACTTAGAATGTTCGAGTATAATATTTTCAAACATACATTAATGATTGATAATGTTTGATTTTCAGGTTCGACCTTTGAAACAAACCAAACTAAAGCCTTCACAAAAAGTAGTGAAGCAAAAGAAGATTGTTCGAGTCTTATACTCTCTGAAGAAATAGGGGGCAGACGCGATCGTTGAAGATTATTCGAGTCTTATACTCTCTGAAGAAATAGGGGGCAGACGCGATTGATGAAGATTGTGGATCTTATACTCTCTGAAGAAATAGGGGGCAGACGTGATCGTTGAAGATTGTTCGAGTCTTATACTCTCTGAATAAATAGGGGGCAGACGCGATTGTTGAAGATTGTTCGAGTCTTATACTCTCTGAAGAAATAGGGGGCAGACGCGATCGTTAGAGATTATTGTTCGAGTTCTAGTCCTTGAAGAAAATTGGGCAGACCCGTAGGAAGATTATTGTTCGAGTTCTAGTCCCTGAAGAAAATTGGGCAGTCTCGTAGAAAGATTATTGTTCGAGTTCTAGTCCCTGAAGAAAATTGGGCAGACCCATAGGAAGATTATTGTTCGAGTTCTAGTCCTTGAAGAAAATTGGGCAGACCCGTAGGAAGATTATTTTTTGAGTTCTAGTCCCTGAAGAAAATTGGACAGTCTCGTAGGAAGATTATTGTTCGAGTTCTAGTCCCTGAAGAAAATTGGGCAGTCTCGTAGGAAGATTATTGTTCGAGTTCTAGTCCCTGAAGAAAATTGGACAGACCCGTAGGAAGATTATTGTTCGAGTTCTAGTCCCTGAAGAAAATTGGGCAGTCTCGTAGAAAGATTATCGTTCGAGTTCTACTCCCTGAAGAAATAGAGAGCGAACCCGTAAAAAGAAGATTGTTCGAGTTCTATACTCCCTGAAGAAAAAGAGAGCGAACCCGTTTGCAGAAGATTTTTCAAGTCTCACTTACCTTGAAGGAGGAATGGGACAAATCCCTTATCAAGTTTCAAAGCGAAGATGAATTTGGACAAAAACGCGTTGTTTTTTTATCTTTGCCCTATTCTTGTTAACACAAGAATAAGCAAAGAGGGGCAACTGTAGACACCCATTTTTGTCCGGGATATAAATATTATATTATAATAATAATAATTATTATTATTATATTATATGATTATTATTATTATTAATATTTATTACAACTATTTGCAGGCCCAATTAAAAAGCCCCAACAGAAGCCCAATTCCCAGATGTAATCCATTGTTACACGCTACCTCATGCAACATATTCCCAGGTCTCCAAGGTCACCACGAATACAACAATCAAGCACACCATGGTCCCCCTTCTTCATCAGCTGCTACGCGAGGTGGCACCTCTGATCGAGTCACCCCCAAGTTAGCTACAAGACAGAAAACAAAAACAAATCAGCCATCGAAAATCCCACACAACAAAGTCAAAAAACAAATCCCACCAATTTCTTACCTAAACCTTGAAATTTTTGGGGTTTCTACTTACCGCATCAATCATTCATCATCCAACAATCACGCATGCAAAGACAAAATGGAGTCAGATTAAAGGAAGCATTGGAAAAACAAAGAAATGGGGGGATTTCATCAAGAAATAGGAGGTTCGAAGGGTTCTCGATTTTTCAACAGAGGATAGGGAAAATGTTGTAAAGGGTATTAAAACTCCGGATGAAAATTGTAAATAGAGGGCTCAGTTTTTCAACAGAAAAAAAAATTATAAACAGGGGTAAAGGGATTTTGATCTTCCATTTTTTAGTATTCGAGAGAAACAATTTTCGAAGGTCGATTTCCCATTTTTTGTATGGACAAGCAATGTAACAAGGTCTTCTTCCCTGTTACGAAGAAAACGCAATGAATATAAGGCAGTAGAAATAAAACCTCAAAAACATCTTTATTTGTTTTTTTTTGTTTTCTTATTATTATTCAAAAGGAGAGTTCGAACCAACTGAAAAAAAAAAGAATTTACTTGTGTTCTTTTTCGAGTCTTCGCCGGAAGTTGGAGAATTCCGAGCATCGCTGGAAACAAGAGGAGGAGCCTAGCCATCGGGTTGCGCCAATACCAACCGACAAACGTAGGGTACCACTGCAATTGTTTTATTTACGTATTTTGCATCTCATGAATTCATAAGTAATGTAATATTATATATATATACATATATGGTATATTATAATTAATAAATATATGTATATAATTTTTGTATATCACATGACATAGTTTTTTTTATCATAATATTTATTTAATTAATTCTGGCATGATATCATTTTGGTATGATTTGCATGATACTCCCATGTACATAACTCGACACTATTACATAATTTGATTAAGGGTAATATTCTTTTAATTTAAAATTGTTTTAAGTGGGTTGTCTTAACTGATTAGATATCCGCTTTTGACGATTTTAAACTAGAAGTGTATCCCATTAGTGACACTTAAAAAATGATCCATCACTTTAAAATTTGGGAATAGAAGAAAAAGAAATGTTCGGCTATTTAAATTTATCGAGAAAAGGTCGTTATAACTATTTAAGATCTGGTCTCGATATTTGTAAATAATCGAATATTCTTTATCATTCTAAAAGCTTGATAATTTTAACTTAATCAATCTTGTTGCTTTTGAATATGGTGGAATTCATGTGTTGTTATTTGTTGGGGATCATAAATCAAATTAAAATCGAATTTGTAAATTTCATTGCAAAGACATTAATTAATCGACGAGGTATCGATTTAGGGCGTTGTGGGGGTGCTAATCCTTCCTCACGCGTAACCGACTCCCGAACCTATTTTCTGGTAACGCAAACCTAAATTTGTTATTTTAATTAAAATTAATTTTTATTTAAAATGACAACATTTTTGGGTGTCCAATCACACCATTATCAAAGATTGGTGGCGACTCTTCGAACCTGTTTTTTATCGTGAATGAATTCTCAAATTTTTGAAACGAGAGGTTTTCTAAAATCACATTGTTTTTAATTAAAAATTGTAATCTTAAGAGAATAATTAAAAATGACGCGGTTTCCAAAATCTCGCACTTGAAAAAAAATCGTTTGGACATTTGTTTCACCAAATTAATTAAACAAAGTGCAAAAGGTTTGGAGTAGCTTTTTTCTATATTCTTTTTTTCCTCAAATTCAAATTAAACGTGTTTAATAATTTATTTTATATTTACAAATATACTCTTATAGTGATAATTATATTTATATAAATTATAATTAAATTTATATAAAATAAAATAAGTATATTATTAAATACTAATTCAAATAAATTAAAATTAAAAATTATTTTTTCTAAAAAAATCGTATGCAAAACATTATCCAAGAGAACTAGACATATTTATTTAATTCATATTACATGATGAAAAAAAGATCATATTTTATAAATTTCTTTCAATAATGATTATTAATGAAGTGATATAGATTTTATACGTAATTTTTATCAAATAAAAGTATAAAATATAAATATTATTAATATAAATTATAATTTTTTTTTGTTGCCCTCTCGGTTCTAAGGCTTTGTTTTGACTAATCCGAACCTACCCGCGTCGCACACCTGACTTTGGTGCGTGAGTCTCCCAACAGTGATTTTCTGCATATACAAGGATTAGAACTTGAGACGTTGCTTAAGAGATATCAAGTTGCTTACCACTTGAACCAACCCCTGTTAAATTATAATTTAATAATTTTAATTAATTTAATTTCAGTTAAATTAACAACAAATTCAGTCAAAATTTAATTATTAATATAAATGTAAATGAAATAACTTAATAACTTTTAGTTAAATTAATATTGCATAATTTATTTTAGTCATGTATATATACCTGAATAATTTGACTTGAATACAATTTGGAAGTAAGTGAAATAAAAATCTCACCAAACCAGATATGTGGGAAGATGCTTTTTTACTTTTCGGTTAATAGTTGAAAATTATGTGGCGATGAAAACCAGGAGCCTTTGGGTCAACTTGTTTGAATATTTTGGTATTGATATAATTTTAGTAAAATTTATAGTCCTCTTAATAAAAAAATGTTTAAATTCCCCAAGTGAATCCAAAAGGTTGAATAAATACAGCTATGCGGGTGACGACCTAATTGTCACGGCCTCTCTTGTTCTTATTTTTTTAATTTTCTTTTAATTCATATCTAAATAAATATTATTTCCGTTTTGATTTCGTTCTTTCCGTATATTCTTGAAGAGTTAGTTTTTGTTTGCTTTTATAGCACGATTTCTCTATCGTTATGGTAGTTTAGCGTTCCGTATTGCATTTATTAAGGCACACTTCCTTTTAAGGAAAGATCGATGATATTTCATAGTTAGATCTCCTTTTACGACAGTTTACTGGTGCATTCAAAATTATTCGCAGAGCAATCTATCATATTATTTCTCTCAATCTCCATGTTTACATAAATATCGTGTCTAGGTTAGACTAGAGACATGAAAATTATTAATAGTAGCTATGTTTTCGTGGAAGATGAAATATATATTTCAAGGAATGTTTTTTTTTCTTTACACCATTTGGGTATATATCTTCAAATTGTGTTCTCTTTATTGTATTTTACATTTTTATTTAATGAAAACTTCGTGAGTTAAGATCCACTTATACCGAATAAAACTCTTTTACTTTTACGCCTTTTTAGGACTATTGGATTGAGAGAAATCAAAGAATGAGATTAACTGTAATATCCCAAAATTTTGGTGGGTGACTAAACTGTAAGTTTTGGAAGTTTAGTGGCTAAAATATAAACTTTTTAAAAGTTTAAGGACCAAAAGTGTAATTTTCAAAAGTTATATATTTTAACTTATAAATGAACAATTTGACCTAAAAAAAGAAATTTCGTGGTAATCATATTTTCGGTACAGAATTTTTGTTAAAAGCTATAAAGCGATAAAATTTGGTATATAAATTGGATAACCGAATCGAATCGGAAGTCTACAAAAATTTGAAGGAATATAATTTTGGGTTAGAAAAATTATATGAATATTTTAATTAGTGAAATTTAAGTTGGCTTGGTGGAATTTGGTGAGAATTGTACTATAAAGTGAAATAGTGCAATTTAGTGATTAAATTGAATTTTGGAAAATTTGAGGGTCAAAAAAAATTGGAAGATGAGATTTTTATGGTCGAATAATAATATTAAAATGGAGATGACGGAGTGGCATTAGAGTAAATTCTAGAGTTCATTAATGACAATTTGGGGTTTTCGCCCAAAATGAATAAAAAAATATTTTATTAGCTTTTAAAAGTTAGAAACTTGGGAAATTTTTTTAGACATTTCGTGAACTCCTCTTCTCTTCTTTAGCTACTGTTGAATTCCATAGCCAAAGGTTAGTTGTCCCCCCCCTTTTTGGTCCAATTTATTAGGATAGGACTAGGATGTGAAATAGGAAATTATTCTACTCTAAATTCTCTACAAGATTATGTAATTATTTCTTTGTATCATGCTTGAATGGTGAAAGTGGGTGATTTAGGTGGATGAAGAGGAGACTTGGATTCATTGAAATTTATTGAACTAAAGTTGGAAATGGATGTTAGTAGTGTTGTAGAATTGAAATCAACTAGGAAAATTAATTGAAGTACATTAAGGGAGCAAGATGAGATTTTCGGCCATTGATGAAATTGTTAGGAACTTGGTTGAATTTGATTTGCTTTGTTTTGAATTTGATTGGAATGGTATATAAATGGTGTGTTGGTGATTAAATTGTGAATGAATCAAATTGGGGACCATTAGAGTGAAGATTGCAAAGTTTTGGCCATAGGGAAGAAATTAAGGGAAAATGTTGAAAAATTTCCTATGGTCTAAAAATGATATTAGAAGTGTTCTATGCGATTTGGAGATCAATTTGAATCATTTGGAAGCTTAAATTAGAAAAAGGGTTAGTTTGTAAATTGTGAGAATTATGGGACTTAAATGTGTAAATTTGCAATATGAGGTACTTAATGTTGATTTTTAATAAGTATATGCTGGAATTTAAGTTGAAAAGTTAGTTGGAACCAAATTACAATATTATTAAATTGAAATGGCAGAATTCGAAAGGTCCCAAACTTTAGGGACTTGTTTATGATTTTGCAAAGGTGTTGGTACTATTCTGAACAGGGAATTTCAATGCTGGAAATATTATTGATATGCTGGTTTTTGAGTTTAATTATTGAGTTGAAAGCAAATTACAAATTTATAAATGTAGGTGGTTGAAATCGAAAGTTTAGGAAAGATTGGGTTGAAATTGTAATGTTTTGAATATTGAGGTATTGATTTGAGTATTTTGTTAAAGTGCTGAAAATTTAGTCGTTAATGTGCAACGATCGTAACAATGAAGGACCATTATGAATTTAATGCAAAGGTTGAGATGAATTTTAAAAAGAATTCATAATTTGTGACTTGATTGTGTAATTGGAAAAGGTGGAGAGTTAAGAATGAAAATAAATATTTAAGGATTTGAACAAGTATTCTGAAAGTTTGAAATTTTATTTGGAGATATAGTCTAGTTTAAATTAGTACCATTATGAATTTTATTTGAATAAGTCTATAAAAATATCGAATTTATTTTTATAGACTTATTAAAGTTAGTTTAAATTAGTACGATACTAACATGTAGTTCAAATATTTTGTGTTGTTATATGATATTGTCATGTCACGATAAATCTAGCGATCCAAACGAACCAAAAGGAAAAAAACCAAGCACGTGATTAGGATTATCTTATAAAAGGTCGGCAATGAGCTAAAGGTGAGTGCAATTTATTTATTTATTCTAATTGAGAACGACTTGTGATAAGTTAACCTCATATTATTTTAAAAGTATGATTTATGTTTTATTTATGGATTTATTTCCATAATATCTTCTATAAAGTTTTATGAATGATTTAGGGTGTGAACTGCCCAATTGATGATTTTACGACAGTGAATTAAAAAAGATTCTTGTAACAACCATAACATGTATACGTCTTGAAATACGAATTATAGATGTCACATCAAATATCCCTACTTTCTTTGAACTAAAACCCTTAAAATTTTGATCAATTTTAAAAGCTCTGTTTAATAAATTATATATGTCTTGATAGTCTAGTAATGTCTTAAAATGATAATCTATCATTCAAATCAAAACCGGTTCTAAACAACAATTAGGCAGTGTAGTGCTGTTTCGCAACACTTATGAAACTGCGTAAATGTTGCTAACTTTAAAATCATTGGGTTTTTCCTCTTTAAAACATTTTATGATATGGTACAGTTTGATCATATTATCATATATAATTATGCTAAATAAAATAAAGCAGTCTTACTTTATTATTACAAACCATTTTAAATAGAAATCGATCAAAGCTACCAAACAGATAACTTATACATGCCACTAAAAATCAAATTAATACCTGAGGTGTCTTACTGATACAGTAGGTAGGTTGATTACCACAACAATGCATCAGAGGGCTTCTTACTTCACGTTCTTTGTTTTATCTGAACCTAAACGTGAAAACTATCACACGCTAAGCAAAACTTAGTGAGGCAATGAGCTAAATAAAATATCATAATAACAATTCAAAACATTAATATTAAATTCAATGAAATCGTTGAAATTCCAAACTGACTTATTCGAGCCGCTTTTGCTCGTTAAAACCTGAAAATCATATTCTCATAATTTTATGAGAATCATAATAATCAACATTAATCACAATCAACATTTCAGATTCATGTTCCTCAGACACTTCAAAAACTTTTACATTCAGACACATTTCATAACTTTCGCTTTCAAATTTCATTTTAATTTAAATACCTTTCAAGACATTTATCTTTCATAAGTTTAGCCCAATGTATATACAAGAGAATGCAAAGTACGTGATTCAGATGAGTGTGCGCAATAAGAACTTTAGTGTTATTATCAGAATATGCACTCCAAGTGCAATCATATTATTTGCACCAACGATGCCGGTCATAATGAACACGAACATACCATATCAGAATCATAATATCATAATCACTCCACCTCATGATATGCCAATTGTACCTATAACTCTCAATGCAACATACAATGGGCTTTCAGATCAGATCATATTCATTTATAGATCAACATTCCAATTCAGAACCATTCTCAAATCTTCATTACTAAAATCATTGCTTTGGCAATTCATACCCAACAATTATCAGTTATATAAAATACTTTAGGTAATTCATGCCCAAAAACCACTTTAAAAATTCCATTTGAATAACTTTCAGAAAATATAAAATATATAATTCTTGGGTAATTCACACCCAAAAAATATTCATAAAATATTTATAAAGCATTATGGAAGTATTCCATAATCATAATTAAATCATACTTTTTAAAATAAAACATATGAGGTTGACTTATTGCAAGTCTTACTCAATCAGAATAATTAAATAAATAAACTATACTCACATTAATACTTTATATACAAGTCATAACATAAGCCTCACTAAGTTTTAAGCTTAATTATTTGCTTTCGATTCGCTTTTTCACGAATTTATCACAATTTCATATTTCGACAGTTTGTACTACCATCAAAGAAATATTATTTTGCACTAATATACACACTTAAAAATTATTATGTTTATACTAATGTAAACTAGACTCGAATACAAATCTATCCATATAAGGCACTTCTTCTACTTCAACTTGTACAATTTATAGTAAATTTTCAAAGTTGACTTATAAAAGTTATTTACAGCTGAATCTGTTGTTCTGTTTTATAACCTATCATTGATTAAAATTTCATATCATTTTGTATACTTCTAAGAATCAGTATACGTTTATTTCACACAAAACTAGGCTGATATACAAATTCAACGGTATAAGATCCGTCCCTTAATCATTTCTGGTGATTTTCTAAATTTACTCTTCAAAACAAAAATTATAGGCAGATTTCACCAATTTGCATTTTTCAGTTTATTCAGCAATTTTATTAGTTCTCCAAATGCACATACATGCATGAATCACAAAGTCACACCACATTAGAAGTCACTTCTTACCATAGCAACTCTGTCACTGGCTCATCGCAAGCCAGTGTTTGCACAATAGCATAATTACGAAATAAATATGCACTCACATTTGCCTCATTATCGAACCTTCTCTATGATAATCTTCTCAATCCCGCACTTTTCCTTCCCTTTCGAGTTACTTGGATCACTAGATTTATCGTGGTTTGACGACGTCGTATACAACATAAAATATTCAAACTATACGTTAGTATCGTACTAACATAATGTAGACTTATTAATATAAGAGTCTATAGGAATAAAATCGATACTTAATGAATATTAAACTAAATCATAAATCCATAATAATTTCAACTTTATTATAATACTCATTCTATTCCATAAATATTTATTTCCATCATCCACATTTCCTCTATTACTAGTTTCACAATCAAACCATTAATTATGAATTCTTTTTTAGAATTCATATCAACTTTTCCATTTAATTCATAATAGTCTTTCAACATTATTATCATTTCACATTAATTACCAAAATTCCCAGCACTTCATAACATACTCAATTCAACACCTTAACATCCAAAAGCTTTTAATTTCATCCTCTATTTCCTTAGATTTTTCGAAATTCACCATTAAAATTTACCGAATTTGCAATTTGGTTCCAATCAACTCTCTAACTTAAAATTCTAGCATGTAATCACTACAAACCAACATTGAGTACCTCAAATTGCACATTTACACGTTAATGTCCCACAATTCTCAAAACTTGCAAACTAATCCTTTTTTCATTTCAAGGTTCCAAATGGATCCAAATTGATCTCCAAAGCTTATAGAACACATCTAATATTAATCCTAGACCATAGAAAATTTTCAACATTTTCCCATATTTTTTTTCATGGCCGAAAATCATAAAGTAGCTAGGGTAATCTTTTCATTCAATTTCAAGCATGAATTCAAGCTCCTATGATTTTATTCATGCTATTATAATCTTCATAACATAAAATTCAATCAAAATTCAATCAATCTCCATAAACCCTGGCTATGGCTAAAACTTATTCGTGCACTTTTAGATGATTTTAATCATCACTCATGCTTGGAAATTAATCTACAACCTTAGTAACGTAAAAATCCTCCATCAAATCTTCAAAATCAAACATGTTCTTCAACCACCCAATTAATGAATCTCAACATATAAGCATGATTTCCATGTAATTGTTATATCAAATGATAGAGAATTTCAAGAGGATCAATTCTCTATTTCATGTCTTAATCCAACAAAACAAAGAAAATTGCTTTAAAATGGAAAAGAATTTTTTTCTCACCTTCCGTGGAGTTGACGTCAGCAAGGGGAGAAGTTGAACAATTTTACTGATTTTTCTCTTCATTTATTAGCCTTTACACATGTTTTAATCTAATGAAATGAATTTAAAATTCATTTAATAAGAAATTATCACCTTACCGTTAAAAATATGATAATTTCTATTTTTCCATTGAAAATTTCTTCCATAAAATATTCATGGTCAAAGATGAACCAATTTGAAGTTAACTTCCCACTTTAGTCATGTAATTTTTCAAAAATTTCACTTTAGTCACCTAATTTCCCCAATTTCGACCATATAGGGAAAATTAACTTCAATTCCATTTATCCATAATAAATTTCACTATTCTAAAATATGGATATAATATTTTCAACCTTTATCTAATACCCTTCGAATTTTCGTAAAATTCCGGTTTGATCTGATTTTCAATTTCTTACCAGATTTTACTACTTAATAACTTTGAATACAAATCCCGAATCAAAATTTTGATTCCCACGAAAATTATTATTTCGAGAAAAACTACTCATTTATAGGCCAAATATATATAACTTTTAAAAATTACCTTTTTCATCCTTGAACTTTTCAAAATTTATACTTTGACCACTAAACTTTAAAAACTTACAATTTGTTAACTACTAAAAAATTAGGGGGATTACAATTCTGATTTTTGAAATGATGAATATTAAATGTTTGTGATATGATCTAAAACCCATTGTATGTTGTATTGAGAGTTGTTGGTACAATTGGTATACCATGAGGTGGAGTGATTATGATTATGTGAACGATACATTTGGTATATTCAGTATAGCACCATTGGTGCGAATGATATGATTGCACTTGGAGTGCATAGTCTGATTTTGATATAAGTATTGACGTGCTTATTGCTCACACTGGTCTGACTCGCGTACCTTGCATTCTTTTAAATATACTTTGGGTTATGAAAAGGAAATATAAAAGTACTGAAATTTGTCTGAATGAAAGTATTGACGTGCTTATTGCTCACACTGGTCTGACTCGCGTACCTTGCATTCTTTTAAATATACTTTGGGTTATGAAAAGGAAATATAAAAGTTCTGAAATTTGTCTGAATGAAAGGAAATGTTAATTAATTATTCTGTCTGACATTTGATCATTATGATTTTTGAGAAAATCATAAGATGATTATTTTCAGGTTTCTGACGAGGAAATAGCTTGAGATAATTGGTTTGAATGTTTAAAGATTTTATCTGAATTATTTTGATTATTTTTAATATTGTATGATATTTTAGATATTGTATCTCACCTTGAATTATTACCGCCTCACTAAGTTTCACTTAGCGCGTGATGATTTTCATGCGTAGGTTCAGATAAGGATTAAGATGTGCGGTGAGGAGCCTCCCGAACATCTTTTTGAAGATCGTCCATAATACTCGTATCAGCAAGACATATTCGATGTTATTTTGATTAGTAGTGGCATGTATATTTATGTTATTAGTACTTTATTCGGATTTCAGCTAAATGGTCTGTAATAGTAAACTATGACCATTTTATTTTGACTAGATTAGTTATATTTATATATGTGAATGAATAGCTTATATAAATATATTGTTATATATATGAAATGGTTTTTAAATGATATAGTAATTAGGCATTTCAGTATACTTTACGAAACAATATTAAACTATTTAATTGCTGCCTAGAAAAAACTCATTTTGCAAAATTAAATATTATTTTATGTTTTTATATGATCAATAGAATAGTTTTAAGGTTGGAATAGAAGTGTTTTAGAAAGAAACAAAATTTTAAGCATTTAAATTTAGCAAATAATTGTTAAGTTGATGTGACATTTATAGATCATATTTTGAAATGTATATGGGCTATGGGTTTTACATTAACTCATTGTTTTTTTTCCAGTAATTATCTTCTTATTTTCTACTGTTAATCTCAACATTTAATTTCTTTCATCCAATGGTCTTGAAAATGTGTAAAATTAAAAGAGTTTTACACAGTGTTATATATATATATATAACTAGATTATTGTTGGCCATGTATAAAACGAATTTTTAAGATGTTTATAAGTTTCGAGTTACATTTCGAGGTTCAAGACATGTGAAATCGATTTAAAGTGGTAAATGGATGTGTTCGATAATTTGACATTGTGTATATTGCATGAAAACCGTGATAATGAGCTTGACATCAAAGTGATTATGAACCTTGTTATTTTCTATGCTAAAGAAAAATCAAAAACCAACCTAATCTTACCGGCCATATCCCTTTATTTAATCCACTACTCACAACAAATCGAGAGTTGAAAAATGAAGCTAAACCCTAAAAATAACCCATAAGTCAAAGCTACAACTTGCAAGGAAAAAGAAAAGAATGAGCATAAGATTATCCGAAAATGGTTGATTGCTTGATCATCGTACTTTGGCGTAGCAGTGGATTCAAAAATATTTTTTGGTACAGACATTATATATTAATAACATAATTTTTTTTATAAGAATAGACACTATCAGTAAAACAAACAACTAACATAAAGAAATTTAGATTTCAAAGTGAACACATGCTCATCCCGACAACACCTACATCCGCCACTGCTTTGTCACAAGTGAGTCTTATACATGCAAACCCATCAACAAACATACATGCCTCAACCAGCTTCGGGTCATGCGGTGTAACATCCTCAATACCGGGTTAGTGATTAAAGTGTAAGATTTTAAAAATTCAATGACCATATTAGATAGATTGAAGAGTGAAGGCATTAATTGAAATATTTTATATAGGATAGTTTAGTAAATGAAGAAAGAGTGAAAGGGAAAATGGTCATTGAACAAGGAAATAATTAAATAATAATTATTGGGTATTATAATACCCATGTGGAGCATATGTTTTGGGAAACAAGTTCCAAACAATTCTCTTCTTCATCTTCTTCTCTTCTCCAACCGTGAAGCATACAAACAAAGGTGAGTTTCTTAATTAGTTGATTATTTGTTGAATTAAAGGTTGGGTTATGATCCTTAGGTGACACTTAAGCTTAAGGAAAGCTTAATTTGTCTTCAAAAGATGAAGAATTTATTAAAGATTAAAGAGAATGGGTTTCAAAGTGAATTTCTGAAAAAGAGTTAATAAATGAACTTTGAGATGGAATTTGACTTGTCATAGGTGTGAATAAGAAGTTATAAGTGTTAAATCAAAGTTTGGATAACATGGAAAATTGGGTATGATTCTTAACTTTAAGAATTTGGATGAGATATGAGAGATAATAAGGTGTTGGAATGATAAAAGTTAGTCAAAATGGTTGTAGTTGAGTTTAGTGGTATGAAAGGAGTTTTATATGAGGAAATTTAATGAAAAGTTGTGGAATTTTTGGGTGAAACCAATTTATTATTGACAGGTGCATCGGTACACTATGAATGGGTATCGATGCACTAAGACCAATTTTGAAGGTGCATCGATACACACCGGTAGGCATCGATGCATGAAAATTTTGAAGCTATTTTGGGTACCGATGTACCCATAGTTATTAATACCAAGTTATAAGGTTTAGGCTTCTGATAATCGTCTCAGAAATTATGTTTATGTAGATATTGAACCTAAACGAGTTCCAGAACAAGTGACAAGTAAGATTGATCGAGGGAAAGGCAAGGGAATATAGGTGAGTGCAATTTAATTTGTACTTATGTTATTGAATAAACATTGGCTTGCGATGAGCCAATGACGGAGTTACTATGGTAAGAAGTGACTCCTAAAATATTATATGATTGATGTGATTCTTATGGGTATATGTTATTATATATATGACCATGATCGGTATGAACATATGTGAATTAGATATGACATACATGTTTACATGAACTCATGAGAAATAATATAAACAATATGTGATACTGAACTATGTGGATATATGAAATTATAGTACAAGTTATGTAGTATTGATATAAGTGATTATGTAAAACTGTGAGGTAAGTTATATAGCATTGATGTACGGACTATGTGAAAGTATGTACATGAATATATGTATAAGTTATATGTTATTCTATTTGTTATGTGATGTATATATGAACCTACGTGATATGGGTTATACGACAAGAATGATATACAAGTTATATGAGAACAAGTTATGAGATTACATGTTATATGATATAAGATCAATGATTACACGTACATGTGATACGTGACAGAAAAGAAGAGATATGTGTTTATAAGAGAAATGATATGAATAAGTGATGTGAATATGTGAACTGTTATAAATAATAATGCCCATGTTATGTGATATGAGAGCTAGGGGTATAGTTGGCATGCCAAGGGTCGAGGGTTACCTATGTTCTTCGGGACATATGGACTGTTTACCTATATTCTTCGGGACATATGGACTGTTTACCTATATTCTTCGAGACATATGGATTGTTTACCTATTTTTTTCGGGACATATGGATTGATTACCTAGATTCTTCGGGATCTATGGTCTGGTCCTTCGGGACATCGATTGAGCTGTGGTGACAGCATAATAGTGCACAACCTCAATGTACTCACATACCTTCAGTTCTCAGAAGTGTACATGGGCTTTAAAGAGAGTAAATAAATCAATTGATATGATACTATGTGTGCTATGTTGTGAAATGATATATGTGTTCCATGGTATGTATAGAAATGTTCAGTATATACTTATATGATAAAAAGGCATCAGTGATAGTAATATAAAGACTGATAAGTATATTAATGGGCTTACAAAAGGTATCAAAAGTGTTTGCATTATCATATGTTATTATGTTATTATTTATACTGAATCATATGTGACATGATTGAATTCATAGATTGCATATTTATATTTATGAGAAATGTATCATTATTATGTTTATGCCTCACTAAGTCTATGACTTAGCGTGTAAGTGATTTACACGTAGGTACTGAAAAGCAGGATGATCAAAGCTAAGTTCAAAATAACAACATATCTCTGCTCAAATATCAGATCAGAAGTAAATTAGCAGTATGTATTATTATGTGATAAATAGGTTGGCATGTAAACAAAGTTTTTAAATTAAATATGTGTGCTCTGATCAAGTTTTGGGATGTTTTAAACGTATTTATGTAAATGGTAAATGTATAGTGATGAAAGTTTAATTTTTATGAGTTTTATATAATTTGAGCTGAAGTTACTGTAATAATACTGTAGCAGTGCATCGATATACTGTAATAGTGCATCGATACACAATTTATATTCGATTTTTTTGTGCATCGATACATTGTAGCAGTGCATCGATACACTGTAACATTGTTTATGGTACTGTTCATACCGTATATTACTGTTCGTAAAAACGTTTTTTCTTAAATTTTTTATAATGAAATATAATTTAATAGTACATTATTGTATTTTCTTAATATAAATTCAAATGTTCTATTATTTTATAAGAATATTGTTTTAAAAAGTCAATGTGACATCTCAGACTCGTATCCGGGTCGGGTACGGATTGGTGGTGTTACATGCAGGCTATGCAAGCCACGTGTATGGTCAATTAAAACCGGTGATGATCTCTTGCCACCACAATTATCCTCCCCCGACCTTTTCGATGTAATAAAGGCTCCGTCTGCATTGATCTTTATATTCCTAGTAGTCGGTCTAACCCAACCGACTAACAGACCATTTACGATTGCCGTAGCAATAGTGAACCAACCACATTACAGTATAGATTAGCATGTGGGAAGTGAGCATTTAAAGCCGTCCATATGCGTCGGGCCATATTAGTGTAGATCGGCTGTGGTAGGTGCGAGGCAGTCTTTTGAATAATCTTCCTATTTCTTGATACTTATCATTGTCAACTGTATTTTTCGCCCTTCCCATTGTTCCATTAAATATATATATATATATCTCATTCAACAATATTCATCAATGCTCACCTCCAACATTTAAGATTCCAATTAAAGATGCAACAGTTGTGGACTACAACACAAACACAACGGTACAAAAATAATTAAACATACAATAAATGCATACAAAATGTTATACTTTATACAAAATAAAATTATTAACATGTCAAATTTTATATAAATATATAAAGTTGTATTTTGATATATTATCAACATATAAATTTATATACGGGTCCCTTCTTTTATTTATGAAAATCTATATATTGATAATTAACCACATAATGATACCAATGCTTATCATGTGGCATTATATGGTTAATTGTTGTGTAAGAAAATGAATTAAAATACAATAGGGTACATTATGTTTTGGGCCATTCAACTTTGTCTTTGTTTTTGTTTTACTCACCCAACTTTATAAAGTTTCGATTTTACCACCCAAATTTTGCATTTAATTTCTTTTTTTATCATCCAACCACTAAGGGTCTAAGGTAGTTTAAATTTTTGGATAAATTTATGCAAAAGTAAAAAGCCTCCGAAACTTGCCTTTCAAATATAGATTTTTGAACTCCCTTTGACTCGTTGGCATCGAAATCAAACCCTGAAAAAGAAAACCCTTCCCACACAAAAGAACCAACATGTGAATGTTTGTCAATGCTTGCAAAACTGTAAAGTCTTTCTATTCTCTCGAGCCTATAAAAAATGGTAAAGAAACAAGAAGCAAGCTTGGAAGTTTCTTGTTCAGTTTCATCTAGACTTCTCAACTAATATCTCAGTTGGGGGATTTATTTGTGATTTCTTGATGTTGTTCCAAACAATTAATTCTTTGCTGACTGAAATAAAGATCTTGACATTGTTCCATACGAATTTCTTTTGAAAAAGTACATCCGGAGTTATAAGCAATGTTAAACAGATAGTTTCTCAAACCTGGTTCTTGCACTTACTATAAAAGACAGCAAATACCTGACAAGTCCAAACCCGATAATCTGCTCAACCCATGTATGCCAAAGTACAGTAAACCGGTCATGTTAGGCGGAGTCAGTTTGCTGTGATCATATTGCTTGCTCTGTGTTGAATGTTGATTCATATTTATCATCTTCTACTGTAGTCCACCGTATTTCTCAAGCCCTCCAATGTTAAATTAAATCTGTGCCGAAATTTTTAACAACATATGAAAAACATATTCATATTTCATTCAACAACATTCATCAACATTCATCAACACAAATATCCAACAATTAAGATTCTGATTAAAGACTAGTAATCTTGGATACAGACAAATACAACAGGAAAAAAAATAACTGAGCAGGAGATAAATAAATAAACAAAGAAAACTTCACTTAATGTGCCAAGATCTATACAACATAAATTATTAATATGTCAATTTATATAAATATTTTAAAACACTATCAAAGTAAAAAATCTATACACCGACAATTAACCATATAATGACACTTAATTAAAAACCCAAACACCTCATTATACAAATCTTAAAAATAATAACACCTCACATATTGCTGCCGGTTTATGTTAACAGGAATGAAAATATAATATCAGGAATTAATGATAAAAGAAAAAAATGCTCAGAAAAAAACAACCACCCGTTTACTTGATTGTGTACATCATGCAAATTTTAACCAAAGTTCCTAACTAACAAATTCTTTGAAATCACAATCTAGTTCTGTAAATTACCTCAATGCGCTTAACATAAGATATACCATCAAGAGCAATAATTTAACAACATAAGATATACCATCAAGAGCAATAATTTAACTAAGTAGTTCCATTGCTTTGGCGCTGTTGACAAATGTAGCACTTTTATCAAAACCCTCAAGTAAAAGAATCCGAATAGCCTCCGTCCCATGTTGAAATGTAAACTCGAGCTGAAAAAACAAAGACATCATCTTGAAACAATAAAAAATCTAGTAACAATTTGTTTCCTTTTTCTTCTCTGTCGTTATTTGATATATTTTTGCATACCTCTTCGCGTTCTTGTCTATTGAAAGGACGGAGAACAAAATTAACAGTATCCATCTTCCCAGGAGGCCGTCCAATGCCTATAAAAGTTCTACTACTTTAAAGACCAGCAACTAAGGGTATTAGCAGAATTTCAGAAATTAATTAGTGCTTTCAGCAGCATACCAATTCTTAGATGAGGGAAATCACGACTCCCTTTTAAACGGTCAACGATACTTCTCATCCTAGAAGTAAAAATTAAAAACACAAAAAAAACATAAAGCCAACCATTGCACTAAAAACATTCACTCTAACGGGATACGAAAATACAAAATAAATACCCATTATGTCCTCCATGTCCACCTTTTGGAAGTAGTCTCAGTTTGGCAAAAGGTAAATCTAAATCATCATAAATCTGTTAAAAGGAACAGTCAGCGTGGAGGATGGAGAGAGAGGGAAAGATTAGCATTATGTCGCATTCAAGAAAATTACCACAAGTACTTGCTTTAATGGTATCTTGTAATATGAGATAATGGTCCCAACCTTCAAAATGTATTGAAAAACCATGCAATGACTATTAGAATTACAGTAGTTTCGATCAAATGAGAAGCTTTGACCCTCAAGAAAAATATATAGGTCCAACGACACTTACTGATTCACCACTTAAGTTCATGAAAGTTTGTGGTTTGGCAAGCATGACAGGAGCATTTCCAATAAACCCTGGAAAACAGTAACTATCTTCGATCAAATATTGTATAGCATTCATTTTCAGGTACTATAACCAGAAAAACTAAAATTGCGATACAAATTCTTCTATAGGATACTCACTTTTTTCATGAATCAAATAGAATTTTTTACTTCTTTTTACATCTATCAGGCACAAGCTCATAATTTGTACATATATAAACAATCATATAGATTGAGTTTTTATACAATATTAATCATGAACTATGTCTGATTTTATTTCTAGACTTTACCGAGCATGCTATATCTGGCTTTCATAAGAAACATTGATATTAATTCTTAAACTAATGACGAAGAAGCTAAGACAAAGGTTTCTGGCACAACTTATATCATGCAACAATGTCCTTCCCAAGAGGATAACAGAATATGAGAATTTACTAAGAACAGTCTCTTCTATTGTCTGCCATCATTCAAATCAAAAGGAAAGAGAGGAGTGGCGTCACGATTTAATAAGTTCAATTATCTTTGCACCTGTATTTTCTTTCTCTATACCATTATTTTGTATTAATAACTTAATCACAAATTCATATTTAACAGAGCAATAAATAAATAATCAGTTAAGAGATTTAATTAGAAAGAAAATTAAAGCTAAACTTAGTAAAATGAAAAAACTCCAATGTAAGAACCATTCTACTACACTACTGGATTCAGCATTTCATTATTACATCTAAGTACTAATTGTGAAATATACCCTTCACACCTGCTGCATTCTAAATCAATGTAAAAAAGGGCCCAAGATCAAAATTGAGGGATCCTATAGTGTCCAATGCCAATTCCATTAAGAACCAAGAGATTATACTCAACAAAAGTGCCAAGGCTATAATATTCTCAGCACAGCCGGTATGCAAGAGTCCAGACCTTTTTAAACTCCACAAATTTAAAATCATATAGAGTAATTGAAAGATTGAAGAAAGCCAAAGGTTTTTTTTTGTGGGGTCGAAAAAGGGGGAAAAGAAAAAAGAACCTCTTCCAAGCAGGGCTTTGAAGTTAACACTGGTAATGGAAATCCCTTCAGACTCAGCTATGGCGTCTACCATCTCAAAGCCCACCTGTTCGGATAAGAAATAGAATCATAAAAAAATTAAATTCGATCTAAAAAAATAAAGACTAAACGATGACGATTTGAAGAAGATATAGACAGATACGTTGTGGCGGGTGCCATTGTATTTCTTGCCGGGGTTACCGAGGCCGACAATGAGCCACGGATGCCGAGGCTTAGGCTTGGGCGGTGCCACTTGGGGTTCCTCCGCAGTAATGGCGGGAGAAGAATGCATGGAAATTTCAGGGAAATGAGACATGGTTGTTTTGAGAGATGGGAAATTTCGATGAAGGATAAGTAATATTGGAGGGGAAATTGAAATTCGGGAAACGAATGCTGGAGATTGATGAGCTTAATTTCATCATTTTCTTTGTTAACAATTTAGGTTCAAGGGTTTAACAATTGTAGACGATGTGGAAGAGAAACCCCTCTCGGGTTGGATAAAATAATTGTCTAATTTTTCTTTGAACTTGGCTGGATGCTGAATTTCGTTGAAAACAAAAGAATATACAAGTTTAACAACGCACCCCCCCCCCCATCAAATAAAAAAGTTTGGGATTGAATTTACCAAAAAATTCAAAAACATAATATTATTCGAAATCTTCTTTCGAATCTGACATTTATAATCTAATAATTCAGTACCCGTCAATAGTTTTTTTTTTTTTTTGTCTCTTTCTAATAAAACTTTTGTAAATCTAAGTGATAAATGAATTATTGTTATTTTTTAAAATCTCGAACACTATAATATAATAGTTGTGATTCTTGGGATGAGCGCTCAATATCAAATGATAAAGAGTTATAAATAAATAATTTATTGTATTTATTCTAAATTAATAAAAAAAAAGATAGACGCTATATAGACGATGAAAGAGTTACAAAATAATTAAAGTAAACTTGCATACATCGACAAAACACTACAGAAGAAAATTTAATTATTAAAAGATCATCGACCGTCGTAAATTAGATACAAGTGGCATAAGAAATTTTACTTGATTCCATATTTAACGTAGAGATAAAAAAAATAATGTACTATAAATTATAAAAATATATCATAAAAGTATAATAATTCGTGTCAAAAAAGATAGAAAAATATGTATAAAATATACGAGAAAATAAAAAATAAAACAAAAAAATATTTTTATTAAAAAATAGAAAAAACTGAATAAAAATAACAAACTAAAACAAGATATAAAAATAATAAGATAGAAATAAACACCAACAATCTACGTTTAATATTAAATTTTATGCTGCCGGTCAAATCAAAATAAAAGAAAGAAATAGTTGCTAAGAGAAGAGGAGAGAGAAAACTTAGTATTTTATTTTCTAAAATAATTGTATAAATTTAGAATAATATTTTTTTTTCGTAAAAATCCAATTATAATCGATCCCATCCTGGGTCAAGTACCCGCAACCCGACTTGCAGAACATTTTGATTCGTCGAAGAACCCTAACCCTAATAAGAAAGCACAGTATTCAACACACCATCCATAATTTTTGCGAAAAAAGACAGCGGAGGCGGCGGCTCTACACTTCCCTTCTCTCCTGCATATTAGATTTTCCCCCCACTTGTTTCTGGTAATTCTAGCTAAAGGAATATGTGAAAAGTTTTTTTCTTTGCTTTATTAGTTAGAATCTAGTGATTGAATCTCAAGTTTGTAATCCACAACCCATAGTTTAAGATTTTTGCACTTCGTGAATTAATTCGAGTAATTCTTATATGTTGTAATTCATTGCTCTGAACCTGAAGCCGAAAGGCAGTTTAATAACAATGGCGTATGCTGCAATGAAGCCTACCAAGCCGGGTTTAGAGGAGCCCCAAGAGCAGATTCACAAGATCAGGATCACTCTCTCCTCCAAGAATGTCAAAAACCTCGAGAAAGGTACTTTTTTCTGTTAAATGAAAGTAGTTCGGTTTCACTTATGATCATGACATGATATTTTTGTTTGATTGATGTTATGGATTGAACTGATTCCCATTGAATTTGTTTCTGCTTTGATTGGTAGTTTGTGCCGATCTGGTCCGTGGTGCGAAGGATAAGAGACTGAGGGTTAAGGGGCCAGTAAGAATGCCCACCAAGGTTCTTCACATCACCACCAGGAAGTCTCCCTGTGGCGAAGGTAATTTACCTGCCTTGTATCAGACCGACTTTAATATTCATTTTTCTTGAACTATTTCTCTTGAAGTATCTATGTCTAGTACTCAGTTCGATACATTTGAACATGGGTGTAGAGATCCAAAAACCCTACAAATACATGGAAAAACATAGATAAATTTGAACTTAGCTTTGCCGGAAACATACCGATTCTGATACTCTTACCCAATCCTGAGTAAACATATTTTGATGATATGGCGTATGCTTTACATGTCTTCTACCTTTTGAGTCATGCGACCATCCTTATTTTACCCTTTAAGGGCTGCCATTTGCCTACTGTTTTGCATGGTTAACTGTGTTTGAACTCGTGCTGGTAATGGAAAGCTTTGATTGTTTGAACTACTTGGTGCATATTCTATTTTCTGTTCTCATAAATCGAAGTTTATATATGTAACCTTTTAGTTGGATTGCGGGGGTTTAGGGTTGGGGTTTGACATGCAGAAGTATGCTAAGGGTTTCATGTAACACGAGTAATATGTTTGGAAAATCTACATAACTATTTGTGTGCTTTGCAGGAACAAACACATGGGATCGATTTGAGCTTCGTGTCCACAAGCGAGTCATTGACCTATTCAGCTCACCTGATGTGGTGAAGCAGATTACATCCATCACCATTGAACCCGGTGTCGAGGTAGAGGTCACCATCGCAGATTCTTAATCGTGCCTCCCCTTTGCTTTTTCTTGGCCTTTACATAGTCTTAGTTTGTAAGAAAGAGACATCATTGCTTGGATTGATCCCTAAGCAAATGAGTGTTGTGGGGGTTTCTGTAGTTTGTGTTTCCCATGCAAAATTTGAAGATTCTAGTTTGTCGGGTGGCTTCATAATTTGTTTCCTTTTTGTTACCTAAAGATTGTGTTTGGATATAATAATTTTAAGGCATATTTTGACATTAAAGATTATACTCATCTCTCGACTCTTTTGTAATGCTTTTCTGAAATATGTGGATTCCTGTCATTGTTCACCCGACTACTTTTGTGAAAAAGATGACTAATTAGTAAATATGTCCACTTATTTAGGATTTTGAAGCCAAAGACAATGTTGGTTGCTAACAAGGAGTGTAGTAGGAAGAGATGAGCTATTTATGTGGTAGTATAACAAAAACATGGAAGCTTCAACATAAGCCATAATGTGTAAGTATCTATGTAATTTCAGTCATATACCAGATAATGGAATAGGAAGACCTAAGATATAGAATATCATGAGCGGTTGGAAATATTCGAGTTCCTATATATCCACTTAATATGGTACTTCATTGTCCAATATATATGCGAATTATACGATTAGAGGCCATTTTACAATATAATGTAAGAAAGGATGCACTTTAGGTTTCAAAACTTGAAATGATTTCTCGTTTCAAATGACACATAACGCAACAATGGACAAAAACGAAAGCAAATAGGATCAAAAGGCTAACAAGTTCCCAACTCTCCTTTCAAACAAAATAAAAATTTTAACAGCTATAAATAGAAGTCTTATATCTCCACTAGAACATGAAAGCATAATCGAATCTCCATTGAAGCATCCACACCCGACACAGATGAGCTAGAAATTGCACAAGCCCAAATGCCGCTTAAGCAACAAGAGTGCTGGCGGTTGTAGATTCACTGTAAAACCAAGAAATTGAATCAATATTGCAACAACAAGCCTATAGGGGATGCACAAAGAAAACAATTGAATCAAATGGAGGACAAATTAACATGTTCCATATGACCTAATGCCATGGCTCTACTTATATTAACATGTGACAAAACATGAAATCATTTACTGAAAAGGAACTCGTAAGTTTATTCCGTTCAATTTAGGCTAAGGGATTCACATATAAATAGAATTATGCTAGTGATAGTGTTAAAGTTCATCCCTTGCAACATCATAACATACTGCATCGCACGTCCAAGCTAAAAATAACATGTATAAAGGAATAGAATAAACAATCCAAGTTGACCAATTAGACATTAATCAGAAAAAAGCCCAGAGATTGATCTAGAAAAGATTTTAAAAAAATTTAATTGGACAATTAACAGTGAACAAAAAAATACAGAATAGTTGATGAAATCACTATATGGGACATTAATACAGAGAGTCACAGACTTACTATTTCCAGACAGGAGGAAGCTTCTTTGTTTTCTTGTAGTAGCGGGCGAGCCTGTGAATCCTACTCTCAACAAGGATCAACCTGAACTTGGAATCCTTGTCCTTCCTGTTTCTCTCCAGATGCTTGCGGATGGCAACGGCCTTCTTGATGAGGTGATACAAATCCTCAGGAATTTCAGGGGCAAGACCTGTTGCAACAATAAGTTAATAGCAACCCAATATTTCATAGCACAGGAGAATATTTGGGTCAAACTACTGTATAGGTCCTTATATTGTAGACAGAAAAACCAATTAACCCCTCCACTATAAAGATGAACAATATAACCCCTGTACATCAAATTTTAAGCCGAAATTGGCTAATTGCGGAAAACAGGAATTTTTCTAGTCCCTTTAAAACAAACAAATCAGCGTTTTTTTAGCATTGTCTTACAATTCAATCTATTTGGTTCAAAAATTAAATGTACAACTAATCTACTCTTAAGATGAGAAACATAAACTTGAGTAAATCATAAGAACAAAGAAAATAAGAATATAATACCGTGGGCCTTAAGGATACGCAAGATCTTGCTTCCAGTAACGCTCTTAACCTGAGCAATACCATGAGAATCACGAAGAATGACACCAATCTGAGATGGGGTCAAGCCCTTCTTTGCGAACTTGCAAATGTTTTCCTCAACCTGAAAACATTAACATTCAGTTGTCACGAAAATGAAAAAAAAAATCATGTGGATTTCTATCGGCAAGGAATCTAAGAAAGGGGTTCAAGTACTAACATCTTGAGAAGAGATCTTGAGCCAGCTTGGTGGGGTTCTCTTATAAGGCAGAGCTGAGGCAGAAATACCCTTACTGCAACATTGGAAAAAATGCTTACAACCTAAACAACTAAAATGTGTACACACAGAGAGAGAGAGAATAAAAGAGGAGGAAGAGGGGAAAGATACCCGCGACTGTGCATACGACCCATGGCGGCGGCGGCGTTGAGACTTCTCTTTTTTCCCGATTCTGTTTTGTACAAAGGCAGTCGGCAACTAGGCGCAAGAGAGCAACCTCAGCTTCATTTTATTGCTTTTATATGGTTTTTTGTGCTTAGGGTTTTCATTTTACATGCTAATCTTAAGCTTTAAATTATGGGCTGAAGTTTGATAATAATTTAGGGCTTTATTACAAGATCCAACATCTTATAGGCCCTAAATGCTACAACATGTCGACGATAAGGTATCAACTCGATTTTGGTTCAAATTGATATCCAAACTTTACAAATCGACTTTTATCATCAAGTTTTATAATAAATTTGAAATAAAAAAATAATTTAAATATTAAATTAAATAATGAACAACACTCTCTTTTATTGACGAGATCATTCAATAAGCTGATAAATGCTCTTAAATTAAAATAAATGAAGTTGAATTCAATAAGCTGATAAATGCTCTTAAATTAAAATAAATGAAGTTGAATATAAGGTAAACTTCAAATTTTGCTAACGGAGGATGGCATATGTGCATCGAGCAATGTGGATAAGATAAATGATGCTTACTTGGACATTCCTGGTGGATTACTTCTCTTTCATCTTTGAAAGTTTGTGGACTATAAATAACAATCTATGAATTATATAGGCACAAAAATGTACCAAAAAAGAAGCAAATTAATTACCATAACCTTTAAAAATGTACAAAAAAAGAAAGAAAATAATAACTTATTTACATTTGGGTAATTTGAAAAGGGTAGATTGAAATGTTCTAATTCTGGATAATGCTGATGAGCTTCATGACGAAAATACTGGGATTTTTCAACCTCGCAATTCGTCCTCGTACAGGCTCTCAGATGCATATTCACAGCACAACAGCTAAGGTTATAGACATGAGAATAAAACAATGAATAAAATGAAAATCAAATCAATTTTGATTCGGTTTCAATTTTAAAGCAATGATAAGGTTTTTGGAAGATTATCATACTTGTATCAGCGGTGTTATTTGGCTATCTGAACGCATACGATCAAGCCTTCTTTCTTCGAACGACTCTTCGATCCCTTCACGATTTCCTCCGATTGGCTTCGTTTTTTGGCTATCTGAACGCATACGATCAAATCGGGTCTAACCATTGATCCTCCCGAGGAGGTTCTTCTAATGCTAGACTGCTTGGAATACTTCTTTGCAGTCTGCTGCTTTGGTGGGCTTACTTTTGAACCATACAATACCTCTTGCTCCTCAATTATTTGCTCTTGAAGTCTCTTCTGGTCCTGAACAGCAAAAATAGCCGCATAATTGCATATAGCCTAGTTTCATACATTGGTGAAACAACATTAACATATGCTCTGTGATTGAGAAATGAGTTTGGTTATCTAACTCGCAACCTGCGCCTTTCTTGTTCTTTCTCCTCTCGTAAAGCAGCGTAATCTTCGAGCATAGAAAGAAGAGGAATCTGGATAATATAGAATGGGGTCGTGTTAATAATTTGCGTCCTTAGATTTTGATGTAGTATTCGTCTAATATTGTTAGGGGTACAGATAGATACCAAAATTGTAAGCAAATACGGAACAATATTCAAGGGGGTAAGTTTTTAGAGCGCCCACACCATCATACAAAAATTCAGTCTCTCTCCTCTTCCCAAGCCATGGTTTTTGAAATCAATGCCTCAGTCATTCCTGAATCGATTGTTATAGAACAGTTCAGCACCGTGTTAACTAATTCTAGTATTCTACACAATAACAGGTAGGAAATAGAAATTCATTGGAAGAAATCTAAAAATTTGGACTGCATGATGTGAAATGGTAACTAAAAAAACAAAGTTTGGTTCTGTGACTTCAACATTTCTCAACCTTTTATCTTGGAGTACCATATACCTGGAAGTTTATTAACCAAGGCACGTGCTTTCTCAGCACGCTTGAGTCCAAGATGAGTTCCTTTTCCAGATTGTATCGGTTTTCATCCTGTCAAATAACATATATTGAAGCAAGGTTACCATCCTAGGACAAAAAAAGAAAAAAATACTCCAAAGAGATGACAGGAACGCTCACCCTGTTATATTCCTCAAGCCAGCACTCCTCATCACATGCCGCCAACCATTTCTCAATCTTTTCAAGTATTTCTTTTCTGCTAAAAGCTTCCTCTTTAACCTTTGCAATATGAAGTTCAATTTGTTCTAGGATGGTCGCAGCATCAACAACTCCTGAATATATCATGTAAGAATGGCACGAGGAAAAGGGGAGGGGGGAAGTATGATATAACAAATGGTCTGATGAAAACGAGATATGATTAGCATGTACCAGACTCAATAGCTTCAATGACATCTTCTAACTCAGTGTCTGGAACCAGGTGCGTCTTCCTGCAGATCTTCATTAGCTCTGATCCCTTCTTGTGGACAAGCTCCTTCATTTTGCTCGACTCGACTCTTCCAACCGAGAAACTTCTGCCTCAACCTGCATAGTATTGCATATTTATTTCTCTATTAATCAGGAGTAAAGCAATTACTACTACCTTTTGAAATTTATAGACCAAGAGAAGATCAGCTAAACTCCCCCCTTTAAAAATGTATGACTTGCATGGTTGATAAAATCCTCAGAGAGACTGTTGGGGTTCAGTAATTTCATCCTCTGCAGCAGCTACATTACATGTGACATCCTGAAATTTCTGTTGCTCTTCAATTGGTGTATCCATCGAATTCTACAACTCCAACATGGTAGTTGCAAGATCTTGCAGCTGTAAAGGATCAAAGAACACTATTCTAATCAGATATATAGAAGAGGCCCAGGATTTTGCAGTATGCAAAATACTAAAAGTTCATTTTTACCCTGTCCATCCTCTGTATCTTGACTTCCCGCAACTTATTTATTGTTGCACTTAACTGTTCAATTGTGTTATTGCTAATACTCCTTGATTCCTCAGAGTCACCTAAACTAGGATGGACCTCAGCAACTGTGATCTTGAAATCCATACCATCACTGAGCAAAGTGAGTTCAACATGTTTTGGTGGTCCTGAACCTTCTTCAGACGATCACTCTGCACAAAAGAGAGACGAGTCAGCGAGAGGAAGATAAGCAACAGTTTTCATGAGGTGGAAACAAAAAAGAATTGAAAAAAAGTAAGAAAGATGACCTTCTCTTTCTGAAGTTCATAGAGCTCTCTGTGCAATTCTTCAAGCTTCATCAAGGACAAGTCAGTTTATGAAATGATTCTGTGGATTCACTTATCTCATTTCTGATAATTTGTATTTGATCCAGGACGTTTATGAAATGATTTATTCTTTCTATCTTCCTTTTCTTCATCATCTCCACCTGTGGAAGAATTTTCCCGAGCTCTTCCTTCAAGCTTCCAACTTTTAGATCTGACTGAAAAGTTTGGACCGTAACATAAGTAAATAGTTCAATCTAACCCGAATCTTTTCATCCAGGATTCATTATTCTTTCATTCCTGACCTGCCTAATATTCACTGGCCTCTCCCCCACTGCTGCACAGATAGCAGCAATTCGGCTTCATAATCAGCAATTGTCTTTTTTATATGAGCTTTGGAGAGATTGGCCTGATCTACCTTCTTTCTGTTTATTTCCATGCATTCTCGTTCAAGCTCAAGCATCATTTCACCTCTGTCTGCATCTGTCTCCCATATTTCGTCCCAGATGATCTAATGTTGTTTTTCAAGGAACCGTGAGATTGTATATATCAGACTAGTGTTCGAATTTTTAGAATAGAAACAGGGAAGAAGCATATTTGAACTGGGAATTATCTTGCTAGGAGGGAAAAAAATAAAAGAATTATGGCATATTTTGTGTGGAATGCTCCACAATACCTGAAGTTCGTCTAGAAGGGTTCTACAGGTTGTTTCCAAATGAACTTGTGGATCAGTTCGCGGAGTAGACATGTGAATAATACCTGACAAAACCAATGTCTTCATATAAAATATCATCCCAAATTATACAACGTAAAGCAAGCTAAGAGAATAAGAACGCAAAACTGAAATTCCAAGTGGTATAAAATGTGTAAAACGTGAACTTTCAGATAAATTTTAGCAGAACAATGAAAATGCAAAAACAAAAAGCTGCAGCCACCAAGTATATAAGCAGAAGCTTGCATTGGGATGGGACATGAAAATGGCTAGTCATTTTCTCTCAACTCTAAATTCACAACATGAAGTAATTTTGTTCTGGAATATTATAACTTGAAACATTGAAAGCATCCAGTTTGATATAATAGTGATTGTTCTAAGACATTAAAATCTTTTGTTTTTAATATTTGTAACAAAACACAATATACAAGATTTTGAATGTTCATAGTGTTTCTAACTTAAATATAAAATTAAATTTAAAATAAGAATTGTTTACAAATAATATCTTCGTCTGAAAATGCCAAGGAAAGTGTTGGGGGGATGACATTTGATCCATGACCATAACTTAGGGTTGTAAACGAGCAGAGTCGAGCTCGAGTATTGCTGAGCTCGACTCGAACTCAAAAAGTTTAAAATTATGCTCGACTCGAAAACTCGAGACCTAAAAATTATCAAGCTCAGCTCGAACTCAAAATATAATATTGAAACTCGAACTTGAAAAGGCTCAAACTCAAAAAAAATTCAGGAGCTCGATTGAAGCTCGATTCAAGCTCGAACTCAAACTCAAATTTGAACCTACAAAAATCTTATATTACATTTAAAAATATATTTTTAAAAATTTATAATTATCAATAATGTATTTTTAATATATTTAATAATGTAATTTTAAAAAATCTAAAATTATAATATAACATTTTTTCGAATAGCTAGCAAGCTTTTTGAGTCGAGTATTAAGTAGCTCGTTAAGAATTCGAGTCGAGTTCGAGCTCAAGTCGAGTTAATTCGATTCGAGTGTTGATCGAACTTTGACCGAGTCGATCTCGAATAGCTCGCGATCTGTCTCGTCTCATTTACAATCTTAACCGCACGATAGCCTATTTACATCCATCCGGTAACCCAATTCCATCAACCCCTTACTTATAAAAATCAATTGCAGTAACATGATTTAAGTCATTAATCACCAAAAAGTATTCAAGATTAACAGTAACATTATTATAACAAAAGTCACTAGAACTAGCCTCCATTTACACACACACACACACAAAAAAGTGAAACCGAAGATGTAAACATTTAGGACTCCTCTTGTTTAGATCTTTTTTTGCTTCTGTTTACTAAAGTTTGTGCTTCTGCCAATATGGCGAGATATCAATTCCAGCGTCCAAAGCTTTAACAACCTTGGTTCACCTCTCTATTCACACTAAATCACGATTTCATTTGTAAAAACTTAAGCTATTGATCACCAATTAATTTACATTATAATAAAAAAATTACAAGAGATCTCCATTTTTTCTCGAAAACTCATGAACGGGAGATATAAGCTTTAAGTTCTCTCTCGTCAACCGCACATGATAAGAAATTGAGGGGAGGGGGATGTGCAGAGTTGAAGACAAACCTGAGCAAATTGCGATTGAGACGAATAGTTTGTCCTCTCAGAAGATTTGTGTTTTCTTCTTCTTCATAGAAAAGAATGGAAAATTGAGTTTGAAAAATAAAACGAAAAGCTTACCCAAAAAGCCACGAGAATATATGATCAAAATTCTTTCGAAACAGAAAATTACGACAGTGGTCTTTCAATTTGCAACAAGAAGGTTGCCGGGAAACAGAAAATGAGTGCGTAGGCGTTTGTGGAATGAGGACCGTTGGAGAGCGCTAGTTTCTTTCGAATGGTTTGTTTGGGATTAGAATATAATTATTTAATTTTATAATAAAATAAAAAATTGTTTAAAGAATTTTAAAATTACTAGAAATTAAATCATTAGAGTTTTGAAATTATTTGAATATAAACTCATAGCTCTATTATGATAAATGATTTTAAATTAAATATTGATTAATTGCTCGTTATATCATCGTAATTTATTTTAAGTAAATAGAAGTGCATTTGATATAGATACGGAAATTAGTTATTTGGGATTATGCAATGACCACGTAAGAAAAATATCAAAATTCCATCCAAAGAACTCGAACAACTTTGTTTGCATCTACAAAAGAACCATAATAGAATATCAAACTACTGAAAGACCACTGTCGTAACCGGTTTTCGTCCGGGCACGAATTTTGTACTTACTTGGCGGGAAAAGTGATGTAAATAAATGGTTTTTAAAATAATTTGGGAGTCGCCATCGGCCTTTTGGGTTAAGTAGGTCGAATACCTAAAAAATATCTTTTAAAAGAGTTTTAAGAAAACATCAATTAAAAGATGAACTGATCTGCGTTTATAACCAAAAATTCATTCTTTTTAATAATAAAAAGGGATTCGTGGTCGGTTACGTTTAGGGAAGGATTAGCACCCCTACAACGCCCAAAATTTGTACTTTTTAATTATAAATTGTCTCTATTATTGGAAATTTAAAAATTCAAAGATATATTTAATTCATAATTCTATTATTTCAAATAATTTTAAGAAAATATATTAATATACATAAATAAGATATTTACTTATTTAGAAATATCAGAAAAGGGTTTCTAAGTGCTTTAAGACAGCTCTTTTCTTTGATATTAAAAAATAAATAAATATAAAAAACATTTTATTTTAATATAGTAAGATATTTATTTATTCAAAAATATCAGAAAAGAGCTTTTAGGTACCTTAAGACAACTCTTTTCTTTGATATTGAAAAATAAATAAATAACCAAAACATTTTCTTAAAATAAAAATTTATTTTAATAAGATATTTATTTATTTAAAAATATCAGAAAAGGGCTTCTAAGTGCCTTAAGACAGCTCTTTTCATCGATATTAAAAATAAATAAATATCAAAATATGATTATTTTTCTTAAAAGTAATTTATAAAATTAAATTTATAAATAGGAAAATAGAATAAATAAATAAATATTATATATATTTATAAGACTATATATATTGACATAATTAATAATAATAATAGTAATAGTAATGATAATTAAATATATATGAACATAAATATATAAAAGTAACATATGATTAAATAATGTTTAAAATAAAATTAAAACATGGTATGAAAAAAAATAAAAAGTAATAAAGCTTGTAAAATAAATGAAAATATTAAACTTAGGGACTAAATTATAATCTAATAAAATTAAATACCTAATTTGTAATTAATTATTTAAAATTACAGGGATTAGACATGCCATTTTGCCTATTTATTAATTTAGTGACTAAAATAAAATTATATAAAATTTTAATATCAAATTAAAATAACTTAGAACATACTGTTCATGATTAAAATATTAATTATTAAAATTAAAGGATTAAATCTATTATTTATCCTAAAATATACTATTTAATACTAATAAGGACTAAAACATAATAAAATAAAATTCGAATGTCAAATTATAATAAACACAAATAACTGGTGGTGACTATTTTATAAAGATTACAAATATGGAACACCGCGGAAGGGGTTTACTCCTTATGAAATTACAGAAATACCCTCCCCAAAACGGCGTCGTTTGGGAGAAGGTATTTAAACCCAAAACTGGCTGGCCCTATGGGCCATTGTTCTCATTTTCTATTTTGATTCTCTCTCTTAAAGAGAGAAGGCTCTCGTTTTCTCTCAACTGAAGAGAAAACCGGCCACCGTTGGTCACTGTTTCCGGCGCCGATCGCCACCACCGGCCGTCGTCTCCGGTGGCCGGAGATTACCAAACTATACCAAATTAAAGATCTCAACTCCTAGAGGCCAAATCCAGCCTTCTTTTACCCTAAATCCCCTTAGATCGATCTAGATCTAAGTTTTTTTTATCTTCGACTTTCGGCTTTCCGACGACGCAAGGAGGCTCCGATGACTACGATTTCCTCGGTTAGTTTCACTCCTCTCTTTTCTTTCAATATTTGGCTGCTGTGGGTGGTTGCTTGCTGTTGGTCTTTGTTTCTGTTTTTCTTCGGTTCTTCATCTCCTTTCATTTTTGCAGGTACGATGGCTTTATAGCCATCTCGGTCACTTGCTCGGACCGGTTAAAGGAATGGAGTTCGGTGAGTCACCGAGCTATGTGGTGACTCACCCCTAGAGCTTGCGACGTGGGCGACGGGTGTTGAAGCAGCAAAGCTTCTGGAGTCTTCAGCGAGGCGGCGGCGGCGTGGCTGAAGTGGGTTCGAGCATCTGGCAGCTGACCGTCGGCAATGGTCTCTGGCAGCTGGAGAGGCGGCTGCGGCACTAGGGTTAGAAACCCTAGCTGAAACCCTAAATGTTTAGGGTTTCATTTTGGTCTGGGCCGGTTGATTGGGCCCTTTTGTTGGGCTTCTGATGTAATTTGTAATATATATATATATATAATAATAAATAATAATATTATTATTATATTAATAATAATATTTATAATAATAATAATAATTTTAATAATAATAAACGAAAAATTAGTGTTTACAGTTGCCCCTCTTTGCTCATTCTTGTGTTAACAAGAATAGAGCAAAGACGAAAAAACAATAATTTTTCATTTGACTTCTTTTGAGTAAGAGTGAAATGTTGAAAATATCATTCCAGAGGTCTTAAAAACATCATGCACTGAAGGGCTTACAGATGACCCTAAGGCTTTGAAAACATCAAAAAGCTCCCGAAGGCTTTTTGGAAACATCATGCACTGTAGGACTTACAGATGACCCTAAGGCTTTAAAAACATCAAAAAGCTTCCAAAGGCTTTTTGGAAACATCATGCACTGTAGGACTTACAGATGACCCTAAGGCTTTGAAAACATCAAAAAGCTCCCGAAGGCTTTTTGGAAACATCATACACTGTAGGACTTACAGATGACCCTAAGGCTTTGAAAACATCAAAAAGCTCCCGAAGGCTTTTTGGAAACATCATGCATTGCAGGACTTACAGATGACCCTAAGGCTTTGAAAACATCAAAAAGCTCCCGAAGGCTTTTTGGAAACATCATGCACTGCAGGACTTACAGATGACCCTAAGGCTTTGAAAACATCAAAAAGCTCCCGAAGGCTTTTTGGAAACATCATGCACTGTAGGACTTACAGATGACCCTAAGGCTTTGAAAACATCAAAAAGCTCCCGAAGGCTTTTTGGAAACATCATGCACTGCAGCACTTACAGATGACCCTAAGGCTTTGAAAACATCAAAAAGCTCCCGAAGGCTTTTTGGAAACATCATGCACTACAGGACTTACAGATGACCCTAAGGCTTTGAAAACATCAAAAAGCTCACGAAGATTTTTGGAAACATCATGCACTGCAGGACTTACATATGACCCTAAGGCTTTGAAAACATCAAAAAGCTCCCGAAGGTTTTTTGGAAACATCATGCACTGCAGGACTTACAGATGACCCTAAGGCTTTGAAAACATCAAAAAGCTCCCGAAGGTTTTTTTGGAAACATCATGCACTGCAGGACTTACAGATGACCCTAAGGCTTTGAAAACATCAAAAAGCTCCCGAAGGCTTTTTGGAAACATCATGCACTGCAGGACTTACAGATGACCCTAAGGCTTTGAAAACATCAAAAGCTCCCGAAGGCTTTTTGGAAACATCATGCACTGCAGGACTTACAGATGACCCTAAGGCTTTGAAAACATCAAAAAGCTCCCGAAGGCTTTTTGGAAACATCATGCACTGCAGGACTTACAGATGTGGGAAATAGTTTACTAAGTAAGGAACTAAGGAAATCGTTTTCTTACTTTTCAACAATTTCATTTTTAGAAAAGATTGAATGAGAAACTATGGAAATCGTTTTCTCATTATTTTTCAAAATAACATGTTGATTGGGTAACATGCCCCAATCTCAAGATAAGGCTATTGGAAATAGTTTACTAAGTAAAAAAACTAAGAAAATCGTTTTCTTACTTTTCAACAATTTCATTTTAGAAAAGATAAAATGAGAAACTATGAAAATCGTTTTCTCATTCTGTTTTTTGAAATAACATGTTGATTGGGTAACATGCCCCAATCTCAAGATAATGCTCATTTTTATGGATTGTGTTCATCTCTTCTTCAGATGTTTGCATGATTCTTGTATTTATGGTTCTGAATACCTTCTTCGTGTAAGGTATTTTTTACCATGAATCTTCTTGTTCTTCCGAAGATCTGTAAAACTTCATGTTTGAATGCACTCAGATGTATCAATGTAATGCACTGTCTATTGTGTAAACGATATTCTTATGAATGCATGAATGTTGATGCAATCTTCATTTGACTTCAAAGTGGTGAACTTGGTCTTCCTTCACTTCATCATTTATTACCAGGGTTACCTCTGGATATCAGTGTAGAAGCTTATGCTATCAAGCTTACATTTCTGTAGAATCATCTGATCAACTTGTATCTTTGCGTCTTCTTAACTTCATTTAAGTCTCAGAAGAAATGTTTCATTTGTGGGAAATCTTGCTGTAGTCAAAATTATGACCCTGATGCCCCATTTTATCTTGGATAAAACCAACTTTATTTGCTTAGACTTGTGTAGAAATCCAATAAAGCCTTCATCTTTGAAAAGAGAATCTATCATATTTAAAAAGAGAATCTATCATCTTTGAAAAGAGAATATATCATCTTTGAAGAATGTAGATGTAGATATGCCTAACTCAGCGGGGATTAATTAAGGGAGTAGAGTCTGTTCTGATTTGACTTTTGAAACACATCATAAGGAGAATTTATTTCAATTCCTTTCATGTCCCCATATTTAAATCAGATCTCGAATAAAGCAACTTAGACCATATCATGTCGAGATGCTTAACAACAATATGTCGTTCAACCTTAGTTGGTGCCATTAGTTTCTTGTTGTTAAAATTTTAGCTCTCATTCTGTGGAAAGAAATCTTCATCATATCTCACTTTTAATCTTGAAGTTGAAGAAGACAGACTTCATCTTGGATCAATAAATGGAAACCATATGATCGCAACATTGGTTCAACATCAGAATAGCAGGTTTGTAAAACATTTGACAACTCATTCATCCTTTCCTGTGGCTTCTGCTCAGATGTTCGTAAAACATTTGACAACACATTCATCATTTCTTGTGGTTTCTGCTCAGACGTTCGTAAAACATTTGACAACACATTCATCCTTTCTTGTGGCTTCTGCTCAGATTTCTCAATCATTGAAGCTCTTTGCCTAATGTTCAAAGCTTTTGAATGATATCACAAGACAATTTGAGAACAAAACTCAGTGGGGATTCAAGTGTAATGTTGGTATGACCAAAAAGTTGGTCAAATTCACAAAATGTGCTGGTGTATTTTGAATAGGAGATACCAACAAATTTTGATATCATCTCTGGAAAAGGCAAATGTGATACTGATCATGCTTTCTTTCATAATGAGCATTGTAGAAAGTAGAAACACATCAGCTATAGGATCAATGTACAAAAAGATATTCGTGGAATTCTTGCAGCTGGGGATGAAACACACATGATAAAATCAAAATAGATGAAAACTCAGTTCATCTTGGCTAGCAATGATGATCCCAATAACAACGGGAATAACAGTAATGTAAGTGAGTTGAGTCCCCCTTTCCAATGTTATCAAGTAAGCAAAAACCGATGTGAAAAACAACTTCGTAACCTCAACAGTATGGTTGAAACTAACTGACAGGAATCTCAAAGAAATATTTTCAATTATCACCGACACACAAAAGGCCAAATTCAGATTTCGAGGTCTCGAGGAACTGATCCTTGGATTGAATGGTCTACAAAGGGACCATCTTTATTCATGCAACCATGATGTAGCTTAACAAAGAACACACTGTCATGTGACACATGGTTTAAGAAGATTGGGTATTTGAAACCATACTTGTTGAATAAATATTTGTTCAACAACAGGACCCTAATGCAACTGCCTGATGAACGAAGCAATTATGTGTAGTCAGATTGACTGTTATTGTTTCACCATTTTCATTCTTCATATTTTTCTGTCTCATTGGAAATATCTGCTCAATTCAATGATTTTTAACACATGATGATGTGGGCCTTTAGCATACCCCAGCATTTGCTGATACGATCGTTCAAAAATACATCAACAGTCCTAATTCTGATTGAAATGGGCTTTCAGCATGCCCCAATATTTGCTTCTTCTTAATCTGAGCCTTCAAAATGCCCCACATGGATCTGTCTGAAGGAACCTTTAAAATGCCCCAACATTTGTTGATACAGATGTTAAAAGTGTGCTCAACATTACTTCTTGTTGAGATGAGCCTCTAAGAATGCCCAAATATTCATATTGTTGTGAGCCTTCAAAATGCCCCAATATTCTATTTCTGATTGAAATGGGCCCTCAAGATGTCCCTCTAGATTTGTCTGATTCACTCTCAATGTCTGTTTGACTGAAATGTCATGATCCCCACGAGGTCCAATTTTGACAATGAACTGTTGTAGGTACTTGTAGCTTTATTCGTGCCCCAAATTTGTTTATCTTGAATACTCTCATTCTGGTGTCACTAAACAGTAGTATTATCAAGTAACTGGAGAAATTCTCTTCATGTTGTCACAAATTTAAGAAGTACTCAATCATTCTGACAAAAACGTCTGAGATATGTGTCTTCTGAATGAGGTGACCATTTTCTGTATCTGGAGGGGTATAGTCAGACAGAGTAGTATAAATTGCTTGGTAATTTATTCCAGGCTGACATAGTGAACATTGTTTTCAGTGAAGGCTATTTCTGGAATATACTTTTCTGTGGCTGAGAAACCAATTTATGTGAACAGTAATCTGATGCAACAGCAAGACTACATATACAGTGGTACAGGCTTTTGAAAAATCTGCACCCATACAACATGTTGATTCTGATAACAACTCATCTGATTATGAAGCAATATTTCAGGATGATTTCACAGATATTGATAGTTCTTCTGATATTGAGGAAATCCTGAATTTTGATTCTAATGAGGAGAGTAAACTGTTATACTTGACAAAAATGGGATTCTCAGAGGCTGAGGCTTCAATAGCCATGGAGAGATGTGGTCCAGATTCATCAATTGCAGAGTTGACAGATTTTATATGTGCTGATCAAATGGCTAAGGCTGCTGACGTACTTCTTCCAGTAGAAGGTAGGAATTTATTATGCAATGACCCTAATTACAAGCAAAAGCGAAACTTGGGCTATGATTTTTGAAAAGGAATAAGCAGAGGAAGCTTGAAAAGAAGCTTCTTAATGAAGACGATCATGCAGTTCATCTTTCAATTCCAATGATTGGTTCTGGGGTTCCTACCGAACCAGATCAGATAACTCAAAGAACACTTCCAGAAGATGCTATTGGGTCTCCTTATTTCTACTACGAGAACGTGGCACTTGTTCCAGTTAATGTTTGGACTGGAATGTCACAATACTTATTCGATGTAGAGCCAGAATTTGTAGATTCGAAGTATTTTCATACTGCTACACTGAAAATGGGCTATGTTCATAATCTGCCAATTGAGAACAGATTTCCTCTTATTCTACTTCCTCCATATGCCATACATGATGCTTTTCCATTGACAAAGAAATGATGGCCTTCTTGGGATAAAGTTAAACTTCGAGTGTCCAGAAGTATGTTCTTGATGAGTGCCGAAAATGGAATCTGGTATGGGTTGGAAGGAATAAAATTGTTCCAGTTGACCCTGATGAGGTAGAAATGCTTCTAGGTTTCCCTAAAAACCATACACAAGGATTAGTGATGCAAAGGTCGCCTTCTACTGTCTTGGCATATCTTTGTAAACAGATGTGCAAGAACTGAATGATAATCAATTAGAGTAATTGATGAGTAGATTTAACGGACTCGACCTTATTATCGGTGGCATCAAGCGTAACAACCTTACTGGAAGAAATAAACATCATCAGGATGAACTAGAAGATTTTTTTGTTGGTGCATTTTCTTGCAATGACTGCTACGACAACTCTCTCTTCAGCTGCTCCAATATATCCCACTCTTTTCGAATCATGGAACGGTTTAGTTGACAGTAAAACTGGTCATCTTCAACTTTTGAAATCCTGTAACCAATGTTACCCTATATAAAAGGCATACAAATGTAGAATTTGTTCCAATGTCCTATTCTGTGCCATATGTTCTCAAATTCGAATTCAGCAATCTTCTGAAGGATATAATGAATATCATCTTGAAAAAAAAATGATCGGCCTAGAAGAAGTAGCAATGATGTATCAAGACTTGAGCCAGCATCACGGTATAACCAGAGTGCATGTAGTGATTTGTTCATTCCCATAATATATCTTACTGGGACTTATATCTCTGTGATGTAATCTGCCATAAATATGGATTGATGGTTGGGGAAAATAATTTGTTTGGTGATGCTTATCGACCTCAGCATGAAATAAGCGATAATCTTTCTTGATGGATTGCTAATAATGTCATAAGAGAGTGTTACAAGTTCCATTCTCCAGACTTTTCTGGCTTCTTGGACCATTTGCTTTCAAGAAAGTGAAATGCTTTATCATTCTGGCCTCGTTTATTTTTTTTCTACAACAGAGGTAGAATAAGCAACAATTGCTTTAAGGACCTTTCTCATTTGAGACTATCCTGTTTGAAAATGTTTTTTTATCCTTTCTTTATCGAAGAATGAAAGAATTTTTCAAAGTAATGCCCTTCTCAGGTTCATAATAGAATCAAATCATAAGCATGAATTCAAAGAATATCAAAAGAATCAACAATTCTTTAATGTTTGAGAATTATAGCTCTTTGACAAGTATCAAAATTTGGTTTGATTTCAGGATGGCTTTCCTATTTTCTATGTTTACATCTATTTAAGATGTCACTCCTCTCTCTCTGTGAACTTTGTCACATGCCTTACTTTAAGGACTTGGTATTTTAACCGGATGCATACAAAATGATGCAACTAGGATTACCAATTACTAGACCTTTCAGAACGCTTCCATTTCAATTCTCTGAAATCCTTCATTTAGACTTATCTAACCAAATTAGTGCGAAAATATCGGTCTAACAATGAAATTTCTGAGTTCTTGTGTGAAGTTGACTATAACAGGTGTTTCACAACTCCCTTAGTCCATCTCTTAACACATTTACCATTTTGGCAAGCTGAATTCAGCTTTATTGTATATAATAAAATAATCACCTTTATCAGGCTAATTGAAACTTATCCATAAAGCCAGGGCTATTAACCAATTGCTCTAGAGGAACAGTTTTATTGCATATAATAATATAATGGGTTAGCTGAATATTATCCATAAAGCCGGGGCTATTAACCAATTGCTTTAGGGGGATAACTCGAGCATAACAGACTAGTTGAATATTATCCATAAAGCCAGGGCTATTAACCAATTGCTTTAGGGGGATAACTCAAGCTTTATTGTATATAATAATAATATGAGTATACATTTCAAACTTCTTAAGCTTGTTAAGAAGAACCTGTTATAGTCTAGGTGTTTTGGAGGAAGTCAGAAAAGTTCAATTCAAGAAATTATTTAAACTAGATTTACCTATTTGTAAAAATTATGTTCATCATCGAATGTCATCAATAGAAAATACTCTAGTCAGTTTTGTAATGTAATACACCAATGATGCCCTATGTTGTACGCTCCTATATATAAATACCAAGCCTTTTGTAATTCCTTTCAATAGGAGTAGGCTATCTCATATTGTAATAGGATATTGTTTGGGTGTATTCTTCTGAGGTAAGATCAATGGTCCTTGTTTTTCTGGTTTTCATCTTGATATTTTGTCAAAGATTACGACTCTAATCATGCAGAATTTTTAATCCATTGATATTCAAAGAACTGGTCATAACCTTAAAAGCAACACAAATTATTTTTATTGCAAAAAAACGGAGAAAGGAACAAAAACAAGTTCAAACAGAATGCTGAAAATAGAAAGGTACTACAGTGGTAGATAACAACTTCAACTTATTTATTTATCATGCCACATCTTTTCTGTAACTGGTCCAGGATTTTCATCCTTATTTGCCCCCCATTTCTTGATCATTTCTTGTGTCAACGTCTTTGGATAAACCTTCAGATACACAACTCTTTCCTTCTTCCTGAATAGTTTCCATCATCATCTTTTTCTCCCCTGACTGGAGATTGAGCTCATTTCTAGATCCAGAACAACTTTTACTAAGGATGACAGCTTTGTCCTGATTCTGATTATATATTTCGGCTGTAATTGGAGTAGTATTCACCATACTCTTTGTATTGTACACTGCCTCACTTGTTCTCAGAAAATCTGATACATGTATTTGAGGTTTCTTCAGACTTGTATCTTTTTCATTCATTCTTAGACCTATAGGACAGTCTCGAATTACCTCTCCTTTTACTTCTTTATCATTTATAATTAGGGAGGTATTGAAAATTGAACGTTTATCTTTGGGCAGCATGTACTTCATTTGTTTTGATACTACCAACTCCATTTTGGGATTTGATTCCCGGTTGTTTGATCAAAACAGACTGATCCTCTACTTCTATGATTCCCTGAACCAAAAGGTCTTGAACTCGTCGTTTGAAGCGACCACAATTCTCAATGGAGTGTCCTCGGGCTCCAGCATGATAGTCACAAAAGACTTTCTCATTATACCAACTTGGATATGGAAGCAACAAAGGCTTAGCTCGACATGGAGCAATAATCTGGGCCTGAAGCAACTTGTAATATATCTTGCTGCATGAAACTGAAGGAAACTTGGGTAAAATTTCTCCAGATATCAGTGTCTCATTACAACTGTTTACTTTGATTTCTTTAGCTTTCTTCAATGGCACTGAAACTTCTTCCATGCTTCTCTTCAACTTGACCTTTGTCGTATTTTCTAGGGTTATACCCGACTTTTTGTAGCTTATTGGATTTCCACATTCCCTGACAAAATTCTGGTCATTTGTTTTCATTGTATCAGCTACATACTTCATAATTCCATTTAAATCTTTTACAACAGGATCCTCCGAGGGTTTCTCTCCATGGATCACAATATTCATCAGGTTCATCAGCTTGGTCATTTGCTCTTTTGAATCATCCTGAAACTTTTTTGCATGATCAGTCATCTCTTGTTGAGTCTTGATAAGTTGCTCTTGCAATTTCTCAATTCTACAAACCCTTGCTAAAATCTCATTCATAGCTATTATCTCTCTTTAGGAAGACCAAGTTAGCTCCACTTTGATTTCAAAAATTCTGTCATGGAATCTTCCCCGAATTATTCCACATGTTTAAATGTATGCAAAATATTTTTAAACAAAATGTAAATATGTAAAGATGCAAACGCAAAAAATGAAAATATGAATACGAACGTAAAAATGCAAATATAAAAATGTGAATGTAACCATAAAAATGTAAATTGTGTAATACAAAAGCAAACATAAAAGTATAAATGCAAAATGAAAAATGCAAGGATGCAAAATGCAAATGTATGTATGAAAAGGTGTTACTCAAGAGTGATCATCTTAGAACAGATTTCATTGAACACAAAAGTTTCGGTACATCAAACAAAACTTTACATATAGGGATATCTTTCACTTCTAACTTCTCCAAAGCCCAATTAGTTTCCATTCATGCTCAAAAGTTGAGTCTTCAGTTTGCTTCATCTCCTTGTAAAGTCAGCTAAATCTATCATTTAAGAACCATATTGCTTGTCTGGACTACAACTTCTTCCATGACATTCTCTTTCATCTTCTGTGTCACTTCTCGGAGTTGCTCATTTTCCCTTGTAAGAGAACCTTTCTGTCCAAGAAGTTCTTGAACAAGATTTTCATATATGTTGCAGTTCTTTTTCAGCTTGGTGACCCCTGTGATCCACTATTCTGGGGTGTTTCCTATGCCAGCATTTCGAAAGGCTTGACTGATCTTCTGAAAATCTTCATGCATGGTTTTTATTTTTGTGCTCAATTTCTTGTTTTGGTCGTTCAAGTCCTTCAAATAACATGCTTGAGTTTCATAAAAACCTCCACTACTCTGAATGCCCTGACTGTTGTTCTTACCATAGACTGCTTTTGGTATCAATCTGGTAGGATCTTTGTTTAACACTTTTGGTATTAATATAACCGGTTCTCTATGTACAAAACTTCCCTCGATCGTCGTAGTTTCTTCAGGATGTTTTTCCTTGGCCGTATCATATTTTGTTTGATCATAAAACTTTTTGCCCATTTACGATTTCTTTCTAATTTGATGAACAGTCTTTCAAGTCAACACCTTTTGATTATGCCATGATCATACAATGCAAGCAGAAGAAATAAGAAAAAATAGAATAGTTAGTACCAATTAATGGAAAAAAAATCTATTTATCAAGGTATAAATCCTAACCTCATGCTTTCTAGTTCCATGCTTTGTTTGAAAAAATTAGCTTAACCGCATGATTTCTAGTTTGCATACATTTATTCAGAAAAAAGAAAAGGAAATAAAAGCTAGAACTTATTTCTCATTTGTGTATACCTACTGACAAAATTTCGGCATGGTTTCAGATCGGGAGAGTTTCTAGGTTTAATATATGCAGGGCTTCAGTTCTAGGAGTAAAGGTACTGGAACTGTCCTTGTTGATGCCCCCCTTGGGCTGTCAAACCCTCAATCCTAGTCCATCACAGACTTAAGCGGATCGAGTTCAATTCGAGGGGACACATTTCTTTATGCCTGATACGGAGAATAAATTCTCACGAAGACATATAGCATATGAACCCCGAAAGCTACTTGCTAGGTCTAACACGGAGAATAAATTCTCACGAAGACGTCGCTTTCACTCCCACTTAAAAAGGGACAAGCTTGATTAGAAAGCTTTATGTTATGCAATGCAAGTGTTGTGTGTGTGGAGAAATGTTCAAACCTCTGACAAACAATTAAATGAAAATTTTAATATTTGAAAATAAAGTAAAAATAAAAAATATAATAAATATTATGAAAAGCATAAGTAATACAAATTTTGAAAAAAAAGAATTAAAAATTAAATAAATAAATTTTTAATTTCTAATTAATAGAGACAATTTATAATAATTTCAAAGCATGACCTGTCATCCCCAGCGGAGTCGCCAAGCTGTCGTAACCGGTTTTCGCCCGGGCACGAATTTTGTACTTACTTGGCGGGAAAAGTGATGTGAATAAATGGTTTTTAAAATAATTTGGGAGTCGCCATCGGCCTTTTGGGATAAGTAGGTCGAATACCTAAAAATTATCTTTTAAAAGAGTTTTAAGAAAACATCAGTTAAAAGATGAACTGATCCGCGTTTATAACCAAAAATTCGTTCTTTTTAATAATAAAAAGGGATTCGTGGTCGGTTACGTTTAGGGAAGGATTAGCACCCCTACAATGCCCAAAATTGGTACTTTTTAATTATAAATTATCTCTATTATTGGAAATTTAAAAATTCAAAGATATATTTAATTCATAATTCTATTATTTCAAATAATTTTAAGAAAATATATTAATATACATAAATAAGATATTTACTTATTTAGAAATATCAGAAAAGGATTTCTATGTGCTTTAAGACAGCTCTTTTCTTTGATATTAAAAAAATAAATAAATATCAAAAACATTTTATTTTAATATAGTAAGATATTTATTTATTCAAAAATATCATAAAAGAGCTTCTAGGTACCTTAAGACAACTCTTTTCTTTGATATTGAAAAATAAATAAATAACCAAAACATTTTCTTAAAATAAAAATTTATTTTAATAAGATATTTATTTATTTAAAAATATCAGAAAAGGGCTTCTAAGTGCCTTAAGACAGCTCTTTTCTTCGATATTAAAAATAAATAAATATCAAAATATGATTATTTTTCTTAAAAGCAATTTATAAAATTAAATTTATAAATAGGAAAATAGAATAAATAAATAAATATTATATATATTTATAAGACTATATATATTGACATAATTAATAAATAATAATAGTAATAGTAATGATAATTAAATATATATGAACATAAATATATAAAAGTAACATATGATTAAATAATGTTTAAAATAAAATTAAAACATGGTATGAAAAAAAATAAAAAGTAATAAAGCTTGTAAAATAAATGAAAATATTAAACTTAGGGACTAAATTATAATCTAATAAAATTAAATACCTAATTTGTAATTAATTATTTAAAATTACAGGGATTAGACATACCATTTTGCCCATTTATTAATTTAGTGACTAAAATAAAATTATATAAAATTTTAATATCAAATTAAAATAACTTAGAACATACTGTTCATGATTAAAATATTAATTATTAAAATTAAAGGATTAAATCTATTATTTATCCTAAAATATGCTATTTAATACTAATAAGGACTAAAACATAATAAAATAAAATTCGAATGTCAAATTATAATAAACACAAATAACTGGTGGTGACTATTTTGTAAAGATTACAAATATGGAACACCGCGGAAGGGGTTTACCCCTTATGAAAATTACAGAAATACCCTTCCCAAAACGGCGTCGTTTGGGAGAGGGTATTTAAACCCAAAACTGGCTGGCCCTACGGGCCATTGTTCTCATTTTCTATTTTGCTTCTCTCTCTTAAAGAGAGAGAAGCTCTCGTTTTCTTTCAACTGAAGAGAAAACCGGCCACCGTTGGTCACTGTTTCCGGCGCCGATCGCCACCACCGGCCGTCGTCTCCGGTGGCCGGAGATTACCAAACTATACCAAATTAAAAATCTCAACTCCTAGAGGCCAAATCCGGCCTTCTTTTACCCTAAATCTCCTTAGATCGATCTAGATCTAAGTTTTTTTTACCTTCGATTTTCGGCTTTCCGACGACGCAAGGAGGCTCCGATGACTACGATTTCCTCGGTTAGTTTCTCTCCTCTCTTTTCTTTCAATATTTGGCTGCTGTGGGTGGTTGCTTGCTGTTGGTCTTTGTTTCTGTTTTTCTCCGGTTCTTCCTCTCCTTTCATTTTTGCAGGTACGATGGCTTTATAGCCATCTCGGTCGCTTGCTCGGACCGGTTAAAGGAATGGAGTTCGGTGAGTCCCGAGCTATGTTGTGACTCACCCCTAGAGCTTGCGACGTGGGCGACGGGTGTTGAAGCAGCAAAGCTTCTGGAGTCTTCAGCGAGGTGGCGGCAGCGTGGCTGAAGTGGGTTCGAGCATCTGGCAGCTGACCGTCGGCAATGGTCTCTGGCAGCTGGAGAGGCGGCTGCGGCACTAGGGTTAGAAACCCTAGCTAAAACCCTAAATGTTTAGGGTTTCATTTTGGTCTGGGCCGGTTGATTGGGCCCTTTTGTTGGGCTTCTGATGTAATTTGTAATATATATATATATATATATATATATATATTTAATAATAAATAATAATAATAATATTATATTAATAATAATATTTATAATAATTTTAATAATTTTAATAATAATAAACGAAAAATTAGTGTTTACAACCACCGACAATCGTAAATCAGAGTCGAGCGTCATGAGAAAAATATCTTTGAACGCAAATCGTATATTCAATACTAATATGAGGATCCAAAGGAATGAAGATTAACATGATAATAAATAAGTGTCATCTCGATCAATCGTGCAGTCATAAAATCTAACACTGAGAAAATTAAACAAAAGAACACCAAACAAATGATAAAAAAGACTGAAAACGTATTAAAAGGTTGAGAAAAAATGTCATAAAGACAAAATTATTAAAAACTATCAAAGAAAGAAAAAGTATGTGATATAAGAAAACAATAATAAATAGAGAAAATAACCTCAGTGACCGAAAATGCCTTATAATATACGATTTTAACTAACTTTTTTTGGATTTGCGAAAATGACCAACAAATTCGCAACGCGAACTCCAATTTCGTAACCCAGTTTCTAAATTCGCAACACGAATATGTAAATCGCATTGCGATTTTCCAAATTCGTATTGCGAATTTGTAAATCGAAACACAAAAGTCAAATTCCCAACGCGATAGTCAAATTCGCAACACAAAAGTCAAATTCGCAATGCGATAGTCAAATTTGCAATGCGATAGTCAAATTCGCAACGCGAATCTGTAAATCGCAAGGCGAATTTGTAAATCGCAACACATAAGTAAAATTCGCAACTCGATAGTCAAATCCGCAACGTGAAAGTCAAATTCGCAAAGCGCGTTTATTTTCGCAACGCGAATTTTATTTTATTTTTGAATTCGAAACACAATATTAATTCGCAACACAAATGTAAACAGTATTATCGCAAATCATAACCTAAAACCCTAAATCATAACTCAGTCTCATCTCCATCTCTCACCCTTTACGGCAACATCCGTCCCCATCTCCGACGAAATACGTCCCTATCTCCGACAAAATACGTCTATCTCCATCTCTCAGAGCAACCCTCACAACCATTCACGGTCATAAATGGAAAATCAACCACCGAGGGTTAGTTTTTTTAATCTCTTATTTTTATTTTGAAATTTTTGTATTATCATTAGATTTTTCTTATATTTATGATAAATTTACTGGTAATTTCAATATATATAGATTAACCATTTCACTGAGATTGCTTAGTAAATTCATTCGGTTGATGCCAATACTGCTAAAATGTTTAGTCTTTAACCCTGTGAAGTTAGTATTTGTCTTTGTTTTGTCTTTTTGTTGAAGAAATGCAATTCATTCAAGTTTCAATTTGCAAAAGAATAGTTTTTGAAACTTAAATTCGCAACGCGAAAATGAAAATCGCAACACCAAAATCGCAACGCGATTTTAGTTTCGCGTTGCGATTTTTATTTTCGCGTTGCGAATTTAAATTTTAGAAACTACTCTTATTCTGCAAATTGAAACTTGAATGAAATGTATTACTGCAACCAAAAAACAAATACAAATACTAACTTCACAGTGTTGGTAATTTAAGTTTCAAGAATAAACTACTACTCTTTATGTTGTCCTTGAACCTGCACTAAACCTATATGTTGTCCTTTTAAATGTTTATATAAGTGTTTACTTCTAGAATGTTATCTGATGCATTTTGTGAACTATAATGGAATAATGACTTGGGTGAATACCGTGCTAGTTTGAAACATATTTGGCTTTATTTTAACTGTTTAATATCATGTCTGTTTATAGTGTATTATTTGTAGTTTTTGGTATATCTAACTTGGTATGTTTATTGTTTTTGTAGAAATTTTTTTTTGGCTCAATTGACCTTAAGGAGTAAATTAAGCCTAGCCACTAAAACTGCGTCGACACTTACACCTCTACAAAGAAAATTGTTTGAGGATACTTGCTTCGGGCCATGGCTGAAAGTACAACATCCGAGTGGAGATGCTATGTTGACACATTTGTTTCTTCAGACCATGACTAACGATCTACTCGAGAGAATACAACGTGGTGATGAAGAGATATGTAACATTTTCCTTAAGCGTATACTTGTTTTTGGCGAGAGGAGTTTTGCTTAATCACTGGTCTACGCTTCGGACACGATGAAGTAACCCGGTACACTAGTCATATCTCCCGCGCATCATGGTTATCTCGAGTTTTTCCTAAGCTGGCAAAGTCGAATCCGAGTTTACATGTTGACGACTTGAAGAGATTATTTGTTAAAGATGGTTTTACTCGGATGGATGACCTTGATGTTGTCCGAGTATGCCATTTATTACTTTTGCATGCCGGCTTTTTAGGCAAATAGGGCAGACAACCTATTTTTGAGGACCTAATATTATTGGTAGAGGACCTAAATGCATGGAACCTGTTTCCTTGGGGTTCATATCTATGGAAAGCTACCTGGAAGAAGTTGTCGTCTGCCTTTGAGGACCGAAAAAGTTTACGGGGCGATAGTTCTAAATACACTTTGGCAGGCTTTATTTGGGCCTTTAAGGTTAGAATTTCTATATAATGTTTCCAAATTTATAATTAATTATTTAACAATTACTGATGTTTGTGTATTATATTGTTTGTAGATTTGGATATTTGAGGCTTTTCCCAGCATGCGGACATATGCGATAAAAAATTCAAATGATATCCCTAGGGCTATTACATGGAATAGGATCCGTATGTTGGATTGGGAAGACTTACTACCATATACGACGATGAATGATGTAAGTTAACACACAAATACTACAATATAGTTAAACAAGTTATTACTAGTACACATTTAACTTTGTTTGAGCTTTTATATTGTTAGAAGACCAACTATCCATTACAGAGACTGACACCCACAGAGGCTGAGCTTGCCACTGATTGGTGGCAAGCTAGTAAACGGTTTTTTGATGGGACGGATGATGAGAACCCCCCACTTCGAGAGCCATCACCTGATCGGGCCGATTCTACAGCTCGACATCTGGAGTCATCACCAGATCGAGCCTCTTCTCCACCATCACCTCATGATAGGCGACCGAAAAAGAGGCCACGATATTTATCTCCATGTTCTCACCTCCACGGGATGAGTTAGGGGAGTTACGTAATGAGGTCGGTGCTTTACGTCATGAGGTCGGTACTTTACGTGAAGACAATGGTGCATGGCGTGATGAGGTACGGTCTTTACGTGGTGAGGTAGATGTTTCACGTGATGAGGTATCTACTTTACGTGATGAGGTAGTCGCTCTACGTGAGATTGTTTCATCGTTATAAAATGAGGTTCATACTCTATGCAATGAGGTAAATTTGTTTAATATTATACTAAAAATGCAAATAATATTTTTTCGGCATTATTTATTTATTTATTTACTGATTTATGTATTAATTTATTTTCAGCAGCCCGATAAGGTAGATACTTTACGTCGGGTTTTTCTTGCACGACGGAGTTCATGCGTCAGACGTCGTGCACGTGCCATTACGTCTCCTTTCACCCCACTAGTGCCAAGACTCCATAAGAAGAAGCCCGATTCACCTGTCATCGTTCAAGAGACGCCTCCTATCATTCAAGAGGCTTCTCTCATCATTCAAGAGGCCCCTCCCACCGTTCAAGAGGCCACTGTCATCGTTCAAGAGGCCCCTGTCATCGTTCAATGGGTCTCTCCCACCATTCAAGAGCCTGATTCACAATACGTCATTTGTCGACATATTGATAAACCCCCTCCCGTGCCTAATATGCTCCCGTGCCCAATATGATGGATGCGTGTTGGCTTTCGTATGAGTTATCGGCCAGTACCATTCCTCAGCAGGAGAGGGGAACACTATTGGACACAATTACGGATAATACCCTTTGGGCTAATACCACAGTTGATTTTTATCTACATGAGCGGAGCCAGGGGTGTTATTCTAACATATGCAAACTCGACGATGTTATGCATTTGTTTCTTGATCGGTATTGGTGGGGTATTTTATTAGGGGTTGAAGATAATGGCTATTTCGAAGAGGGTAAGTATTACATTCTTCTTATATTTCATTTTGATTAATTTTTTTAAAATTTATTAATAAATTCACTAATATATGTATTTTTTTTTATAAAACAGCATATTGATGCATGGGTGTCACGTCTTCTAGTAATAAGGATATTGAAGAAAATAAAAAATACTCGATAGACTATTATGCTGACATCTTTTCACGTAGCTCACTTGAAGGATCTGAGAGATTCTTCATATATGTTGGGTAATGAAAAAGCTAAACTTTATCCTGCGCGGTGGGAGGTCGATAAGGTTAGTATTTATTTTTTGAATATTTTAAAGGTGTTCATAAATTTTATTTGATGTGCGTAATTATTTATGATTGCAGGTGTTTATCCCTGTTTTGGAACGTCGTCATTGGCTTCTCGTCGAGCTTCAGCTCCCATCCCTGAAGACAATGGTATATGATAACATGTTGAATTATATACCATTGTCTGATTTGAGAGATATTATTACAAAGGGATGGAGCGCTCATTTGGCTAAATACTTGGATGCGATTGATTATTGGACTAATTCTGGAAACAAGAAGCCAAAGAAGTTCAAAGTTACAATGATCAGAGACGAGACTGCGCCACAACAAACGTAGGGAGCCATAGGGGATTGTGGTCCTCTCGTATGCATGAGCTTGGAACGTTTGACGACAAGAAGTAAACAGTTTCTACCTCCCACAGATAGAGATAGAGGTGCAGTATGCTTGTGGTTTTGGCATTTTATGGCTAGAGCGATATATGTGAGACGCTGTCTACCTGCATCATCGTGCTGAAAGTCTGCATAAACAATTGGTAAGTTTGAGCAAGTGTTGTTAACATATATACTCTTTAATTGGTTTGAAAATATTTGGTTAAGTACCTAAAATTTAGTAATTTGTTGTTTGTTGGTTTTAGATGTGTAGAAAATGTTGTTTGAGCAAATTTTTGGTTTCTGCAGGTTAATCCTGAAGTGAGCTGTGTGAAATTGATGTATTTGTGCATAAACAACAGTCTGGGGTACACCTTTTTTGCTTGTTTAATTGAATTTTACATTGAAAGTTTATTTGTTTAATTGATGAGGAAATAAGAATTATTTTTTGCTTGTTTAATTGATTTGTAAAAGTTGATTTGTAAAAGTTGATTTGTTTAATTTGATGTGTAAATAAGAATTATTTTTTGCTTGTTTAATTGATTTGTAAAAGTTGATTTGTTGTTTTAAATTCAATCTGCATTATGTTGAAGGAAAAAAGACCTATTGAAGTTACAAATTCGCAACGCGAAAGTCAAATTCGCGTTGCGATTTTATCGTTGCAATAGTCAAATTCGCAACGCGATTTTCAGTTTACGATTTCGCGTTGCGAATTCAAGGAAAACACCTTCAAAAAGATAACAGACAACAATCTGATAAGTGATAACAACTGAACAGATCATAGCAATGTTCAAAATCAAGTTACTAATGAATGTCTAACTGAAAATGTATGCATTCACACATAAAATACACATAATACAACGTTTGCATTTAAAAATCACCTAAGTTAATAAGTCCCAAAAGGTGAAGCCGGTTGTGATTTTGATTTTGATTGCGATTTTGATTTCCTTTTGCTTGGCACCATATGAGCTTTGGATTTTGATGAGGATCTATATTTTGGTAGAGGAAAAGATGATTTGATGACACTGGTAATCCACAGGTCAACCTTGTATGACCACTTTCCTTACACCGACTACATGTCGATATCCTCTTCTCTTCACCCTTAGACGGTATACGATAGTGATTTTTTGATCGGCCATGTAGCATGCTGTCCATGACTGGTGGCAAAACTGTTTGTAAGTCATCTGGTATGTCCCACTCAGAATGATGTGAAATAGGGTAGACAATCTCGGCATAAGTCTGTCGATATATTTTTGTAGTGTAGCAATCCATAACGTATGCGCTTGAATCATCTTGGTTTAGATGAAGAGCAACTTTTATAACATGGTCACACGGATAACCAGATGTTTGCCATTTCTTATAACTGCACGTCTTTGCATTTAGATCGACAAGCCCATTTAAGTTATTATCTAATACTTCAAACAAAGTGTTTGAATATGGTTCAACTCTCCATGACGTTGACTTCACAACACGTTTTGTTATCTTTTTTTCAATCCATGGTGTAACACGACGTTCCAATGTTCCTGTAAATTTAAATAAATAAAACTTAGTAAAATATATGATAAGTTATGAATTTAAATAAATAATACATGCATGGTTTCTTTTCTTGTAGTATCATTGTTGAATAAAGGCTCAAAAAACTCCATTAACATAGTAATGGATAATTTCCGGGAATGACGACTTAGAGCGTTGATTGATTCTGCACTATTAGACGTCATGAAACTATATCTTGCTCCAAGTTGATGTACTCTTGACCATCTTTCAAACTCGACATCTTCTAGTGTTTGAGCACATTGAGGCAAAACACGTCTTAAACATTTTATATGCTTATAAAAATCCACTTCCCGATAAGCTTTTACAGCCTTCAAATATGTTCATTTGTGATTTTTTATACCAGCAGACCTTGATTTTAGATTTATGTACAAATGAACACCACAAAGTCCATGAAAAGCATCTGGGAAACACCTTCTAACAGCGTTGTCAATTGATTTTGCCCTATCGGATATGATTATCAGATTGCTAATAGGACCTATGCAATTCCTAAGATGCCCCATAAACCATATCCATGAATCAGAGGTTTCAGATTTGCCAACCCCGTAAGCTATTGGCAGTATCCCATTGTTAGCATCCATGGCTACTGCTAATAAGTTTACTCCAAGGTATCGACCTTTCAAATGTGCTCCGTCAACTATAATAACTGGGCGCATGCAAGTAATAAATGAACGAATCTACAAAATCATATACACAAGAAATATAATCATTTAAATGTGAAATGCATACAACTAACAAAAATGAGTCAACAAAATTATAATGATTTACTAACCGCAGCACCAAAAGCGATAAACAACAACTCAAAGCGACCATCTCTATCTGTTTTGATATGAGTTACCGACCTAGGATTTTTCAGCTTTAAATTGTGAAAATAATCCAGCAGTTGGGCAAACGATGCTTCTGGCGACCCCCTCAACAATTCCAAGGCATAACATTTGGCTCTCCAAGCTTGAGAATATGAGATACTAATCTTGAACCGAGCACTCATGTCAGTCATAATTTCATGTCCTCGATATACCCTTCCATTCAAAAACATTAACTCGGCCAGAAAACCACCCAACACCTTTTTGTTTGCCTGTCTATGGTGAGGAAAAACTTGGGTTCTTGAACATGTATGTTTATCAATAAAAGTCCTAACTTGAAACATTTCGCAATCTTTTATCCTCTTTGCAATCATACACCACGTATAGTTTTTTTCAATCATACACTTTGTTTCGAAATGATCTTTGCTTGATTTGTTAACTTTTAGTTGATAGCTATCTTCCACACATTTCGTATATAAAGCTATCTTCAAGTCTTCCTTTGTATCAAAACAATCATCTTTCTTGATACGAATAACTTTTGTATAACAATCAACTGCTATCTTTACCAACTCTTCTTCCGGTATCTGAAGTAATTCTGGTATATTCCAGTTATACTCCCGTGGCATTTTCTTCTTTTTCTTTTCTTCGGGGACTTCTTCTTCTTCTTTTTCTTATTCAGGGTTATATGAATTACAAAATGGATGTTCAACATGTTCATTCACAGTCGTAACTTCCTCCTCATTATCATCAATAACATCTTCCTCGGCAGCGGCTGTTTCATCATCAAAATTTGGGTATTGACCAATATCAAAATCATTACATGCAGTGTCTGTTTCTTCTTATGAAACATCATCAAAATCCGAGTATTGACCAAGATCAAAGTTCGGGTATTGACCAAGATCAAATTTTGAATACTGACTAGTACTTACAATTTTTTCTGTTGGCTCATAATCGTCTAACTGGTCAATAGGAAAACCGGAATTTGGTGCTGAAAGTTTATTGGGATTTGGATTAGGAAAAGGTTGTGAGTTTTGAGATTGTGTTTGGTATTGGAAATGTGGTGAAACAAAATTTTCTTGGTGATGAAATTGTGGTGAAACCATTAAATTTTGAGGTTGATAACAACGTTGTACATTGTGAGCACCATAAACTGGGGTTGAAGAACTTAGTTGATTACTACCGCTACTGACCCAACTTCACTACTTCTAGGTTCAACAACATAAAATGTAACATCATCTTCTTGCGAAATACTAATGTAAGCAATGAATCGTTCAATAACTTCATTGTCGGTTAACAAATAAACTTTACCTTTTCTATGATAAGATAGCCTAAATCCACTTAGAGTCTCTAAATTCAATTTCTTTGCAACACATAACATTAGAGTTTCATAAGTTAACTTTTTTAATGACAATTTTAGTTGAAGATTCATGGGTAAAGGCACATATTGTAAAACACCATGAACATTCTGCCATGACCCTCCAAAACACAAATCTATCTAAACATGATCAACATTAGATGATTTCATTCTACAAATTGTAAATTAATTTACTAAACAAACGAGCTATAAACTACATATCATCACTAACTTAGAGAAAAGCATACCTTTATTAAGTTGATAGTTGATAATTTGGGAGAAAAATCATTGAAAAATTATATAGAAATAAAATTATGTAAAAGAAAATTAGAGATGGAGAAGGATGTCGTTGGATATAGGAACAAATGTCGCCGGAGAGAGTGATAGATGAAGATGGAATGAGTTGCAATTTAGGGATTTAGGTTATGAGTTGTTGATGTTGCGTAGTTATATACCCAAAACATTTGTGTTGCGAAACTAAAACCTGTTGCGAAATTAAATTCATGTTGCGAATTCGAAAATCGAGTTGCGAATTTGAAATTCAGTTGCGAGTTTGAAATTCAGTGTTGCGAATTTAACTATCGCGTTGCGAATTTGACTTCTGTGTTGCGAATTTGACTTCTGTGTTACGATTTACAAATTCACGTTGTGATTTACAGATTCACGTTGCGAATTTGACTTTTGTGTTGCGAATTTGACTTCAATGTTGTGAATTTGACTATCGTATTACGAATTTGATTATCGCGTTGCGAATTTGACTTTTGTGTTACGAATTTGACTTCTGTGTTGCGATTTACAAATTTGTGTTGCGATTTACAGATTGGCATTGGGAATTTGGAAAATCGCAACCCGAATTTGGAAACTGGGTTGCGAAATTGGAGTTCGCGTTGCGAATTTATTGGTCATTTTCGCAAATCCAAAAAAAGTTGGTTAAAATCGTATATTATAAGACATTTTCGGTCACTGAGGTTATTTTCTCTAATAAATATCAAGGACCGATGATCAATACCAAGACCTATCAAACAAAGACAGAAGAAAGAACAGCCGGTGCTAAGAAGTTGAGCGAAAAAATTTCAGAGTTTTATTTAAATAACATTTTGTTCTTTTTTTTTATAAATACGAGGTAAATATAAAATAGTTGAGCAATAATGAATTCTAATACTTAGGGATGGCAATGTGTTGGATATATACCAGATCCAGCTAGACTCAGATCCAAATTTATTTTCACATCTTGGATCCAGACCGGGATCCGTGGGTCTAAAAAATTGAGACCCAAATCCAGATCCAATGGATCTCACAGATCTGGGTCCAAAACGGGTATGTTAAAAACGACCATTCAACCTATTTTTAATGTAATAAAATTATCATTGACTAATTTCACATCACATATCCAATAGAGGAAAGATTAATTTCAACAACTAGTGACATAATAAAAAACAATGAACTGAAGTCTAAAAAAATCCAACACAATTACACAATTAATTTAGCCGGGACTTACGTTTCTGTCTATATGCAGAGATTTTTCACAGGGATTTATTTGCAGGGATTACTTCCCATTACAGACGCGCATATGAACACTGCATAAAAGACTGTTCAACTATGTATTTATTTATTTATTTATACATGCATTGTATTTTATCTTTATTTTTAATTTTCTGACTGCTGGAGGTCTTCCACGGAAGTTGCTCTCAACCTGGCGTTGGGGGCATCCTACTACCCTACCTCCCCTTTACCCCATTGCATATTGAAATAGGGTTTTGTTGTTGTTGTCTTTTGAATAACACAAACATTAAAAAATGTAGATCATGAAACATTCTATTATCGCAAGCCGAGTTTAAAATCTATAAGAACTCAACCTTATAAAAACTCAGGCATCTCTCCCTATAAAAACATTTATATATATATTTTAAAAGGCTTAAAGGTCACTTTTGCCCTTGTTGTAGACCAAATTTATTATTTTTCGCCCCTATCGTATTTTCACATCAATTTAACTCTCAAAGTTGTTTAATTGCATCATTCTATGCCCTTCCTCTAACTTAAAACCCTAAATTATAAATATTAAGTTAGTGTTAGATGTAATAGGGTTTAGGGTTTATAATTTAGGGTTTTAAGTTAGGGGTAAGGTTATAGAATGATGCAATTGAGCAACTTTGAAGGCTAAATTGATGCAAAAATACGATCGGGGAAAAGGTGATAAATTAAGTCTACAGGTCAAAAAGTTACATTTTTGCCTATTTTAAAATATATGTCATTTATATAAATTTTAAAACTAAAGGTGGATTGTTCTATAAACGGGTAAACGGGTCTAGACTTGATATCTTAGTGTTAAATTCAGACCAGTATTTATACTTTAATAAACGGATTATGATTCGGTCTGGATGCGTCGGGTCCAAAATTTTAGGATCCAAACCAATAAAACAGATTTGGATCTACGAATTCAGGTTGGGCCCAAGATCCAATGTCATCCCTACTCATACTCTTCATATTTGCGATGCTCGAACTCGAGATCTCAAGGAATAACAACAAATCTCTTAACATTCTATTTCTTTTTAATAGAGGTCGCTAGTCTTATTAAAAAGTGAAAATATAAAAAAATTACAATATCACCGACGATTAAACAAAATTAAAGAAAAAATTGAGCTAATCTATAAGAAACAACAAAAAAACCTACCACTATTTAAACATTCAACAACTCAATTATTTTCATTTAATTTTTTATAATTTACTATAATTTAATTCATTAATTATATATAAAAATTATACACCATTAATATAAAATATTTGAATATATTTCACTAAATTTATTTTAACTAATAAAATATTTTAATTTTTATTCTTGATTTCAAGCTCAATTGTAGGAAGTTGTACTTAAGTTTAATTTCGAATTTTAAATAAAATTAAGGTATATTAAAAACTCTATTGGGCTCTCCTGCATAACTCAATAAGAATAAGACAGCTGGTTGATAAAACTTCGAACTGCATTGGATGCCCTAGTATTTGGAAATATAATGACATGATACTAGTAATTCCATTGTCGTCCCGTGGTTAGGATATCTGGCTTTCACCTAGGTGACCCGGGTTCAACTCCCAGCAATGGAAATTAAACATTTTAGGGTAAACTTACATACAATGTAACTATAAGATTTTTAATTCAACGAAGTCTTTAAGGAGAACTGACATGATACATTATTCTTCTCTGAAATATTCTAAAGTCACCTTCTTCTAAATAGCCATTTATTACTTCTCATTTCGTTGTTATTTTTATGGTTGGTCATAATTTCCGGTCGAAAATAACATTGAATTATTCTTTTTTTTCCCTTTGACACAACTCGTTGGAATTAGGGTTAGGGGTGTTTAAAATTGCGTATCTGGTTTGTCGGGTACCAGAAATACCGGGTATCGGAAATTTTCAGGTACTAAAATAACGGTCCCTATCCCGTCTCATGACATTAGGGTACCTGTAAAATTCGAGTACCCATATTTTTCGGGTAATGGGTGTATGGTTCATAATTTTTTTAAAAAAAATTGTATTATTTTTTAAAATATATATATATATATATATATATATATATATATATATATATATATATAATTCTAAAATCCTAAAGTTTAAAGTTCTATAATATATAATTCACACATAAAATTCAAAAATTCAAATTACAAAATTGAAAAAATATTAAATAAAAAAATAAAAAATATAATTAAATTTCAAGTTTTTCGAAGTTAAAATAAATATTTTAAAAAATAATTTAGATTGTTAATGTGAAATAATTTAAGAAATTAAAATTTTAGAATATTATGGTAGCAAAATTTAAGAAATTAGAAATTTAGAATGTTATAGTGAAATAATTTGAAAATTATAAATACATTTAATATAAAATAATATATATATATATATATAAATAAACCTAATATCGGGTCAGCGGATACCCTATTAAGTAACATTTTGTGACTCGGATACCCAAAAAATTTAAAGGACTGAGTACCCGACCCAAAAATTCGGGTATTTTTAAAATAAATACCCGATATTTTTTAACCGAGTCAACGGATAGTCGGATTGGGTTAACTGGATTGAATATTTTTGAACACCCCTAGTTGGAATACCTTCTAATCTCCTCCAATCACAATCTAAATTAAATTTAAATTTTTTATTTGTCACTATAAATTATTTAAAAATATTAAATATTAATATTACATGTTATTTACGAATTAATTATGAAAACTATTAACTGTATATACAATTTTGTTCATAAATTATCTAAACTCAAAAGATTATTTTGTAAATAATTTAACATAATTATAATGTAATGTCTGTTTAGAATTTTTCTTAATTACTGACAACACAATTTATAGACGTAACTATTCTAACTTAGGACCTCTATAGAGAGCAGTACTTCTTTTAATTATTAAGATCACTTGATAGCTCTCTTTTTAATTATTAAGATCACTTGATAAATTCAACTCTATAAATTATTAGATACTCTTAAAATTTTTGACGGTTCAAAATATATCTTTCTCCACACACACAAAAAAAAATCCCATAATATAATTAATGTATGCATGTTTTTCAGCACAGTTAATGTACCATATTGTGTATTAGTAAAAGACAGACGTAAACCTGATTGCTATTAAATTGTAAAGTCGATCTCAGATGAACAATTAATTGTTTAACGTATTATATTAAATGTATAATTTATTTTTATATAATCATTAATCATATGATTGTATGATTAATTATGTATTTTATTTGTTTATATTTTATAGGTCGATTAAATAACCTAGTGTATGATTTAATAAAAAATTGGGTAAAGAATCAAAATGATATTTGACTATAGAACGTTACTTTGTTGAGTCATTCGACTATTAAAAGTTATAAAATGATTATCTAACTATATGATGTTTTTCAAACTTGTCATTTTCTATTAAAAATTGACGGTTGTCTAAGTAGGAGGTTAACATTGTTAGTAATGCTCAATCCTACATATAGTGGGAAATACATTGGGATTGTGTATTTGAGGTTTTCATTCTCCACTCCCTTGTTGAGTGATAGTGAACAAGAGGGCTTATCGCGCACTTTCGTTGTCGTCGTCCGTCTCGTCTCGTCTTGTAGTCGTGTGCGAATTTGTTTCTAAGGTAGTAGTTTTTACCATGACACAATTCCGGTGTGATTTTGCAGTCAACTTTACCAACAATTTAGAAATGAATTCATATACTGCAAATATAACATTGCCTTTGAGTAAGCTGATTCCTGATCTTTCCATGCTCGACGCACTCGATGGAAAAAATTACATGAGGTGATCCCAATGGATTTTGTTATTCTTTGAACAGCTTGACCTGGATTACATTTTGCTCAAGCCATCGCCTATCATTATGCCGAACACCTCAATTATCGGAGACAATGCCAATGCGATCCAGTCTAATGTCGCCTTTGCAGCAGCTGCTGTAACTACCGCTACTACCGATAAATATGAAAAGGACAATAAGATAGTGCGAGGACATCTTCTTAGCCACATGTCTAACAAATTGTTTGACATGTTCCTTAGAGAAAGAAGTACCAAGGTGATCTGGGACACTCTAGAGAAGAAGTACAGTGCTGACGATGCGGGCATAAAGAAATACGTTGTCGGAGAATGGCTCAAATTCCAAATGACAGACGATAAGCCATAATGGATCAAGTCCATAACTACGAGAATCTGGTGACCGACATCGTTGCTGAAGGAATGCAATTGTGTGAAGTACTCCAAGCCAATGTCCTCATCGAAAGCTGCCCAAGTCCTGGTCTGACTATTGCAACTCTCTCAAGCATAAGAAAATAGATATTTCACTTAAGGAACTGGTGGGCCACATGAAAATTGAGGAGGCCAACCGTATAAAGGATATGTTACAAGTTCCTTTAGTAATATGTCTTTTAAATTTAACTTGGAAAGATTGTGAAACGAGATAATCTGAACAAAAATATTAAACCTCATAAGGATGCCAATTTTAAGAAACTGGGAAAGGCCAAAGCTGATGGAAAGACGCTCAAGTGTTATGTTTGTGGTCTAGCCGATCACAAAGCCTATCAATGCCAACACTGCTCAGACTGCTAGAATGACAACAACCCAAAAATACATGTTGCAGAGAATGATGATGACAACATTGATGTGGTGGTTTTTGAAGTTAACTTGGTGGAGAATATTTCTGAGTAGGTGGTTGATACCGACTCTTCCAAACAATTATGTGCAAGGAATGATTTTTTCACTGAGTTCGAGGATGGGAACGGAGGTGAACGAGTGTACATGGGGAACTCTAGCAGTTTTAAAGTGTTGGGTAAAGGCAAGGTTTTACTCAAGCTAACTTCCAGTAAAACTTTAGCCTTAAATAATGTTATGTATGTACCTGTCTTGCGTAGAAATTTAATAAGTGGTGGTTCCTTCTGAATAAGAAAGGCATTAAGTTAGTTTTTGAGGTAGATAAACTTGTACTTTCCCAAAACAGTGATTATGTAGGGAAATGTTTTTTTAAACGGGGGTTTATTTGTCATAAAAACTCAACTTAATAAGAAAAAAGCTACCACTTCCACTTATATTGTTGAATATGTTGATATGTTGCATACTAGATTAGGACACGTTAACGTTCATGCTTTAAAGAAATTAATGAAAATGAATGTTCTTCCTAAATTAGACATAACTAGCTTTAATAAATGTGAAATTTATATAGAAGCCAAGCATGCTAAACCTCACTTTAAGATTGTTTCTAAGAGAAAGACTGAATTGTTAGAACTCATTCATACTGATCTAGAAGACTTTAGAAACACTGAAAGTAAATGAGGAAAACACTACTATATAACTTTTGTAGATGATTACTTGAGATACACAAAGGTTTATCTCCTTAGAACTAAAAACGAGGCTGAAAACTTATTTCTTATTTATAAGGTAGAAATTAATAATCAGTTTCATAGGAGAATCAAACGTCTTAGATTTGATAGAGGTGGTGAATACATATCAAATTTCTTAAAAGAGATGTGTGAGAAAAATGACATAATTCACGAAACTTTAGCCCCTTAGTTTCCTCAACAAAATGATATAGACAAAAGGAAAAATAGAACTTTAAAAGAGATGATGAAATCATTGTTGATAAGTTTTGGATTATCTGATAACATGTGAGGGGATGTCATTCTATCGATAAATCATATCTTGAATCGAATACATCATAAGAAGTTAGATTCAACTTATATGATTTGTGGAAAGGATACACTCAAAATCTATAATACCTGAAAGTGTGGGGGTGTATGGATAAAGTGGGATTGTCGGGTTTTAATAAGTCTAACGTATGATCTAAAACCGTTGATGCATTGTTCATATGGTATGCTACAAACAACGCCACATTTAGATTCATGCTTCTACAAGACTATTCTATTTGTGAGTCGAGAGATGTCATTTTCTTCGAAGATTCTTTTCCCTTAAAGAAACCTATATTGAATGATAAAACAGAAATAGAAAACATTACATCCACTTCTTCTAGTGTACCTGCTAGGTCTACTCAAGAAATTGAATTCGAACCTAGAAGAAGTAAAAGACAATGAATTGAAACATCTTTTGGACCAGATTTTATAACTTCCTTTATTTCTGAGATAAATGATTTAGACTCTCTTTCTGATCCTATAGCTTAAATATTTCTGTTAGATGAGGATCCTAAGACTTATGAGGAAGCTATACGATTTATCAATGCTAGTTTCTGGAAAAGCTCTATTAATGATTAACTGAAATCGATAATGTCTAATCATACTTGGGAATTGGTCAACTTGCCTAGGGGATTTAGAACTATCAACAACAAATGGATCTTCCGGAAGAAATTGAGGTCATATGGTTCTATTTAGAGGTACAAAACAAGACTAGTTGTCAAATGATTTATTTAAAAATTTGGTATAGACTTTTTCGATACCTACTCTCCCGTAACGGAAATCTCAACGATCCGGGCATTATATGCTTTAGCCTCTATTCACAATTTGCAAGTACATCAAATGGATGTAAAGATTGCATTTCAGAATGAAAACTTAGATGAGGAGATCTATATGGAACAACCTCTTGGTTTCGAGGCGTTTAGTATGGAAGACAAAGTATGCAAACTTAAAAAGTCGCTTTATGGCCTCAAGCAAACTCCTAAACAGTTAAATAGTGGTATGAGAAATTTCACAGAACTATTCATAGTTTTGGTTTTGTTGTGAATGGTTTGGATGCATGCGTGTATTCGAGGATGTTTAGTGTTGATTGCATCATCATAAGTTTATATGCTGATGACATGTTGATTTTCAATAACAACATTGAGTCCATTAACAAAACAAAAGATTTCTTGTCCACTAAGTTTGAGATTACAGATTTGGGAGAAGTCAATGTAATCTTAGGAGTCAAAGTTACCAAAACTGAAAAGAGATTTTCTTTGAGTCAAGCACACTATATTGAAAAAGTGTTGAAGAAATTCGACAGTTTTGATGTCGTCCCGGTTCGAACTCCTTATGACCCTAGCATACATCTCTTTAAGAATAAAGGAAGTAGTGTTTCTCAAACTGAATATGCTAAAGTGATCGGGAGCCTAATGTTCTTAATGAACTATCATAGGCCCGATATTGCTTATGTTATGAGCAGACTTAGTAGATATACCCATAATTCAAGTAATGAGGATTGGTTTGCTCTCAAACGCTTACTCAAGTATCTTAAGGGTACAATGGATTGGAAACTTGAGTTTGTTGGCTATCCTGCAGTACTGGAAGGATATTGTGATGCCAACTGGATTTCTAACAATGATGAGGTAAGCTCTACGAGAGGGTATGATTTTACTTTGGGTAGAGCAACAATATCGTGGAAATCTGTGAAACAAACTTGTATTACCCATTCCACTATGGAGTCAGAGTTTATAGCTCTTGACTTAGCTAGGCAAGAAGCCGAGTGGCTCAGAAATTTATTAGCTGAAATTTCGTTGTGGGGAAGACGAACTCCTCTTGTTTCCTTATTATGTGATTTGTAAGCTGCGATATGTGTGGTGAAGAACCAAGCTTAGAATGGTAAAAAAAGACACATTCGCGTAAGGCATGAATTTGTTAGACAATTGATAAGGAATGAAGTACTCTTCTTAGAGTATGTGAAGTAGGAAATGAACCTAGTAGATCCGTTTACCAAAGGGTTAAGATGAAAACTGGTACTAGATTCATCAAGGAGGATGGGTCTAAAGCTCATTTGTTGAGGAATTTGTGGTGGATACCCAACTTAGTTATCTAAGTTTAATGTGGTCAAACAAAACCATGAGAAGACTCATAGTGTACATTTATTAATCTATCCCTATGACGAATAATGTACATGCCCAGGTTGAGCTTAATTGCTCTTAATAAATTCATAGTCCAAGCTTTCGGTGGTCTTAGTGAGAAAGACTTGATAAATTTACTGATTTTGGTTTAATATCTATTCTTAATAAGTTCATAACCTAGAGTTGAGTGGGTAGTCCTAATTGATAATGACAAGATGATCTTACCGCTAAAAAAGGTTGAATTTTATGAAAAACTCTTAATGAATTCAAATCCAAAGTTTGGATGGTCATAGTGAGAATGACATATTGAATTCATTGATTAAAGAGGTTGAATATTTATTCTTAATGACTTCTTATCCCAAAGTTTGGGTGGTTCATTTATAATGAACTTGAAGAAAGTAACTATACCCTCTGTGAGGTTGAGCTGTTGTTTAAGCTCTTAATTATTTCATAGTCCTGTTAAGGATGATTTATGCCGAGATAAACATGATGAAATAACCTACGTAAATAAGAAGGATTAGCCACCTTCTATGAAAAACGTTGGCCATTTTTCTAGCACGCTTACTAGAATCCTGAGGTAAGATGATCAAATATATATTTTTGTATATATATTATCTTACAAATGAAAAAATATGAAAGAATTTTTATGGTATATATACACCTTTCCCCTATTTTTATATGAAAATTTATCTAACTTTTAGGTAGTAAAAATTTTGAATTCCCAGACTTAACACATCGACATATGCTTATGAAAATATTATACTAATTATTTTAATTTTTTTTAAAAATATTAAATAATTTTTATTATTTTAAAATCAAATAATTTACAAATCTTCAATATTTGGTTTTAGTTCTGTTTTAACCATAAATATTATAAACAATAGACTTAAATATACAAAAGGTGTCCAACCTATGTCCATTTTTTCAGTTTAATGCTTAATGCTTATTTTGTTCCAGTTTGTAAATTCAAATAATTTACAAATCTTCAGTATTTGGTTTTAGTTTTAGTTTTGTTCTAACCATAAATATTATAAACATTATGTTTAAGTATACAAAAGGTGCCCAATATATGTCAAATTTTATAGTTTAGTACCTAACGTTTATTTTATTTCAGTTCGGTGCCTAACGTTTCATTCCATTACATAAAATGGGTCAAATTATAACGAAGTATTAAATTTGGTCATTAAGTGACATGTGTCACAACCTTGTAGTTTTAAAAAAATTATTTAAAATTTAAATTTTAAAATATATATATATATATATATATATATATATATATATATATATATATATATATATATATATATATTAAAAACACAAATTTTGAAATAAACCAAAACTTTAAAAACCTTCATTTCAATCCCTAAACCCACGTCGACTGTCGCCTTTTGCCATCGATGAAGCTCCACCCGACCTCTCCCCCCTTAACGACTAAAATTCCCATGAAGTCGTGACCAATCGACAGTTGTTCGGCCTTCGAAATCACGTGGGATCGCGATTATCATCCTAGGGTTTGCGGGGTATAAAATGTTAATTTATCGTCGATCGGTCACGATTTTATGGGGGTTTTGGTTGTCGAGGGGAGGGGAGGCGGGTTGAGCTTCGTCGAAGGTAAAAGGCGGCAGCCAGAGTGGGTTTGGGGTTGAAATGAAGGTTTTTAAAGTTTGAGTTTATTTCAAAATTTGTGTTTTCTTTATATATATATATATATATAATTTTAATTTTTAATTTTAAATAAAAATTTTAAAATTACAGATTGTGACACGTATCACTTAACGTGAAAATTAACGCAATTGATGGCTCAGGAACCTAAATGAGTAACAAAATAAAACGTTAGACACCAAACTGAATCGAAAAAAATATTAGACACTAAATTAAAAAAATATAGATTAAATATATTTTGTATATTTAACCCTAAACATTATGTTACTTACAAAAGAGGTGAGCGAGTAAACGACGATATCCACCGAATCAATAAAATTGTACGGACAGATTGGGGACCCCACCGAGGATTTGAAAGAATGGAGACATTCTTTCTATAAAAAAGGGATTAGTTTGAATTTAGCCATTTTGGCGTTTCTTCCGTTTCATCCCTTTTTTCTTTTCTTACATTCATCTCCCGATAGTCTCGCTGTTCCCTTCGATTCAACGAAGCAGATTTTGGATCATTCCTGCTATAAACCCCTTCCCTCTTCTTTCAGAATCAGGGTTTATCTCATTCATTCATTCATTCAATTCCTTTTCTTTTCCTTGTTTCCTAGTTTGCTTCCCTGGCCAAATTCAATGGAAATTTGAAACTTTCCACACATTTCTCTCTCAATTTCGGGGAAAAGTGCGGGACACATACATAGAGAGAGAGAGAGAGAGAGAGAGAGAGTGGTTTCGCAATTTCACGACGATTTCTTCTTTGTTGATTAATTGGGAAACAAACGAATCAATGCTCTCCTACTTTTAAAGGAAATAGACACTGAAAAAGAAATAGATCAGGTAATATAAGATTGCACGAAACAAAGGAAAGGAATGTTTGAATTTGTGTGTATTCCTTTTATTTATTTATTCTTTGGCTATTAATTTTCGGTGCTTTTAAGTGCAGTGGTCTTGCAGAGAAAATTTGTGTGAAACCAAAAGAAAGAAAGAAGAAATGCTTAATGGAATCGGTCAAGTAATGGAGGAGGAATTTTACTCCATCGAAGAATCGTTTGATGATGGGCAATGTTTCGATCTTGATTACGAGTTTGATGCACCTCGATGCTTTGATTTCAGTAGCCCAGAAACTGATTGGGAGGCTGAAGAAGCAGAGCTCTGGTTCGATTCAGCTGAAAGCTATGCGCCTTCGCGTAAGCCTTTTTCCCGTGTTTGTTTATAATTTAATCATTATGCTTTCAGGCACAACCTTTTTATTGTCAATTCTTCTGATGATCTTATAATATATTTTATTTTTCAGCTTTTGTAATAAAGTTGAAATGGAGATGTGATATAAATGGGGATGGAGAATTTAGCAATGGTTCAACAGAATGTGATGAATACAGTGGAGGTATATTCTTGTCTTCATTTTTTTAATTAGCTTGTTAGTTTATAATTAGTGCTTTTCTTTGTAACTTTTGTTTGATTTAGCTGAATCAATGGGTTGAGATGAATATGGTTTCTTTTTGAAAAAGAGTTTTTTTATTAATCAGCAAAAAAAAAAGACTTTTTTAATGATAAAAAAAGAGCCTAGAAATTCAAAGTACTAATGTTCTCCCCCCCCCCCCTTTATTTGTGGATCAGAAGCATGTAATGGGTGTTGCGGAGGTACTCAGGTGGCTAAAACTGATAGTCCGGCCAAGGCATCTCCATCAAAGAGTTCAACGTTGATGCAACCTACAGCAAGTTACTTGGCGAAGCAAAACCAATCTCGAACTGGTCTTTCCAATCAATTTCAAAATAGGTGTTACTCTATTGTTGTCGGATACCATTATACACTGACACTTGCAGTTGAATTCTGTTTTAATATGATTTTTCCCCAAATGCAAGGGTTAATTCTCTATTGGAGTCGTGATAAATTTAAAGGCTTTTACTTGTTGGTTCCTTTATTACACAGGTTACACAAGTCTGCTGACAGATTCAATAAGAGTGTTTCCTTCAATGAAGATGCTACCAAAAGACAAAAGCTGGAATTTGGTTACTTACGCAAGGTGCTGTCACTTATGTTTATCTGATATTAGTCTGGGCCTTGTTTTCCTGTATTGCGGTTAAATGGTCTCTGTGATTATGGAACCAGATCAATCATTATTATTTGCATGTGTTAATGTCTCAGCTTACCTCCTATAATATTTCATGTGATGCTGAAAATTGAAATAATCTGACTGGTCAGATTTTAAGTGACAGATTCCGGGAAAGCAATATACTCCATGAATATGTTACGTCCAAGAGTATTTTTTAACCCAAACTGTAATTTGGCTTATGATATTGTTATCCACCTCCTCCTACTTCTTAGTTGTATGTATCACGCCATACAGTCGTGTTCCTGCTTTGGTTTTTTGTTTGTTGTTACGTGTTACTTCACTGTTATTTTTTGGTTTTATTTGAAACTGCATATACAGATCAAATTTTTTTGCTAAACGTTGAATTTTGTACTAAGAAGATGTTCGATGATTCTAATTTTTGTAAAGCAGGTTGCCCATTTGAAGCATCAATCTAAGTTTGAGCACAAGGAACCAAAAACAGTAAGTTTTAGAAGTATGACAGTGTTTTATGTTAGACTAATATCATATTATTTTTCTTTTGTTGCAAACTAATCATGGCTTATTCAAACATGCCATCACCATGTGTGTCTTTGGAGGGACAATATATCTGCAATAACAGTTAACAACTTAACATTATCGGCATTGTCAATTTTGTAAAAACTGAGTTTGTTTTCCAGGTCAGATCCCTTGATGGTGTTCCCAGTAAACCTAAAGCCACAATTCCAAGAGAACCAGAGCTACAAACAGCAAGAAGGGCTCAGAGAAACATGTGCAATTGATTTCCTATCGTTTTTTGCTGTCATTTGTCTCAAGATTATGTTTTTGCACTTTGCTTAAAAACTGATAGCGAAACAGTGTCAATTTCAGGTCTAAGAATAAGGAAGAGTCAGATGAAAGTGCAAAATCAAAAGTTCATTCGTTTAAAGCACTCCCCTTAAACAAAAAGGTTAATACTTTTAGATCTTGAAAACTAATGTTACTTGAATTTTTTGACGCAATTTTTTAGAGAAGTTTCAAGTATCTTTGCTCTTGAATGTGTAATCTCGATATTTTCTTTGGACTTGATAGATTCTTGAGGCTCCTTCACTGCCCCTTCCCAAGAAAAGCCTGCCCCAGCCGCCAGAGTTTCAGGTATTGATTACCACGCGAACTTTCTAGTTTGTATCCTCTTATGATTGCCTTTTTTGTCATTGTCTTGAGAAATATCCTGCATGACCCTGTACTGGATTATTTCATTGCTTTTAGGTGTTTCATTTGAGGACATCTGAGAGAGCCAAGCAGCATGCATATAATAATGTGGGTTATTTAAAATTTTATTTATATTACAGCTCTTGTATTGTTTTTAAGATTTCTCTTAAGTTTTAACCATATTTGGATTCTACAACTTGTCATTACCTTTTCAGTTATTGGGATTCAAGAGTTAATAATATCCTCTTTGCAGGCAATGAAAGTATCTATGCACGTGTCAACGTCAAGAAATGAAAACGCCCGCCTCAGAAGGTAATGGCACTTTGGCGTTTAGCTTCACTCAGTTTTTCTTTTTCTTTCGCATTCCTCCCAGCTCTTGATGTTCTTTTCCTTTGTTTACATAGCTTCAATTCTATCAATTCACTAAAGGAGGAGAAACATGAAGCTATTAAGAAATCTAAAGCTTGTGCTCCAAATAAGAAGGTTGCTTTGGTATACCGATTCTTCCTTGTTCTACAGATATTTTATTAAAAAAATATTGCATGCAGAATCATTTTGTTGGCTTTTCAGGTAAGTTCTGGTAAAGGTGCAAATGGTGTCCTCCAGAATATGAACCAAGCAACAGCCACAACGAGGCTTCCAGATGAACTACCAATAGAACTACTCAATAAGGTATTAGATCTTTTACCGAACTTTATTCGGCAACAACCTTTAGCCTGAAATGAACCTCCTAAAATGTATTTGGAATAATTCACTCCTTAATCATCCTTAGAGAAAATTCTCAATCTTCTCTTGTTTTGGGCTTGATAATACTTCGCTGTTCACTTGCATGTATATCCAGCTCTCGCTGTCATCCGAACGCCATTCTGGTGAGAAGTCTCAAGAAATAATGGCTATATCTGAGGTTGGTTCCCTAGATTTTTATTTTTTTATTTTTCTGAACCTAAAGCATATCTATAAATTGTTTTCTTATTAAGTTCTTCCACTTGTTGAATTAAGGGATTGAAAGAGAATGAGCCAGGTACTTTACTTCTGCAGCGTCAGGTACATTGAATGATGTTTATATGCACCCACTAGATCACAGAATTGAAGTAATTTGACACATCTTCCTTCTGATCCTGCCTTCACATTGAATATAAAATGTGCAATTTGTAGATCATGAAAGTGGCCAAGGAACTTTTGCAAAGGAATGGGAGGATGCAGTACCCATGTAGAAGGGTAAACAATATTGAAATTGGGCGACAAGAGAACATTAGTAGGTAAAGCCTATTTTACCCTGTCGAATTTGAGATGCTCGTTCCCCCATACTTTTATCAGTAACTTTGATCTATTAATTTTCCTCCTTTTCTCCTTTTATCTGAGATTATTGGCAGTGTTAGTTAAATTTATGCCAGATGATCTAATTTAGCTTTATGGATCAAGAATTAAACACAAACTAGCCTGTTGCCAAAAAAAAAAGTTCTGTTTCGAGTTTTAGAATTCTCGTACAAACCGAAACTACCTCGTATAGATTCAGGCGTAACTGGAAACAACATAAAAAATCTTGACTAGTCAAAGAAATGGCTTTCTTATGGTTTTGGGGTTGAGTGTTTGAAATGAACATGATATTCTTGAGTTAGGCCATTAGATTTATGGTTGAGATACATCTATTTCAGCTATTATTTTTGTCCACTGCATATCTTTGAGAAGTTTCTCCATATAGAGGATAAACGAACGTCAGAACCTTCTCATCTTCATGTAATTGGCTGTCACAGGAGATTGAGATTGGATGTAGTTTGAAGTCCCTCGCTGGTTTCGGTCGTCACGCTTCAAAAGCGGGCAAACGTCAAGCAAGTTATTGTTGACAACAGTGGATACCTGTTTCTAAATAATTGAATGATGTTTATTCCTTGGGAAGAAAAGGAAAATATAAGAAAAGAAAATTGAGTGATATTTATTCCTTGAAAAGAAAAGAAATGCTTTTGAGAAGATAGCAGCCCCACCATTTGTTTTTAGCCTTTGTCATGTTTTCCAGGAAATGAGAAGTGCACCATGGAAGCTTAGGTGTTAAATTTGAGCAAACTGGTCAAGCTGATCTGATCCTAACTTCTGGATAAGTTCTTTAGACGCTATCAAAGTTTGAACTTGATTAAGCCATTATCCTTCTGTCTGGGAATTAATTTTATATATAAAAAAAGGTCAAAAAGATCATCAAAACCAAATAAATTAAATTAATTTTATAATAAAAACTGAACTAATTGAATAGAAATTGTAATGACTGAACAATTAAAATATTATTACATACATTTGCTTCATTGTTAAAGTTAAATAAACATATAAGGTAATTTAATATAATAATTATTATTATTAGTCTCTAAAACTTATACATTTTATCTATTTGATTTTAATTTAAAATAATTTAACCCGTCATATTTAATATATCATATTTTTACGATACTATCTAATCAAGCGAGTCCATCAAATCAAAGTAATAATTAGATAACAATATTCTACCATGAAGCAGGAATAAATTGTTGGTAAATTGTTATTACATCATAAAAATAGCTCTAATATAATGTTTTAAATTTAAATAGTTAAATCTATTAGATTATTTTAAATAAAAATTAAAACGATAACTATAAATTTTAAGGACAAGTTATATTATATCAATTTATCATTTCTTTTTAATATTTAATAGTTGTTCGTCATAATATTTTAATTAATTAAATTATATTTTTAAAAAAATAAATAATATATATATAACCAAACTAGTAATTGACTTGGATACATTTCACCTAATGTTTTTATTCCCAATCAAAGTATGTGGGATAACATTATCTTGGGATCTGAATTGATTTAGACCATCAAGAAGAAAAATTGAATGTTCATGGCCTATGGTACATTCAGCTTGGAATTTCTTATCAAGGATATGGTTTTCAATGATAAATGGCTTCAACGAGTTCGACAATGTATCAGCACAATTTCCTATCAAAGTTGATAATTACACACGTGCTAATTGAAAAAGGGTATTTGGTTCTCGTTGCTTTCCCTATATAAGGCCATTCAACAAGCATAAGCTTGACTCTCTGTCATGACCCCATGTATTTTCCATTTGTTGACTAAAATCACTACATCTAGAGAATTTGCGTCTGACGAAGTTCTTGTTAAGGTCGAGACAAGGACTGATATTCCAACTGATCGTCTCACACGGCACAAACGTAGGTAGTTCTGTTAATTTTTTAAAAACGGAAGATCAAGTTAAAATCAAAATGTAACATCAATGATGATTTTGAAAAGAAGAAATAATTGGGTGATCAAAGTGGAATTAAAGTGATAAATGTATGACTAAATGCATAGTTAAACCAAAACAATAATGTAAATCAGAGTTTGGCTCATCATTTCCTTTTAACGTTGTTATTGCAATTTCGTTTTTCCCTCGAGACAAAACCTACTGCACCGTTCGTTGCCTACATCAGTGGTCGCCGATGACGCTGTTAACGGGAATATGGCGTATTTTAAACAGAGATGATGTCCGATGGTTTAGTCCAACATGATTCTTAAAGTATCGGTTTCAGCAAAATAGCTTGGGGCCCAACATTCGATGGAATGTTTTCAACTAAAACAGCCTATAAATTAGCACTACGCCAACAACAAGCGGAACAAGCTCCGGGATGTTATAGCAAATGGAAATGGACAAGGTTTTACCTGTGAAATCTGAACTGGCCGAAACGAGGAATCCTCACTAGTGCACAACATGTAAAGTTAAAATTTCTCAACCCTTTGCAAGCTCTTTGAATTTCAGGTGGTGGACATGAACAATCCAATTCAAATTTCAAATACCATGTTCGTATAAAACAATTAACAGACGTCTCAAATGTTTTAGCTGCAAGATGAGTGCAAGAAGAATACTTCCACCACATAGACGATGCATATCCTAGATTACAGTTGCGGTAAATAATCGGAAAGTGACTTCAAAAAAAGAACAAAAAAGATAAAAGAAACCTCTTTAAGATGACGAACTTTATCCTCCTCATGGAGTCATGCTTATGGCCTAAGGCATTGGATCAGCATTGTGCCACCCATTATTGCATGGTGGAATGGTCATAAACTCGTCAAATTCCTGAACATATATGTCGCAGCACTTCCACTGTAGAGAGATTAGAATGAGTGATGGATGGTAAGAATAGAAAAACAGGCTAACAATATTTAAAATATTGTAATAAATGGCAACATTTCATCATAAAGAAGGATTATATAGCATACCCCTCTCACTCGGTCATGGAAAACAGCAGGTCCAGGATGGTAACTACATGCAGTCTCATGGTTATCTATTTGTTTGAAAACTTTACCACATCCTTTATTTTTGCATGTCTGAGGCTGGTTTATATCAACTATCTTCTTGGGTGGAGGAGGAGACTCCTCAACATCAGCACTGCAGTTAGCCGGTGCAGCTGGGGTGGGGTTCGGTGCTTTGGGCTGTGAACCTACAACGTACACAACTTCAGCTCTATATATGATAGTATAGCAACATAATTTCTCTACTGTAAGGAATACTTGATGATTTCAAATTCTATGATACAGACAATATTTGGATATTACACTTGGCGCTTGCAAAATATAAACCTCAAAACTTAGGCTAAAGTTCCTAAGCAGTCAGTGTACTATAGTAAAAGTACAATTTAATCTACATAATATAAAACTGAGTAATTTCATCATCATATGGTGCATACAAGTAAAATTGATAACAGCAATTGTGAAAAACCATCTAAATATTGAGTTGTCTCTATTGTCAGATTCCAATTCATGCTTCGTCAGATTTTAGAAATCCACATCATCATGTAGACGGTGTTTCCATCAAAATCAAAATCAGTTTTACTTGTTTGCACCAATACCAAATCTACAAGGACTACAGTATTCAGTACAGACCGCCTAAATACTTTAACCCAAAACTGAAGAGCTCAGAAACGAACCATTAATCAAATCCAGTTTTCTGAATACTTCAACTTCTAAGATACACAAAATACTCTTGATATTATTGAGTGCAAAATGTAAACCTCAAAAGTGAACAACATAACCCAGTAAGAGTTTTTGCTTTTCTTGGAAACCAATCATTAATAATAACCAGGTTTCTGAAAGAAACCATGGTCCAGAACAAAGACTGCAATAATTTTCCTTTTTTGGTAAGTACTATTTTGTTTAACACAAAAAATGTTGGAAGATAATCATAAAATTGAAAGAGAAACTAAGATATTAAATTTAATGAGAACCAAAAGACGTGCCAATTTCTCAAGACAAAAATGGCATGCAGCAGATAAGGAACGATGATGCACGGGATTTTATTTTTGGAGGATTGATGCACTTAAAATTTCAACTCACTTGAGGCATGATGTAAAAAATGCATTGACCAAAGGAAAGGAATACCTATAAAACAATATTTTTAAGCTTTCCATCGCTAAGATTACAAAGTGCAATTGTGCCCTATTTAAGATGATATTCATTGTAAGAGACCTAAGTAGCATTTTCTCTTTTTTAGGTTTTTTAATATGCTAAACATGACTTTTTATGGTCTAGAAAAACGGCATGAGAAAGTACTATGATCATACCATGGTCAGAGCAAAAGAAACCCTGAGAGCACCTAGCACAAGATTCTTTTGATGTTGCACTGGTGGAAAGAGTAACAACAGGACTAGGAGTTCGAATTGTCTTAGTAGCAGCTAGCTTAATCGACACTGGCTTCTCCGTTGTGTGCTTACCTGTCTTACATCTGCACTAAAAAACATTACATTGACTAGATGCAAATGAACGATTAGATTTATCAAGCAGTGAATTTTTTTCTCCATAGAGGATCCCAAGCATTCAATCCTTCTCTATATTGCCTACTCAGAAAAACAGCAAAAATCATAGTACAAGACCTAAAAGAATTAAGAGAGGTACTTACCCGGGAATTTCTAGGAATAAGCTGAAATCATGACTTCTTTTTTTGCAACAGCTCCACTTTTTCATTCCATCATGAAATATAGGCTGAAAAAGGAAGTTAAGTTTGCAGTATCAGCTAAAACTGATGGTACAAAAGATATTTTCAAAAGAATAAAAATTGTTTATTGTAACAAATTTATATTTACACCCTGTTCGCATAAATTCACCCATGCAGAGGAACCAAGCCAACATGTAAGACAGCAAAAAAAATAAAATAATAATATTAATAATAATAATAATAATAATAATAATAATAATAATAATAATCAGAATGATTCACTAGATGTAGTAACATTCCAAAACTCATATTTAACCATGACAGTTACAGCAAAGTCATTCTTGTACAAGCTGAAAATATCACCGCCGAAAACATGTCAAATTTTATAAAACAAGCTGCAGAAATCCACAATATATTGCTTAAGGTGCAAGGGAGGGAGGTATAACACAAATTTGTACAATTTATAACCGGAACACAGAAAGCCTCATTATTTTAATTATAAGAGGAAATGAGGAGGAAAAGAAAAAATTAATTTAACCAAATCTAGGGTTAACTGCAGCTTCTTTATGAATACATTAACTTCAAAATGTGAATATAATAGATGCTATAACTACTCATATTGCAAGAGTAAACCATGCAAGCAAAAACAAAAATCTAATGCTAGAATAATAATAAAGCGACCATGAACTTTATGCCTTCGTTTTGATAACACCCAAATCATCACTTCCTATTTACACCTAAATAAACCATTAACCCAAATCAAATTATTTGAATAAAAGCTAATTTGGGTACAAATCAAAGCATACTAAAGGCCTGCTTAAGAAAATAGGTAAGTAGGTTAGGATTTCTTTAGTATTTTAAAACCAAAATATTAACTGGCAGTCTGACATCTCAATTAACCGGTCAATAAGACATGTTATTTTGATTAAAACGATGTAACCCAGTGAAATTACAAACTCAATCATAGACTATGGGGAAAAAAGGTGTAATATAGATTAAAAATGGGAAATTGAAGGAGGTGGATACCGAATCGTGGAAAGAGCAGGAACCCTCGGGATTATCGTCTTCCGTGAACGTAGCGTTGCAGCCGATTCGCTGACACCGTAGCTTAACAGCTTGCTCCGCCATTAATAGCACTTTCGAAAAATGCTGTCGTCTTGCCGATTAATTTTCCTTGTGATCTTCACCCCTGTTTTACAAGTCGGTTGACTTAGACGACGGCGAGGAATTGGAGGGGAATCACCATTTCTTCAAGTTTCACGGGGTGCTATACTACTTGTGCGGTTGTGCCGGGTTGGGGACGCTGCTTCCCTTTTTTCCTTTCTTCTTCCTAGGATACCACGTGGAAACATCATGACGGTTTATCACCGAATACCTTTTTTCTTTTTAGAAATCAAATTAAAATATCACTATATTACATTAAAAATAATTTTTATAATTAATTTTCTAAAATTACAGAATATGTATTAAAATTTTAATGTTCATATAAATAAATATAATTCTTTTAATTATAATTAATAAAATGATAACGCAGTTGCTCAAATTTACAACTTACACCACTTTGATACAAGGATTAGAATTTACAAGAGACAAAGCCATACATACCATACACACAAAAATAACGAAGAATATAAGAATGTATTATGCACACCAGATGACTACTCTGACAGTGTCATAAGATCCTAACACTTCCAGATGACTGAGTTGTAAACTGCAGCAACACGAAATGTCACAATAATCTCTTGTGTACTTCCTCCATGGAAACTTTCTCCTGCGAAATCAAGAGTCGTTTAAACAAACAATATTTGATGATCCATCCATCCATGTATCCAAATCTCTGTAATGTATTACAAAATCCAATAATGGAGAAGAGATCAGATCAGATCAGATAGAGAGAGAGACCTCATTGTTTTGGGCTGCTCTCTGAGGGAAACCATTGCAAAAGAACACCCAAGTTCATCACGAAAGGTATCGATTTGAATAAAATGGGACTTGTTACCTGCACAATATCATGATTTGTAATCGTTGCTGCTGTTGGTTTTGCAGCCAAGACGATAAAGAAAAGAACAATGTGAAGTTTCAAAATGTGGTTTTTGCAGCGGAGATAGTTACCAGACTAAGAGCTGTTGTTCCAAGGAGAAGCAGATACATCTTACCTTTCAGCATCAGCAAAATTCAAGTCAATAGTTGCTACACAACATTTGCAATAATACTGAAATTAAGGCATATTAGAGTTTGATTCGAATTCGATCTGACTCGAATTGATTGGGGACAATAGGAAACGTATTTTATGCTGATCGAGAGCAGAAAACATAGTTAGAGTAGATTTCTTGCTATGCAAGTACCGTAATCAAGTTTCTTGCTAAAAAAAACACCATATCCTTAAAATTTGTTGTTGACTAATGACATACAAAAATGCAACCAGGAATATATTTATGGAGCGAGAATGAGATTAGGTACCTCAACAAGGTGAAGATTTGAGGCACGACTTAGAAGAACAAAAGCAAATTCTCCAACTTGAGCAAGCAACACTCCGATCTATATCATGTACGTGCAAATTACAAATGATGCTGAAATTGTGTGATGAAATTAGATGTTCCCTGTGCATTTAAGAGACGACCTTACATGGAAAGATGTCCTGACATCATATTCGAAACACTTGGCGACCACAGTAGCAACAGCTGTCTTGACAACAATAACTAGAGTAACAGCAACCAGTAATACATCCACATGGTTCCACAGGAAATGTACGTGTACGAGCATCCCGATACCAGAAATGAAGAGAGCTGCAAATAGATTGTGAATTGGTTCCACCTATAGATTGCACAAAGCAACAAATCCAGAAAAGGTTTTGATTTCATCATTCCCATGAGAATAGAAATATGAATTATGAAAGAGTGAATGTTGCATAAACAAAGAAATACAGCCACTTGAGCCTTTTAGCTTATTTGTAGACTCACTCTCCTCTAACAGACTGCATACCGTGTCCAATGTCTAATACGAAACATGAACACTAGCATAAATTCAAACATGAATGTAGCATCAATCTCCTTGAGTTAAATACGATATAGACCATCTGCATTTATAGATATTCACTCATGTCCTTACGTACTGAAAATGGAAGATCGAGAACACTTAAAATACGAAAAGTAAAGAGGCTAAGCCTTAAAAAAATTTAAGACGAGACTAATTGGAGAGTGATTACCTGGTTTAAAGTATGCTGCGCAAAATCAGTAGTAGATATCATTACTCCAGCTACAAATGAACTCAACTCAAGGCTGAGACCCAGATTATCACTGCACTGTGAAGATTAAAGAAGTTCAAGAGCGTTAAAAGGGTGATGGGGAAATTTTGCATGCAGTAATACAGCAGTTCGAATCGTAGCTAGCAGATTGCTTACCCAAGCAGACAATAAGCAGAAAGCCACAGCAGCAAGCTGATAAAGTTCATTTGTCTGGACGATAATATCAAAATGTACTTATATTTTTAATCACTACCAAGATAAAGTAACAGAACAGGAGAAAATGAATGTTAAAAACTTACTTGAGATGATATCTGCATCATTAGCTTTAGGAAGCGAGGAACAAACGACCAAGACAATACCGATGCAATGGTAAGAAATAAAGATAATACAAGCATCCTGACATTGATCATCAGTAAGTGTTAGATCTCAAATCTACTGCAACAGATCAGAAGCTGTTTCTGAGAGAAATGGAGTAAAAAGGAAGAATCAGGGTAAGAAAAAACAGGACAGGTGATGAAACCAAAAATAAGCTTACAGCTTTCCCACCGAAATCATTCCATGTAGTAGGCCACTGCTACCACCCAAAACCGAGAACAATGCAAATAACAAGCCAACGGCACAATCCTGAAATAGCCAGAGGTGAGGGAACGGATGTATATGCAACCAAAACAATAAATAAAGTCTCTGAATCCAAATTCTAATTAAACTGATGATAGTTTAAATCATTTCTATTTAACCTGAAAAATAAGAGTCCCAATGGTAACTTGACCATGAAGAGCATTAGTGCTATACTGTTCTACTAAAAACTTCACAACCTGATAAAAGGAAAGAATGGATGAGTATTAGATGCATCAAGTAGCAAACAAGAATGAAAGAAAATACTAGTATCCTGGAATGGTATGGGGAAGTACAACTGCAGTTGATGACATCGAGAGGAAGGAGCCAACAAATACACCCTCAGACAAATCTGCTCCACATATCTGCAGGTCAAGAGATGTCTAAGTTTAACATCCATCTAATTGGTGTCTTTATCGGAAGTATAGAAAATGTACTTGAAACACTGTACTACTGAAAATATGCCACACAAGAGCTTGAATGTCATAATTTGAAGTAGTCCTCCAAATACAGCAACTGGCCCCACAACTTTTAACTGCAGCACAAGAATTAGTGGACATAGCTTTACTAAACTAGGATAGACATTTCCAAGCAAGCAAAAAAGTCCGATAAAGAAGAATTCCCAAATGCAGTAGACATCCTACCTTTGCCAAAGAAAACTCCAACCCAAGAGCAAAAAGAAGAAAGATAACACCAAACTGTGCAACAGTTTCAACCTACATAAGGAGAAACGAGAAAGAACTCATCATCAAAATAATAACAATATGAAAGAACATATCCTGATCACAAATTTCTATAGGACAGCATCAATAAAAGAATTTTCAGATAAATAGTTAGACATTATTTGTTGCTACCAGCTGGAAATAAACTCGGGAATGTATCAACAAAGAAAATGATCATCAAAGGCAACATCTTTGGAAGATGGCTCATACAGGCTCCCTCCGAAGGTTCCATCAATGAGTCTATCTCAGTAGTAGACACCAAAGCATGATCAAATACTGACGCATCTGATTTTTGGAAACAACAGTGCCAAGCTATTGGTGGTGCCATACCTGTACCATTTCACTAATGAATTTCAGACCCCCTGGTCCATTAAGTGAACCTGCAAGAAGATAGCCCACAATTGTTGCGGAAGACGGCTATCGGATAGAGCAAAATCGCAACTGATAATTTGAGAAAATAAAAATGAAGATAAAAAAGAGACAAAATTTACGTGGAAAACCCCTAAATAAAATAGGGTAAAAACCACGGGCAACGGTAGAAGAATTTCACTATGAGAAAATAGGAATTACAACCTCTCTCGATCTACCAAGGAGAAAACAATGATAATTCTCTCTCGATAAAAAGGAGAAAACAACTCTCAAGAAACTCTCTAAATTCTCTCTAGTATTGGAAGAAAGCTAGAATGCTTTGAGATGGTTTTGAAGCTAAATGAGCTAGGGTATTTATAGTTGAAACTTAAGGACTAATCTTATAAATACCCTAAAGTTTAGTGACTAAAGTTTATAATTTACCCATTTAATTTTCAAACATTATTGCACCTAATTTTGACATTGTTGCACCTAATTTTGACATTGCAATATTAGGTGCCTAACTTGAACCAATTTTCCAAGCTTTGACATTTCAACAATCTCCCACTTGAAGATTTGATTGGAACAATCATATCTTCACACCATTCTTTCTACCTTGTATCATCATGTTGCTTACGTCTCTGACAGGCCACAAGAGTATCGAAACCAGGTAAATTTATCAGCGTTGATCGCCTTCGTCATGAAATCTGCTATGTTGTCTTTGGTATGGATCTTCTGTATATCTACCGTTCCTTCTTCCACCTTTTCACGAATGAAATGGTACTGAACTCATATGTGCTTAGTCCTTGAATGAAATGCTGGATTCCTTGCTAGATGCAAGGCACTTTGACTGTCACAAAACAAAGAGACATACTCTTGATTGTGCCCAAGCTCCTCCAATAGCATCTTCAACCAAATTGCTTCTTTACTGGCTTGTGTAGCTGCTACATATTCTGCATCTGTTGTGGACGTAGCCACAACTGACTGCAATTTTGAAACCCAGCTTACAGCTCCACCAGCAACTTTGAACACATATCCTGTAGTAGATTTGCTTTTATCCAAATCCCCTGCATAGTCAGAATCTACATACCCATTAATTAGTAAGTTTGATCCTCCGTAACATAATGCAATATTTGAGGTCCCTTTGATGTATCTTAGGATCATCTTTACTGTATTCCAATGCTCTTTGCCTGGATTCGCCATGTACCGACTAACCACTCCCACTGCTTGTGCAATGTCTGGTCTTGTGCATATCATAGCGAACATTAAACTTCCCACTGCTGATGCATACGGTACTCGAGACATCTCCATCCTCTCTTCTTCACTGTTAGGACTCATACTGGAGGATAATTTGAAGTTAATAGGAAGAGGGGTAGAAATTGGCTTACAATCTTGCATGCTAAATCGTGACAAAATTTTCTTCAAGTAATTCTTTTGTGAAAGCCAAATCTTCCTATTACTTCTGTCTCGATGAATTTGCATCCCTAGAATCTTGTTTGCTGATCCCAAGTCCTTCATTTCAAATTCCCTAGCCAGTTGTGCCTTCAATTCTTCAATATGATCTTTGTTGGGTCCTGTAATCAACATGTCATCCACATACAACAGCAATATAACAAAATCGTTATCACCAGACCTCTTGAAATAAGCACAAGGGTCTGCATTAAGTCTGTTGTATCCAAGGCACATAATGAAGGAATCAAATCTCTTATACCAACACCTCGGTGCCTGCTTTAGACCGTACAGAGATTTGTTCAACCTGCAAACCAAGTTCTTCTTTTCGTCTTCTTCAAAACCTTCAGGCTGGAGCATATAAATCTCTTCTTCAAGATTTCCATGAAGAAAAGTTGTTTTAACATCTAGTTGTTCCAGATGTAAATTCAATGTAGCACACATTACCAAGACTACTCGAACTGTTGTTAGTTGAACCACAGGAGAAAAAATTTCATTGAAATCAATACCTTCTTTATGAGCATATCCTTTGACCACCAATCTTGCACGATACCTCTCCACTTGATCGTCACCATTTCGCTTGATTTTGAAAACCCATTTGTTACCAATTGGCTTTCTTCCTTGTGGTAGTGGCACAAGGTCCCATGTATTATTTTTATGAAAGGCTTCAATTTCTTCTTGCATCGCCATCATCCACAGTGAAGCATCTGAGCTGTTTATTGCCTCCTGATATGTTGATGGCTCACCGTCCTCTGTTAAAAGACAGTATGCAACATTTTATTCTATAACATAATCTGAGTGCCAATTGGGACGTCTTCTCACACGATCTGATTGACGAGTTGTTGGAGCTTCAGAACTCTCTGGTTCTTGTTCATCATGTGCTGGTTCTGCTTCAGAAGAATCTCCTTGTTCAAACTCCTTTTCTACATGTATCTGTGTAGTATTTGACTTTTCAGCGCTGTCATTGTCTTCTTTTCTTTGTAGCTTATCTTCTACAAAGATAACATCCCTGCTAATGATCACTTTGCGGGCAGTGGGATCCCACAAGCGATACCCCTTTACTCCATCAGCATACCCCAAGAATTTGCATTTTCTGGATTTTGGATCCAGCTTTGAAATTTCTTGGGCGTTGTACATCACGTACACAATACTTCCAAATACATGGAGGTTTGAATAATCAACTGGTTTACCAGTCCACATCTCCATTGGTGTCTTCAGCTCTATTGTAGTTGATGGAGCTCGATTCACCAAATAACAGGCGGTATTGACTGCTTCAGCCCAGAATGATTTTTCTAGGCCTGCGTCCCTCAACGTTGCTCTTGTTCTTTCTAACAAGGTTCTGTTCATCCGCTCTGCCACTCCATTTTGTTGAGGAGTGTTCGCCACTGTGAACTGTCTTTTATTGCCTTCTTTCCTGAAAAAGTCATCAAATTCTTCGCTTGTGTATTCTCCTCCATTATCTGTTCTGAAACACTTGATCTTATTTCCAGAATCAAGTTCCACCCGCGCTTTGAAGTTTTTGAAAGTTAAAAACACGTCTGACTTCTTCTTAATAGGGTGCACCAAAATCTCCTGGAGTAGTCATCAATAAATGAGACAAAGTATTTTGCTCCACCTAGGGACGTTACTGGTGCTTGCCATACGTCAGAGTGAACCAATTCTAGAACACTTTTGCCTCTAGAATTTGATGTGTTGAATTTCAACCGGTGCTGCTTACTTGTTATGCAATGCTCACACAAAGGAAGTGATACCTTTGTTAAGCCTGGAAGTAGCTTTTGCTCCACAAGGACTTTCATTCCTTGTTCTGACATGTGTCCAAGTTTCTTATGCCATAGCATTGCAGAATCTGAACTACATGAGGCAACAGAGGCTTCTACTTCTAGCAATGTCTCTCCCTTCAGCATGTACAAGTTTGCAGCTATCTTTTCACCTTTCAGCACCACAAGCGCTCCACGGAACACCTTCATGATTCCTTTCTGTGTTTCAATCTTGCTTGCATTATTATCCAACAATCCTTAGGATAATAAATTTTTCTTCAGGCCTTTCACGTGCCGCACATCTCGAACAACTTTAATTGTTCCGTCATACATCTTTAATTTGATGGTTCCCACGCCAACGATCTCTAAGGCATGATCATTGCAACTATAAACAGATCCTCCTAAGACAGGTTCATAATGATGAAACCATTCTCTTCTTGAGGTCATGTGATATGTTGCTCCCGAATCAATGAGCCATATATCTGCAAATCGTTTTCTTCCTTCCACGGTGGTTGACGCTTCACAGTATAGAGCATCTCCATCATCTGAAGTGTTTGCGGTATTGCCTTGTGGATTGGAGTTTTTATTTAGACTCCAACAATCCTTCTTCAAGTGACCCTTCTTTCCACAGTTGTAACACTTTAAATTCTTCTTGCTTCTCGACTTCGATCTACCATGTTTGTGACTGCTGCTTTGGCCACGTTCTGTTGATCTCCCTCTCATCGTTGTCATCGTTGTCAACGCTTCTGCTTGTTGCAGATTTACTTGTCTGACTTCCTTGTTCTTGCGTCGATTTTCTTCTTGTAGAACAACAGCTGCAACGTCATCGAAGACTAGACTGGTGACATTACTGTTTGTCAAGTTGATGATGAGTTGATCATATGAATCCGGTAGACTTTGAAGTAGAAGTTCAACACGTTCTTGTTCTCCTATTTTACAGCTTAAGGATGTAAGCTGAGAAAATAAAGTGTTCAGTGTATTTAAGTGCTCCGTCACTGAAGTAGATTCTGGCATACGGAGAGTGTACAATTTTCTCTTAAGGAAAAATTTATTGTGCAACGATGTGGCCTCGTACAGTTTGGTGAGATGATCCCATATCTCCTTAGCTGTCTTCTTCTCCTTGATACTTGACAATACTTCATCTGTTAATGCTAGATGAAAGTTTGCCATAGCATTTCCATCCATTTCGATCCATTTGTTGTCGTCTGTGAAATCTACTGGCCTTTCGCTGATAGCTGCTAGACAATCGTCTTTCCTCAGGATGGCCTTCATCTTCAATTTCCACAATGAGAAATTTCTCCCATTGAATTTTTCAATATCAAATTTCGTTGCCATAGCTTCTTCTACGGATAGCTCCCACTATTTCACTATCGTGAATAGTTCTCTGGAACCTTCAAAGAATGGGTAATAACTTCTTATTTTCTTATGTTGGAGGATCCACCTTTTGGTGGCAACCACAAAAACAATAAGCAGATATTACACACTCTAATCTAGCTCGGATACCAATTGTTGCGGAAGACGGCTATCGGATAGAGCAAAATCGCAACTGATAATTTGAGAAAATAAAAATGAAGATAAAAAAGAGACACAAAATTTATGTGAAAAATCCCTAAATAAAATAGGGTAAAAACCACGGGCAACGGTAGAAGAATTTCACTATGAGAAAATAGGAATTACAACCTCTCTCGATCTACCAAGGAGAAAACAATGATAATTCTCTCTCGATAAAAAGGAGAAAACAACTCTCAAGAAACTCTCTAAATTCTCTCTAGTACTGGAAGAAAGCTAGAATGCTTTGGGATGGTTTTGAAGCTAAATGAGCTAGGGTATTTATAGTTGAAACTTAAGGACTAATTTTATAAATACCCTAAAGTTTAGTGACTAAAGTTTATAATTTACCCATTTAATTTTCAAACATTATTGCACCTAATTTTGACATTGTTGCACCTAATTTTGACATTGCAATATTAGGTGCCTAACTTGAACCAATTTTCCAAGCTTTGACATTTCAACAACAATAACCTATCACAAGTATACATATAGAAAAAGTAAAGAAATGCAACTTCTTCTTTCACAACTTAGCTGATATAGCTACACAAGATAAAGAAAATGACTATTTAATGCAAATTAGAATAATGATAATTGTAGAATACAAACCGGTTGCCCCAAACATGAAAATACAATACCACCAATGGTAGCAGACATTATGATAACCACCAAATCTGAAATTAACCTGCACAAGGGAGACACAAAATATTACAACATCTTTGGATTTGATAGTTAAACAATTCATTAAATCATAATCTCAATTGGTATACATGCTATACATAAAATCAAAGCTCAAAGGCAGAAACTAAAGCAAGAGAACAATTGGTTTCAAGGATTATCCATTACGATGAAGATGTGAGGATAAAGGAGATGAAGATGGCAACCTCAAATCAACTTGGAGTACTGGATACTTGGATTTTTTATTGGACATTACAAACACATTATCCTAATATCATATGAAAAAAGGAAAATTAAAATGATTAGATCAAAAATAAAAACAACCTACATAAAACTATACAATCTTCCTATACACATAAGAGAAAAAGAAATAACATCAGTCCCCACCGTTATGTCAATCAAGGTTGTTGTCTCATACGAATCTCCATTTTCCAGGGAGAAAACAACTTGAATCAAGAATGATCCTGTGCCACTGTTTAAAATTTTAAAATTTCGAATAAGTTCTCAAGTGATAAAATAAGAAAATATTATTCTATTCAACAAAATGTTTATTGCCCTAAAAATTTTTATTGACATACTTTGCCTCTCCCGTATCATTTCTCTTCGTCTTCTCATGAGTGATTTTAGCTACAGTCTCCAGGACAGCCTGAAAAACATTGAGGAAATATTTTTAAGACAACAAAATGAAGCATTACACAGAGCAAGTGGATTCCTTAGGAATGAAGTTAATAAAGGGCATATTCTGTATCTATTATGCGTGATATTGACGCCAGACAGAATAGTGATTATCCTGTAGGCTAGCTCCGACAGACGATTCACAAGAGAAAATTCGCCCAAAAACCAGAGAAAAAAAGTCTCTAGGGTTTAATAAAATATTATAAAATCAATAATCGTCAAAAGCAGTCCACAAGCCGGACTGTTATAGCTAAAAAAAATCGTCTTTATTCGAATTTTGCCAAAAATAGCAAAAATCGTATTTATTCGAATTTTGCCAAAAATAGCAAAATCCCGAAAATCACTCTAAATTGAAATTCGAAATAAAATAAGCAATCTCCCAAAAATCCGGTCTAAATCGGATTTAAATTGACTTCCTAATTAACAATCGAAATATTACCATAAATAGTAAAAAATAACTAAATCTAGTGATTCGGAGGGGAAAACGGCAGAATTTGAGGTTGAAAAAAAGGCCACATGGAGCGTAGCTCAATGTGGAGAGCGTGCGCGTCGAAAAGAGCTTTCCGGATTGGGGTCTTATGCGCGATTCTGACACCTGTAGCCAAAGTTATGGCCAAAAGACTGAAACATACTCAAAACGACCCCAATAAGGAACATGTCACAATCAATTCCCGCCTTTGCGCTGATCTGCCAACTCATGGTATCTCAGCGCCATCAACGTGCAATCTGACAGCTCAGCATCATCTGTCTCAGATCCCCCTGCATCAGATATCCAAACCCAAATCCCCCTAAACAACTACATGAACCCCAATGAATAGACATTACATCAACCAGAAATTACAAAGAGAAATATGATCAAAGGAAAAAAAATATACGCATAGAAGACTGAAACTGCAGATGAAACATAATAGTCCAGTTATTGCAGAATCAAAACATGAAAAACGATTTCAATGCCACGCACTGGGCTTCAAAAGAGAACCAAACCTACTTGCTGATCTGCTACACTAGTATTGAAACTGCTTGCATCAGATCCTAACAAAAACCAGAAAAGCAAATAGAATATCAGCTGCAAAGCATTTGAAGAAGCTATCCACTCCACTCAATCAATTAACTAAAAAACCTTACAAGTTTCAAAAGACTGAGAACTAGGGGACATTATAGAAAGAAGCATGTATAAAAGGAAATGGATCCTCTACTAAGCTTAATTTCGAATTCGAAGCAATACAAGTCAAAGCTGCAAAAGTTTAAACTATGCTGAACATTTCTTTTCATCCTTATACATCATGAATTTTATTTTAATTTCTATGTTCTTGCATCAATATTTTAACTTGTAAATTTTGTAAGATGATAGACTAGCGCTTTTACTAGTATCTTACTTCAAATTGCGCCTGCATTATTTGGTGAAATCACAAGAACCACAGCACAAAATCAAGATCCAATTGTATGTTCTTTTCTCTTCCGTACTTTTCCTTGGCATATAGAAGGACTAACTTGTAGACACCCGTTTTTGTCCGGGTCTTAAAAAACTATTATTATTATTATTATCATTATTATTAATAATTATTTTGTTTACATATTTTGCAGGCCCAACTCAAAGCCCAACAAACCCAAATTACATCAGGCTTGGCTCAGCAGCCCACTACAATGAACACCAGGACCCGACCCGAACCGACCTAAGGTCAGTTGACCCAAACCAGAAGCCTAAGTTTGGGTTAACCCGGCCCAATACCAGGGCCAAACAACTGACCCATAAACCTAGCTAGGGTTTCCCTTCATTCCCAGCGTCGCACCATAAGAGACTGTCTGATCTGGACCCATCTAACGGTCCAGATCAATGGCCATTAGGGTTTTTACCCTAGCTCCAATGTTAGCAGTCGTCACCGTCAGACTCTTCAGCTCCTACCGACACGTGAGCCGTCGTCGAATATCCCACCGCTTGATGTTGTCATCAACAGTGACCGATTTATGTACCAAATCATATCAACAGTCAAGAAAAATAAATAAATGGAAACAGATCCAAAGAAATCCCGAGGAAATTGGGTTCTGTCAAGCAACAGGTATAGGGTATTCATACCCTATTCCCTCGGGAAAAACAAAGAGCCATGACCATAAAAGAAAAAGAGATTACAGAATCCAAAAAAGAAAAAAAATCAGGGAGAGAAAAAGGAAGAAAAAGAAGAAAAAACACGAGAACAAGAGGGAAAAAGGAAAGGACAAGAGAGAACGAAAGGAAGCTAAGGGAAAACTTACCTTTGATTTTGTATTTGAGACCTCATCGGAGTTCAAAGAACCCTTCACAGAAGGTAAAAATCCTTCTTATTTTCCTAGATCTAGAGTTTTAAGGTATGGGGTTTTGATTTTTTGGATAATGGAAGGGGTTGTTTTATAAGAGAAAGAGAGATAAGAAGAAAAATTATGTATTTTTTACTTCTTTTGGTCCCTGTGGCCACCGATCTACGGTGGCCAGGGAGTTGGGCTTCCATCCTCGGTGAAGGACTAAGGGAGAGAGGCAGAGGAGAGGAGAGAAACGAGAGCTTCGGGATCTCTAATTTATGAGGAAATAGATGGAAATGAGAAAATGAGGGGTCTCACCAAACTTAAGCCTTTGAGTTACCCTTATATCTTAAATCCTAAACAACACCGGTTAGGGAGGGGTCTATTGTAATTTCAGCACATGGGTAAATTACGCTATGGGGCCTTTGTTTTTTTGTAATCTTTTTTTTCAGTCATTGGTTGTAATTTATGTGCATCCGATTTTATTCCCTATGTTTGTAAAGTTTGTATCTTGGTCACTTGGCTGTTTGTTGTTAATATTCTGTAAATTTAGACATTGTACTATGCATTTATAAAACTTTTATTTTGATCACTGCTTATGTATTTTGGGTTAAATATTGAATATGACATGTATGTTTTACTTTCATTATATTTGTAACATCCTCAATACCGGGTTAGTGACCAAAGTGTGAAATTTAAAAATTTAGTGACCAGATTAAATAAATTGAAAAGTTTAGGAATCAATTGAAAGATGTTGGTGTAGGATGATTTAGTAAATTAAGGAGAATGAAAGGGGCAAAAAAGTCATTGAACAAAGGATGTAATAAAATATTATTTGGGGTTATTTTATAACCCATGTAAAGCATGTGTAGGAAACAAATGTTTCAGATAACTCTACTTCCTTATTTCTTCATATTCTTCTTCTCCCAACCGTGAAGCACCCAAGCCAAGGTTAGTTGGATTTCTTCTGGTTAATCCTTAAAATTTAAGTATGGTTTTGGTTAAGGAAAACTTAGGAAACATGATGGAGATGAAAAAGATCATAGAAACTCAAAGATTTGTAAGTTATGAAAGATTAAAGATAAGAAGTGAATAAGTGAAATTTTGAACAATGATGTATAAATGAATTTAGAAGTTGAATTTGACTTGTCATATGTGTGAATAAGAAGTTATAAGTGTTAGAAATAAGTTTGGATTACATGAAAAATTTAGTAAGATTCTTGGTTTGAAGAATTTGGATGAGATATGAGAGATAATAAGGTGTTGGAATGATAAAAGTTAGTTAAAATGGTTGTAGTTGAGTTTGGTGGTATGAAAAGAGTTTTATATGAGGAAATCTAATGAAAAGTTGTGGAATTTTCGGGTGAAACCAATTTATTATTGACAGGTGCATCGGTACTCAGGTGCATCGATACACTATGAATGAGTACCGATGCACTAAGACCAATTTTGAAGGTTCATCGATACACACTGGCAGGCATCGATGCATGAAAATTTCGAAGCTATTTTGGGAACCGATGCACTCATAGTGCATCGGTACACTCCTAAAGGAAAAGTTGAAGTTTAGTTCATTAAATTAACCTAAGTTATTAATACCAAGTTATAAGTGTTGAAAACATTTTTATGTTTCAATATAACAAATTAAGTTTCAATATAACAAATTAAGTTTAAATGAATTTTAAGATTTTACAAATGATTTTATAAGTATATTCGACACAATTATTCGAATATCAAATCAATTACTCCAAGTCTTTTCAAGATCAAATTCAAACCTTACTAAATGTGTAAAATTGTGTTTTATACTTGATATATTTTTGAAACAATTTTCACAAAGTATTTTGAACCAAAATCAAGCCTAAAATTAAATTTTCAGAGTGATGCACCAATGCACCAATCCATGCATCGATGCACCATGAATTAAATTAAACATCGAATGCATTTCATGCATTGATGCACATACCATGCATTGATGCACTGAGGATTTTATGAAAACATCGAATGCATTTGATGCATCGATGCACTCTGGCTATTTTGAAACATCGAATGCACTTGATGCATCAATGCACTCTTAGTGCACCGATGCACTAAGGGTCTAATGGTCAAAATATTTGAATTTTACACTAATGCATCGATGCACCATGGATATGCATCGATGCACTGACGCTCCCAACTGCTTTAATTAATTGTTTTCACACTTAAACGACTCTATTGACTCCACTAAGCATCCCAAACATTCAGAATCATTTGAAGGTGTATTTAAACAAGCTTAGAAGCCATTGATCAATAACAAGAAACAACAATCAACAAGAATCAAGAGAGAATCAAAGAGAAAGCATCAAACCTCAAGTTTGAGCATTTTCAAGCCTATTTCATTCAATATTCATTTTTGCTTTCAAGAACACTTATTATGTTCAATTGTATTATTCTTGAGTGTTCTTCCTTTGTTCTAGAATTATGCAAACATCTTGCCTTGTGATGATTTTCTTGTAAGTTTGCAAAATTTGTATTGTTCTCTTTGGGAGAGAGTGTTCTCAAAAATTTGGGGTATAATTCTTGAGGGATTTGTAAGGTTACTCTTTGTCCTCAAAAGAAAGACAAATTAGTGAATTTGTGGAAAATCCTTAGTGTGGATAGCTAAGGTAGTGGACGTAGACTTTGGTTGAGAAAGTCGAACCACTCTAAATCACTGTGCAAATCTTTTCAATTTTCTACAAAAGCTTCCACCAAAATTTTAATTGCCAATTCACCCCCTCTTGGTCGATTCCATCGATTGATTAACTCAACAATAAGGTTTAGGCTTCTGATAATCGTTTCAGAATTTATGTTTATGTAGATATCGAGCCTAAACGAGTTCCGGAACAAGGGACAAGTAAGATTGATTGAGGGAAAGGCAAGGAGATATAGGTGAGTGCATACTATAAGTATAGTACAATGGAATAAGACTTGTGATAAGTCTAATTCCTATGTTGATTTTCATAGTACAATAGTTATGAACATGCATACATGATAATTATTATGATACATGCATAAGATATAGATGTTCATATGATTTGATAAATGATATATGTGAATAGATTCAAATACACATGTGATATAATATGTGATATGAGAATATGACATGAGATAAACGATATGAGCTATGTGATTACAAGAGAAATGACATGAGTACGTGAACATATGAAACATAAGAATAATGCCCATGGTATATGATATGAGCGCTATAGGTATAGTTGGCATGCCAAGAGTTGGGGGTTCTACGTGGTCTTTCGGGACAAATACAGAGGTCCTTCGAGACAAATACATAGGTCATTCGGGACAAATTTCACATGCCTCTAGTGGGACCCCATACGAGCTGTGGTGACAACAATAGTGCACAACATCAATGTACTCGAATACCTTGAGTTCTCAGTAATGTGCATGGACCTATAAAATGTTATCAAATGTAATTGCCTTATTATTGTTATATGTTACCATGTTATTATCGTTTACATTGAATTACATGTGACATGATTGAATGGATAGATTGCATGATTGAAGTGATTTACACATAGGTACTGAGAAGTAGGATGATCAAAGTTAAGTTCAAAGGAACAACATATCTCCGCTCAAAGATCAGATCAGAAGTAAATTATACAGTATGTTTTGTTATGTTATAAATAGGTTGGCATGTAAACAAAGTCGGTAAATTAAGTATTTATACTCTGATTGAGTTTTTTAACGTTTTAAACATATATTATATAAATGGTAACTTTATACTGATGAAAGCTTAAACTTTTATGAGTTTTATATAAGTTGAGCTGAAGTTACTGTAGCAGTGCATCAGTACACTCTAGCAGTGCATCGATACACTCTAGCAGTGCATCGATACACAATTTATATTCGATGTTTTTATGCATCGGTACACTGTAGCAGTGCATCGATACACTGTAGCACTGTTCACCGTACTATTCATTACTGTTCACGGTATTATTTATATAGTCTTATACTAATCATACAACATAGTACTATTCATAAAAACATTTTTGCCTTAAATATGTTATAATGAAACATAATTCAACGGTATCTTATCGTATTTTCTTAATATAAGTCCAAATGTTTTGTTGTCTTATAAGAATATTGTTTTAAAAAGTCAATGTGACATCTCGAACTCGTATCCGGGTTGGGTACGGGTTGAGGGTGTTACAATATTTTAGTCCTTTATTTACTATATAAAAATGGTGATTTACCTATTTGGTCCATAATGTTTTCCTAATGTATTTTTAGTCACTGTTTAGATTTAGTTTGGGTTATTTGCTTGCTTGGACCCTGTGGTTTTATTTAGGTTTTGTTTAGATCCTTTGTTAACTATATTTAGCATTTTAATCATTGTGTTGAGTTTTACTTTATTTTTATTTCATCTGGGTTTTTATGAATTAATATTATGGCATATTCGTATAAATATATATTACTTAATACATAGTATTATTTATAATAAATTTTAATTAATTTATGTTATTGTTGCTAAACTTAGTTGTGTTTAATTCGTTTGATATTCACAATTTCCTTAATATATATACATACTCGAAGTGATTTTTAAAAATATTATTCATAGAGCGGGCGTGGAAAGTACCATTTGATCGAAGTGATGCAATCCTATACGACGTTCTAATGGAATATGAGTTTGAAAACACGAATACTTTTATATGAGTTTATTGTAATCATTATACTTTTATTTTATTTTATTTCTTTATTATTTTTTTATTTTATTTTATAATGTTGAATGCTTTAATTTTATTTTCATTTTGTTAAATTTAAATGTTAGTATTAATGATGTATATTCAAGTCAAATAAATCATGATTTTTATTTTATGCCAATTTTCGATATCATTTTTTTTAGTAATTCGAAGATGGAATGTTCTTTACGGATAAGAAATATGCGAGATAGCTTTCTCGATGGAGGATTGCAAATCTCGGGATTTCTTATCAAGTTAAATGTTTTTCTTTTAATTTAATTAATATTCAATAAATAGACTGTAATTTCACTTTAGATTCGAATTTTAATTTCCACTACTGCGACAATATATAAGCGATTAAGTACTAATTTTGGGTGCTGTGGGAGTGCTAATCCTTCCCCACACGTAATCAACTCCCGAATCCGTTAAAATGAATCTTTGATAACGCATACCAATTTTTGTCTTAAAAAGTAAATTTTCTTAAAATTATTTTAAAAGACGTTTTTAGGTATTAGACGTACCTAACCCAAAAATTGATGACGAATCCTTTCAATTTAATACAAATTAATTAAAAATCCGTCAATTTTTCAAATCAAAGTCTTAATTTTTTTTTAAGATAATATTTAATTGCTTTTTAAAAAAATGGTTTAGGAGTATAAATTATAACCAGTAAAAATGTTAACCTTGAGGGCGATCATTTTCTGAGAAATCTTTCTCAAGAACCCAATCGAACATTTTAGCAATACTCCCTTCCCCGGCACCCGGCTACGACTGATTCACTACGTTGCCGTAAAACATTTCCCGGATCTCCTTATCGGATCTCGCCGCAACGCGTGTCATCAAGTATAATAGTATCAGCACCAAACGATAAACGCATCCTAACACTCTATACCTCGCTGTCAAAATCGTCATCGATTCCGTCAATCTCCTTCTCTCTCTCTATTTTTTTTTAAATCTTCTCAAACAGAATTTGCAAACTCAAAAGTGAACAAAATAAAGAATCGATGCATGAGTTTGAACTTCGAAATCAGGATGGAAGAGAAGAAGTTGTATTATGGAAGCTGCTGAGTTGGGTAACTGGTACTTAACTGTCAAGGCGGGATCATACTTCATTTGCGTGAATTACAAATAATAACAAAATTGCTTTAGGGGCTGAAACAGAATATATATTGGTTGGCGCGTTACGTCGTTAGGTACGGGGCATAACCGCCATTGTGCGCACATTCAGGGACAAGGCAGAAAGAAAATCAAACTTGCGGGGACTAAAGTTAAACTAAAATTTTTAAGAGGTTAAATTATTATTTTAATATCCAATTACGTTGCTCATCAGAAAAATAATATCCTCTTGCTAGGGATAATCACGTGTTCTTTGAGTTTCATGCGGGTGAATGTTGCATTCGTGATGAGGCATCAGGCGAAGTTATACTACGAGGCAATCAGCAAGGTGGCCTTTATACATTTGCGTTGGATAATAATAGTTTGAGTACTTGTAACAAACCAAAGGTGTTTTTCGGTGAATGTCTCTTGTAATACACTTGATCTGTGGCATAGGAGGTTAGGACACCCAGCTCTTCCTATTTTAAAGACTGTTTGTAAGACAATTGTTGTTGATATTTCGAATAATGCAAATCACACGTGTGTTGCTTGTTGTTTGGGTAAAAGTCACAAGTTACCCTTTATTGAGTCCGATACTATATATGATGTTCCATTCCAGCTTGTTTTCTCTGATCTCTGGGGCCCTGCACCTGAGCCCTCGACTGGAAATAGATATTACATTTCGTTTGTAGATGCGTGTACAAAATACACATGGGTTTATTTTTTGAAGGATAAGTCACAGGCACTTGTAGCTTTTCAAATGTTCCAAAGGATGGTTAAGACACAATTCTCTCTACCTATAAAAGCTGTGCAAAGTGACTGGGGAGGGGAGTACAGAAACTGGGCGAATGAATTAAACCAAGAAGGAGTTTTACATAGGGTCATGTGTCCTCACACGTCTGAGCAAAATTGGGTTGTAGAACGTAAGCATCGACACTTAGTAGAGATGGCGCTTGTGTTGTTAGCTCAAGCCTCCCTTCCAGTACATTTTTGGTCATATGCAGTAGCTACTGCAGCTCATCTTGTGAACAGATTGCCCACCAAAGTGCTCGACAACGTGTCACCATTCGAGAAGCTATTCGATAGGAAACCAGACTATAAATTGCTACGTGTGTTCGGTTGTAGGTGTTTCCCACACTTACGAGCGTTTCAACCACATAAGTTGATGCCACGATCCAGAGAATGCACGTTCTTGGGTTATAGCACTCAACATCGAGGTTTTTAGTGCATTGACCCCAATGGTCGAGTGTTTATTAGCAGGCATGTTAAATTTGATGAGTTTGTTTTCCATTTTGTAGAAAAAAAGACTACTACATGCTGTCATACTCAGCCTTCATCGAGATCAGCAACTCTTGAGATTGTTGCTAAGCATGACAAGCCATGTCTTCAAGAAAAACTGCCACAGCATGCATCTGCTAGTGACACTTCGCATGTAGATGCTGTGTTGAGTAAAGATAGTCACGACTCCTTGGTGGCGGGGGGCCGATCTGCCCGATAGTGATAATGTTCTCTTGCTGCCTACTGAAGGTTCCTCCTCAAGTGCTGGTTCGAGTAGTAGTGCTGAGAACAATGTCGATGTGCAGCCTGTCAATGAAGCCTCAGTTGAGTCTTCGGTTGATGTTGTTCCTGTTACCAACAATCATCCCATGCTTACACGTAGTAAATGTGGTATATTCAAACCGAAAGTGTTTGTTAGTGAGGTCGGTGGGACAATTCCTGCGGATGTCCATCAGGCTATGCAGTTGAGTAACTGGGCAGCTGCTGTGCAAGATGAACTAGCAGCCTTGCAACGAAATGGTACGTGGTCGTTGGTGACACTGCCAGCTGGACGAACAGCCGTTGCGTGCAAGTGGTTGTTCAAGTTAAAACAGAATCCGAATGGCACTGTCAATCGTTACAAGGCACGCCTTGTTGCAAAGGGTTTTACACAAGTTCCAGGGCAAGATTTTAAAGAGACCTTCAGTCCAGTAGTCAAGTTCCCAACGCTGAATGTTGTGTTGTCCCTTGCTGTCACAAACAGATGGCCCCTAAGGCATGTAGATGTGAACAATGCCTTCTTAAATGGTGATTTGAGTGAGGACATCTTCATGCAACATCCACCTGGATTTGAACGAACTGTTGCAGATGGCACTAAGCTTGTGTGCAAACTTCATAAGGCCCTTTATGGGTTACGCCAAGCACCAAGAAATTGGCACTCTAAGTTGAAGGACAGTCTGTTGCAAATAGGATTTTGGCCATCGAAAGCTGATGTTTCATTGTTCATCACTCGTGCCCATGGTGTATCAACATTCGTGCTTGTTTATGTCGATGACATCCTTGTTACTGGTGAGACTGTTGAGGAAGTTGAACGAGTGGTACAAATGCTTCGTGATAATTTTTCCTTAAAAGACCTTGGAGACCTAAAGTACTTTCTAGGTATTGAAGTTTAGAGATGTGCTGGTTCTCTAATGCTCACTCAAAAAAAATTTGTTTTAGAGTTGCTGGAGAAAACGAATATGTTAAAGGCCACACCAACTGCCACACCTATGACTGCCAATAACAAACTCTGCAGTGGTGAAGGTGAATTATTAGAGAATGCGAGAGAATTTCGAAGTATAGTAGGATCGTTGTTGTATGTTTGCCATACGAGGCCGGATGTAACCTACAGTGTGAGCAAGATAGCTCAATTCATGCATGCACCATGAGAGTGTCATATGCTGGCTGCAAAACGCATATTGCGTTATCTAACTGGAACGATTGAGTTTGGACTTGTGTTTTCACCATCCAAGGAAGCAATGCATGTAAAGGCTTTTGAAGATGCTGACTGGGGTGAATGTGTTGATGATCGACGATCCATGACAGGTTATTGTGTCTTCATTGGCAGCAACATGGTGTCGTGGGCTGCTAAGAAGAAAAAAGTGATTTCTAGATCGACCATGGAAGCTGAATATCGAAGCCTAGCTGATGCAGCAACAGAGGTTACATGGGTGGAAGCACTCCTAACTGATCTAGAAGTAAAACGAAAAGAATGCCCCATTATCTGGTGTGAAAACACCAGTGCAATTGCGTTGAGCGTCAATCCAACTCATCATGCGCAGTCAAAACATGTGGATTTGGATGTTCACTTTGTAAGGGAAAAGATTGCATCCAACCAGTTGTGCGTTAGCTATGTTCCTGCTACACATCAAACTGCTGATGGCCTAACAAAACCATTGGCTAAGACTACATTCACCACTTTTCGTGCGAGAGTTAATGTGATGCTGCTGAAAGGTGAAGAAGAGGAGAAAAAGTAGGGAGAATGTTGAGAGATCATGTGTAAAGAGTGCACATAATCAGTGTGCTCTCGAGTGTATGTGAGCAAAATCTCAGACTGTTAGTCTGTTAGTCAGTTAGGCGTGCTGTTATGCAGACGGTTTTCTTACTCTTGTAGCTATAAAAGCAGCCTTGCTCAGCTGTGTAAAGTGTGAATAATATACTGCAAATTTACATCTTATGTTGAGTTTCTAATATGGCTACTGTGTATTTTGGTAATTTAGAAACTGTTCCTTATACTAAGCGAAAGCATTTCGTGCTCTTGTCTAAAGAAATGGAGAAAAAGTTAGGGGAGTCCCAATTTGAGCAATTGAAATCTGGGTTTAAAGGTAAGATATTGCCTGCAATACACCCTGAAAGCGTTAGAGTTCGACTGATTGCCAAGAATATTATCGATTCATTGCAGAGAGGGTTGAGCCATGATCAGATATGGCGTGATTTGGAGTATGCATCGCCTGAGAGTTCACTCGAACATGATGCAACGGCGACATTGGGTGGGAGGGAAGAAGATTTGGGCATCACTTGGTCTCGTGAAGATGAGATTCTTGATGATAAATGGGTTCAACAAAGCAGGAAGGAAAGTCGAGAGAAAGGGTCGAGCTCGAAGCCGACTACTAATCATTTGGAAGGATTGAATTGGGAAGTTTTGGTCATCAATCAGCCTGATGTTAACGCTATGTGTTTGCCTGGTGGGAAGATTGTGGTCTTCACAGGGTTGCTTGAGCATTTCCGAACTGATTTCGAGATAGCTACCATACTTGGACATGAGGTATACATTGGTTATAAGTTCAGCTTGTTGTTTTTTGCTGGATTTGTCAGTGATATGTTATCATTGTGTTTGTCTGATTATGTTGCACATGCAGTGGCTCGACATATAGCTGAAACAGTAACAAAGAATCTGTGGTTTGCCATTCTGCAATTGATACTCTATCAGTTCATTATGCCTGATCTGGTCAACACAATGTCAGCACTTTTCTTTAGACTCCCCTTCTCTCGGAGGTATATTTATGTTTTCTATATTTGTTCTGTTTATGAGGGGAAAGTAACTTACACAATAACTATACAAATTTCTAACGCATAAAAATAATTAACAACATAATGGCTAATGCATGTGTGGTTGTGTACAGTTTGCGTATGTTATATGTGAATGTAGCATTGTACTTATATGCCATGTTTCTCGAGCTTAGGTGCGAGTGTTGGGTAAGGGTGTATGTTTGACATAGATATATTCGAAATTTTTCATGATTTCCATGTAATTGAGAGATCTTTGGAAGATCATATCCCTATACCTATGTTCAAATATGTGCTAAACTCTGATTCTTTAAGAAAAGTGAAAATTCCGAGAAACGTTTGATGCTAAAATGGAACCCCTAGTCCGCATGAACTTTTCAACTTATTTTTTAAATGTATGGTTCTTCCAATACTTGCATGCTGCATTTGCAATGCCATTAGGCTGTGGATGTACCATAAAAAAGTAACAGAGCAATGCCTTTGTGAATCCATTTAATGGAAACAAATTCTTTTCGGACTTGTTATATTCATGTTTGTTCGAGGAAATCAATTACTATGAAGTAGAATTTGAGAGTTTTACTTGTGATATTTTCTTCATTTTTAACTATTATCTTCATAGGTTGTAAGATCTTATGCTAGCCAGACTCAACTATCGGATTAGATATGTGTGTCACGTGGCTATATACCAAGTTCTTTCCTTAAAATTTTCCTATATTTGGAGGACCATACTTTTTTATATGCCCTTGTTAGACGGATATCCGTATTTGATACTCATACCCGAGTACAAGGTCCTTGTTAAATGCCATTCTCGTGTTCTTCTCAGTGCTTAACCCCTGCTATAATTTTTGACAGGATGGAACTTGAAGCAGATTACATTGGACTGTTGTTGCTCGCATCTGCCGGCTATGATCCTCGGATTGCTCCCAAAGTGTTTGAGAAAGTAGCTAAGGTTGCAAAGGAATCAACACTGCAAGATTATCTCTCGACACATCCTTCTGGAAAGAAAAGAGCTCAGTTGCTGGCTCAAGCTCAAGTAATGGAAGAAGCACTCGTGATTTACCGAGACGTAGTCGCAGGACGTGGTGTTGAGGGCTTTCTTTAGGATCACACCACGCCTCCGATACGCTTCTCTCAGACCACACACCCTGAAAGCTAGACCAGGCCATGGTTTAAGAGCTTAATAACTTCAACTTGTTACCTGCGTTCACCATTTTTCCAATTTTTGCTGGCTTTATTTCTGATCAATGCTTTCATGTCATGCGGATTTGGTTTCTTCTGGGTTAAGTTTGCTTTTGACCATGCCTTCTCCGGCAAGTGTAAATAAAATTGCAAACATGACAATGTTGTTTCTTTAACGAAGATTTATTTGGTAGATGGATCATATGTTTTCTCAAGTAAATTTTTGGGCTAATTAGGTTGTCTGAGTTTTAAGAGAAAATCATGGGCCAATTAGTCAGACGGGCTAAGTTTAAGAGGTAAAGGAGGATGGGTTTTTTGGCCCAATAGGGCAAACGGGTAATTTATTTGGCCCAATAAGACAAATTCGAGAGGAGACGAGCTCTATTATTTTTTTAATATTAAAATTTTAAAATTATTTTACAATTTATTTTTTAAAATAAATATTTTCTTAAAGGATTCATTATCTTGAGGTGATGAGTTCTGTTAAATAAATTAAAATAATAGCCCACGTGAGGCTTATTCATCAGAGACTAATAAAATAATATATCTAATGGAACTAGTGACCTTGATGAGAGGATTTCCTCCTCTCATTTGTCGTATTGGGCCAAATAAATTATTTGTTTGCCCTATTGAGCCAAAAAACCAAGAGGATGAGTATTTGAGTTCTAATTCGAGCTTATAAAATTGAAGTTTTTTTTTTAAAAAGAAGAAGTTGAGTTTGATTTGGGTCGGAGTTTTTAAAATATTAAGATTGAGTTAGATTTTAGAGTAAAAAGTAATTGATCCAAAAATATTAATATAATTGAATTTTATGGACTTAAAGATACATTTATAATATCATTCTATACATAATTTTTTAATTATATTAATATATTATCTAATAAAAAATGAAAATTTATATATATATATATATATATATATATTCAAATATATGAACTTTTACCTTAAGGGTGCGTTTGGATGGGGGTATGTGAGATTACTGGGGGAAATATTTTTTTCGGGAATATGATTCTCCCATTTGGATTGCAAAGATTCCCAACCCCCGATAATAAGCCATTCCCAACAATGGTATTTTGGGGCTTTCACCGGGAATGTGATTCCCTCAATCCTTTAGGTATTGTTACATTCCCGGTATTTTAGTATTTTGGACTAAAATGCCCTTAACATAATTTTTTTCTTCAAAAATATCATTCTTCTTCCGTTGAATAATTTTTTTACGAAGGTTAAATTGAAAATTTATTCTTAAACTATTTTAAATTTACAAAAAAATCCATAATTAGAATTTTATATGAAGTTCAGGGGTTAAAATAAAATTAAACCTATTTATCTTTTAAATTTTATAAAAAAATTATATAAATTTTATGAATTTATTTTTTTTAAATATAAATTAAAAATAATAAAATTATATATTTTCTATAATCTTTTATATAAATATTTTCATTTTAATATTTACAATTCAACTTGTTAAAAAATTGATATATAATAAAGACAAATTAGTAAAATATACATTTCAATAATCTTTTATTCCTTTAACCAAACACTGTAATCTTATATTTCTGCTAAACAAACCAAACACAACAATACAACATTCTCAGTAATATGTTAAGTAATGTTACATTCTAATAATCATATTCTCAGTAAAGCTTGATTTCTGATTGGACGACAGATTAAAAGATGTTATATTTGAGTCGAACTCAAATGGATAAAAATTTCGGCTCTCAACACTAATCAAGACAACGCCTTTAACATGTTTTCACTCTTGTGTGCACTCTCTCTTTGGTAAGCCATTTTCTGAGCTTGGGCAATGGGCATGGTGGAACCGAAATATTCAACGCTCAAAGCCACCATAACACGCTTAATCGAAGAGTTCAAGACTCTGAAACAGCTCAAACAAATACATGCCCAAATCATAACTTCTCCAAAGCTATCCAAAACCCATCAAGATTTTCTCATGACTCGCCTCCTCTTCGCTTCTGCTCTCTCAGAATCCGGCTCTCTTTGCTTTGCGACCAGGGTTTTCAAATTCATAAAGAACCCAACACTCTCCGTATATAACATCATGATTAGAGCTTACGCTTCCAAACCCGGCGACTCAGATAACAGCTACATTTTGAACCTTTACTTCTCTTCAAACAAATGCTTTTCAGTGGCATTTCGCCGGATTGCATTACGTTTCCTTTTATTATAAAGGAATGCGCCAGTAGGCTTGATAGCCGTGGAGGGCGTAGCATTCATGGGGAAGCTGTTAAAGATGGTTTTGTGACGTTTACGTTCAAAATTCGCTGCTAAATTTCTATTCCGAATGTGGGTTTTTAAACAGTGCCAGGAAGTTGTTTGATGAAATGCCGAAGTGGGATGTTGTTTCGTGGAATTCGATGATTATTGGGTACTTGAGAGGTGGGAATCTTGACATGGCATTGGAGCTGTTTAGACGTATGGAGAAGAGGAATATCATCACTTGGAATTCGATGATAACCGGTTTCGTTCAAGGTGTGAGGGGTTAAGAGGCCTTACAATTGTTCCATGAAATGCAGAATTCAAGTAATGATAATGTTAAACCGGATAAAATCACAATGGCGAGTTTACTTTCAGCATGTGCTTACCTTGGTGCAATTGATCATGGGAAATGGATACATGGTTACTTAAGGAGGAGTGGCGTAGAATGCGATGTGGTGGTCGGAACAGCATTGGTTGATATGTATGGTAAATGTGGTAGTGTGGAGAGGGCAAGTGAGGTCTTTAAAGAGATGCCTAAAAGGGATGCCCTGGCATGGACTGCTATGATTTCTGCATTTGCACATCATGGTTATAGTAAGGAGGCTTTCAACACCTTCGAGGAGATGGATGCCATGGGAGTGAAGCCTAACTATGTCACGTTTCTCGGGTTATTGTCAGCTTGTGTTCATTCCGGAATTGTAGAGAAAGGTCGCTGGTGTTTCAATATGATGAAACGTGTTTATTCAATAGAACCGCAACTTCACCACTATGCTTCCATGGTTGGCATCCTCATTCGAGCCGGTCGAAGAGGTAGAAGAGCTTATCAGAAGCATGCGAATGGAACCGGATGTGTTTATTTGGGGGGCATTACTCGGCGGCTGTCAGATTCATGGAAATTTAGAATTAGGAGAAAGGATAGCAAAGTATTTGATCGGTTTGGAACTGATGAACCATGCTTTTTATATCAACTTGTGTGATATATATGCCAAATCTGGTAGATTTGATGACGTGAAGAGAACTAGAGCCTTGATGAAAGCAAGAGGTATAAGAAAAGAAGCAGGTATTAGCCTGATTGAAGTTGATGGGCTCGTTCTCGAGTTCTCGGTTGAAGGATGTGGATGAGATAGTGGTGGTCTTAAATTTATTTAAGAATGAGATGAAGGGTGAAAGTACCCTGCATTACTATCATGGGGATATTGTTGGATTCAGGTAATTGATGACCGTTTATGGATTATTATTGGCTTTCTCCTCTTTTACATGTAAAAGCTTCATATAGCACTGCATTAAACCATAATGCTTTCTTCATATATGTTTTCCAATCTAATCCAACTCCCTAAACATCATCTCATCAATGTTCCATAAAGCATACCTCATCTCATCAGAGATCCAATTGCTTTCTTCATAGAGGCTACCGGCTGATGCAGAGTCCAGGCTGAAACCCTCCGTGTCATAGTCGCTGCTGCCAACGTTGCAAGTTTCGTTTACTATTTGACCATACATACTTGTACTTGTTAGGTCAGTTTGCTCTGGAATGTTGGTGAAATCTGTGGGACAAGTCACAGAACTCGAATTTTCAGAGGAATGGTTTGAGTTGCCTGGGATTCTGATTGTTGACAGCGAAGGGTCTATGCAGTTTAAAAATTCACACGGCACTGAGGTTTGGGAGCTCATCCCCTTCAGAGAAGAAGTCTGTTCCACTTTTTGAAGCAATCCCGGCATCCGTAAACATCGAACCGCTTCGAGGAAGCCCTTGCTGTTGTCGACATTGAGTCGGCGTGCCTGTTTTTGCACCCTTGTTCTCCAATAGTTCTTGATCTCATTGTCTGTTCTTCCCGGAAGATGTTGTGCGATCTTGGACCACCTAGGGAGAAATACAAGGCCATTAGTTAACAAAGGTAAACACCAAAAGGGACATCTACAACGAATCAAAATCACCTGTTTCCCCACTTGGAATGAAGTTCAAGAATTAGGAGCTGCTCTTGTGGAGTCAGGTTTCCACGTTTGATGTCGGGTTTTAAGTAATTCAGCCACCTCAATCTGCAACTTTTACCGGTTCTCTTAAGACCTGCACATTTGGCCAACACATTCCAACGACCTTCTCCATGACGAGTAATGTAATGGGTTAGGAGAGTGTCCTCTTCAAGGGTCCATGGCCCTCTTCTCAGCTCACTGTCCTCTTCCACAAGGATAGGAGGAGGCATAGCCATATGTAAGTGAGATGGGCACACTGAAATCTATACGCTTGGAGGAACTCGAACAAGGTTCAAACTACACCTAGAAGGTACAAAAACTTGAAGAACAAAGCATACACTGCAATTGGTTCATGAACCATTATATAGGTTCAAATTGAAGGAAATGGCTCTGAGCTGGACTAGTCCAAGTGTCTCGCTTATCTCCCCTTTGAACTTATTGCCCTTTGTTGGCTATCAGTCTTGTTCATCTTTTTACAAGGACATACATGATGATAAGACCTCAATGTTGGAGATGGTAGTTATGTCCTTGTAGACTCGATAATTTATGTATTCATTTAGTATTTTTTTATCTACCACAATTAGTTATTTTTTAGGTTTAAGGGATAATTTTATCATCGTAATAAACTCAAATTAGTAATTTTATCCATAATTTTTTATTGTATCAATTTAGTCCTTGACTTCGTTACATTACAATTAATCTTGTTCTTTGACCAACAATATTAGTGTGACATTATAAACTGTACATTAAGCCTCTCATCACATCATTATTCACATATAAATTATCACGTCAACATTATAGACTAGTTTTGTAATGGTCATTGACAGGTTTGTTGATTAAAAAAACAAGATTGATACAATTCAATGAATTTAAAAACTAAATTGTTAGATTAAAAAATATGAACAATAATACTGATATGAATTTAATATAATAATAAAAATACCTCTTAAGCCTTTTTTTTCTAAATACAAATAAAAACATGTTGTATATTTATGTATTCACATGTTATTAATATTTTTTAGTATCATGTTGTTCTCATATCATGATTTTGGTTATACTATTCATAGTATGTCATTATTGTATAATGATATTTGTATCATTTATCATCAAATCTAATTCATGGGGTTTAAAAGTCCACGACTGGATTGAAAACAACTTATGGCATCCAAAATGCTCAATAATTGATGGCAAGAAAGCTTTTGATTTGTACTTTGAAAAGAGCCCGTGATGAAGCATAAAGATGTACTTATTATTTCAAATTTGAGTTGATAATCTCTATTAGTGGCGAGGAAGACTTTTTTGTTATATGATATGTAAACGCTTGAAAGCTCATGTAACTTGTATAGATCTATATGGAGATGTCATCCTTTTACAATAAAATAATATCTGATACCAAGTACAAACGAAGTTGGTTCAAGTAGTAAGTAGTTTGAAATCACTTAAGCAATGTCTCATGTTCGAGTTTTTATGTATACAGAAAACCCCATCGAGAGACTCACCCACAAAAATTACCCAAGAGTAGTGTTGTTTCCAACATGGAGTAAGTGGAGATTAAGCATTGTGAGGTTATGGGATAGTTCTGCCGTACGACAACCTAGTATACGGCAAAGTAAAGACGCTACCGAAATGTTAATATTTTTTAACATTTTCGGTAAAGTGCTAAACATTATTTGTTCTACCGGAAATGTTAATTTCTCTACCTAATTTCCGGTAGAAAAATCGGTAAAAAAATAACATTTTAGGTAGCTCCAAATATTAACATTTTAGGTAGAAAAAATAATGTTTAAGTAGCGTTTTATCAAAAATATTAAAAAAATATTAATATTTTCAATAGCGTCTTTCTTTAACCGTATATTAGTTATGTCGTACCTTAGACATCCTAGGTTATGGATTGATGTGAAAACTCCAAAAGCATAAACATGTTGAAGCTGTGAAGCACTGAGCAACTTGGTTTATTTTCTGCTTTGACTTATGCAAATATATGATTTAACAGCTCAAATTCTGTGCCCCTAAAAGTCAATATCTCACTTCATGCACCGGTAATTACTAGCACCGACTTCAAAAGCAGCATCGCCATTTGTTTACGTTATACACTTAATTTGTACACATAATTTATTATATGTTAAGATTTTATAAAATATAGTTAGATCGACGTGAAATAGATTATAAAATCGAGATTTAACGTGGTTTGAATTCATCTCTATAACAAGGAGTTGTATAAATTATAAAAAATATTACACGTCTCCAAAATAATTCTTTTAAAAATTGTAAATGTTAAGACATGCATTATGCTTATAGAGAAAAAAATAGTCACAAAGATTTGAGTTATTATAATAAAATTAATTTCAATAACAATTAAAATTTGAGTTATTATGTAACAACTTCTCCTTTGTAAAGATATTATTTTCTAAAACCTTAATAAAATGGCGCACAATAATGGTTTTCTCTGGGTGCACGTTAGCAAATCTAATGAGATATGAGATTTTCGTTGTGTCTCCTATGACTTTCATCGATTTTTCTTTTTCTCTTATATTTGAGGGTTCTTTTTCTTTTCTTCATGAATGTTTCTGAGAAGTTGGATTGTTTGAGAGATGTTGTAACCCCTCAAATCCCTAGTTAGTAGTTTGGGTCAACCCGAGACACCTAAGTTGAGCCCAATAAACTTTTTTAAAATAATTGAACCAATGAGAGTTGGGATTGGGCTTAAGTTGGGCCTAATAGCTTATGTTTTGGTGATGATTTTAAATAGGAGTACAGAAAGAGGGACCAAAAGTTCCATTTACCCATAGCTTAAATAAAAAGATGGGAAACCCTTTTATATTGGGTAACCCGCACGAACCCCTCTCTCATCCTTCCCAAGCACTCTTCTTTTTCTCTTCATATTTCTTTATTCTTCTCCTCTCTAGGTTAAGGCTTAAAGGTGGAAGTTTTTGAATTTCTAAGGTTAGTTTGAGTCATCCAAGGTAAGAATATTAATCTTTCTCCTTCAAGCTATAAATTAAGACCCATATCTCAAGTTTTGGTAGTGGTTTCTTAAAATGAGTTTTTAGGAGGTTTAAGAGAATTAAGTTATTCTAGTTTATTTTGAGTGTATTCAAGTTATAGGGAGTGCTATTAACCTCAATTCAAGCATTTAATTATTTTGGTAATTCATATTTTTGCTTTGTTTAAAGAAAGAGGTTAGGGAGAGCTTTAAAGATAGAAGAAAAGAGAACATGGTAAATCGTAGCTTTTGATGTTATTTAACTTGTATGAAGCCCTTTTATAATCAATTCTTTCTTACATAAACTTATATTGGTCAATTTGAAGTGTTGGGATGGTTTTGTGAGGTTTTGAAGTGTTTAAACGTGTAAAAATGATAAGTTACAGAAGAGGTTTTGAAACCCCCTCTAGCTGGTTTCAAAACCATTTGTCCAGAATGTTAAATTTTATAAAGGTAGGGAGATTTCAAAACCCCATGTCTAGACCCCAAAATAAATGACGAGGTTTCAAAACCCTAGAGGTTGGTTTCGAAACCCTTGCTTGAAATTGGCCAAATAGGACTAGAATGGTACATGAATAGCCGTGGAATTATAATATTCTTCAAACTGGGTAAACTTCCAATAAAATGTTAAGTAAAAACAATAATAATGCTTAGATACATTAGAAACGAGATCAATTAGGGTGCCATAAAACTAACATTGTATGAATACTCGGAAAAATATCAGGATACCTGGGTTACTTTAGTAGGTGATTGTAGTATCGATGATTAGAATCAACCTGAATATCCTTAGGTAGTAATCAAGGCACTTTAAACTGACTAATTAGGGCCAAGGCCCGATACTCGCAAGGGGTGGGTTAGTCGAGGATGTTGGTCGATATAGAGTTTCAGGCCTCATATTCGGTAGACTAGAGGGGTATGTGAGCTCCGAGATGCAAAACCCTCAGTCACCCCATGATGTCTACTATAGAGTAGAGAGTGGGTCTATGAGTATACTCACTGATGTATTAGACTTGATAGCTTGAGCATTTATTGATATACTTTTAGTATGATATAGTTGTTAGTGTGGCACTGAGCTAGTTAACTCAGCGTTTGGAATGTGTTTCCTTACGCAGATTAGGTTGAGCATTCTAGAAAGCCTTTGAGTGACCGACGTCCAAACCAAGTGCAGATCAGAGTACGTCTCAAGTTTTTTAAAGGCATGCATATTTATAGACCATGTTGTAAAGTCGAGTCATAAATTCATTTAAAAGTTGGTCTGTATTGTTTTGAATGTTTATGTTTATTTTGGAAGCTTCCCATTGTAAAATTTTAAGTATTTTTATGGATAATTTCTTATAAAAATGTTTTTAAAATGGTCATTTTAAATTAAGAGAAATGGAGAAAAATTTGACCAGCCACTTTGGTGGTCCCGTATAGCATTCTAATCGATCGATTATGTGTCGTAATGGTTTAGGGTGTTACATTTAGTGGTATCAGTGTAACACCCAGAAAATCAAGTTAGTAGTTTAGGGTCTTATTGTTGGGGTTCAAGTAATTATATGAAGCCAATTTAAATCAATTGGGTCAAGGGTGAGAGGATTGGGCTTGTAGGAAGCCCACAAAGTGATGAAACTGGCATTTTTTATTTGGGCTTAAAAGAGGAAGGACCAAGGAAACAATTTTACTATTGTTTGAAAATAAGGCTGAATTTCATTTAAGAATGGTGATGTAAACGAGGGAAAAGCTTGAAAACTCTACCTCATTTTCTTCCCACCCTTTGTCTTATTCTTCCTCTCCCATTATTTGTCTTCTTCCTCTTGAGAGCTTCAAAGTTGGAAGCTTTAGTGTCTTGTAAAGTTCATTCGAGATATAGAAGGTAAGAAATGCAACCATCTTATTTAGAGCTTCAATTCAAGGTCACCATTGTAAGTTTTTGCTATGGTGGGAAAAAATGGATTTTCCAGAGGTTTTAGCTATATGACTTGGAAGTGATTCTGATTTGTTTCCAAGAGTTTATAGGTGTATCTCTAATCTTTTGAGACTTAAAATGAGATTGTAATCCTTTTGTTCTGCTTGGTTAGTGAGAGAAGATGGGGAGTGCTCAAAGGCTAAGAACAAAGACGAGTTGGTGCTTAGGTGATTCCTGGAGCTTTCTCCTATCAACTAGAGCTAAGGTAATACATGAACTCCTCTCTACCTCATGTAGGTCAAAAAACTATCATTTGCTTGCTTGATGAGTTTATGTGCTTAAAACTAGCTTTAATGGTAATATGTATGTTTGATGTTTATGTTGTGTTTCAATGGCTCATTTTGGTGTTAATAAACCCTATAAGACGTAATAAACACCTTTTAGCCCTTAGGAGGCTTATGAATGACCGTAGGATGTCATTTTTTTTGCCTAAATAGGGCACTCAGGTCCGTCAATATCAGTATCGTAAGAAAATCCATAAGAATAGTATCGATATTGTTCTTCGTGTAAGGAACAAAATTAGGCAAATTTAAGGGTAAGTATCAAACCCCTTCAAAGAGTATCGATACTCGGGGTTTGGTATCGATACTCGAGGAATGTTATCAATACTGACAACCATTTGTGGACTCCAGAAAATAATTTTGGTACTGATACTCATGGGAGTATCGATACCAAGTGGGAGTATCGATACTCTCCATCAGGGTGTCAATACTGGGATAAAAATTTAAACATCAAAGCTAAAAATGATATCGATACTAAGGCCAGTATCGATACCCTAAGGCCAATATCGATACTGGCAGGCTCAGTATCGATATTGAGAAACTCTTTTAGGCAGAAAAATTTATTGATTTCCTAAGGTTTAAAATGAGGTTTATGGGAGCATTGAGGGTTCTTAAATAAGACTATAAGTGATGATAGTAATTGAATCCTTTATGTACAATGACATTTAATGGTATGACATAAAACTAGTATTTAAGAATCGGGTAAACTTGAGCGATGAGGTTAAGGACAGAGGATTTCGAGTGCACCACCAGGAACACGCTCCCAACCACCACGAGCCAACATGCGAATCAAATAAATGACTCGAATGATGCTCATCAGTCATATTACATATATTATTTCATTTTTTATGTTTTGCATTGTTTGTGTCATTTATTCAGGCTTTCCATGACATTTACTTTTTGTAACATTTAGACAGACAAACAATTACCGAAACTTTGTACCTACCTATGTTGAAAAAATTGTTGATATCATTTTAATGCCGAGATTCTTAGGACTTAGAGATAATTTGAGATTGTCTTAATGATTCTTGTGATGCTTTAATTGTTTACCGAATGTCGTGTTTGGTTGATTTGTGGGTATTTTGGTGAATAATTAATTATCCTGCATGTTTTTGTTTAAGTTATATGTGAATTGTTAGAGGTGCTCAACTGGCTCTAGCCGAATAAATTGCCACAACAACTTTTTAGCACTAGAACACTCAACTGCTAAAGAAAATTTGGTATGCTTAGTGAATACTAAGTAGGAAAGATACTGTGAATAACATTAGTGAATGAAAGTCTTCAAGAGATGACTCTACCTAAAAGGCTAGAGGGTCTGTTGCTGACACCATCTTACTACTCAAGTACTTGTAGGCAGTTGTGATAAGTTGAAGCTATAGTTAAGCTAATTAATTGTTGTGACATCTTTTGCCTTATTGATTTATTTGATAATTATGATATTCTCTACAAATACCATAGTGGTGAACCTTCTTGACTAAGAGCACACACTTACACGAGTATCATAGGTTGAATTGAGTTAATCTCTTGTTGTCTTGAGGATTAAAGGCGATAGAAAGAAAATTGCTAAGGTTTTGAGGTAAAAAGTGCAAAGCAAGGGTAAGAGTGATGTTATCTAATTGTTGTGAAAAAGTGGACGTCATGCATTGCTTGAGGACAAATAATAGTTTGAGTTTGGGGGTGTGTTAAGCGTATAAAAGTACTAAATTTTCTACCATTTTACCTATAATTATTGCTAGATTTAGTTTTGATCTAGTTGCATTATTAGTTATTCATGGATGATTTCGTAGTTTCCTTTACAATTAACTTTGATATTGCATTTTGGTTGGTTTTTATGGAAAAGATATTGTTGGTGTGTGTTAATTGCTGCAGTTTAGGAATTTCCCTAGCAAGTAGAAAATTTCTTGTCATTTGAAGATAATCATGGCACAAGGGGATAAGTCCTAAAAAGTTGGGATATTCACGTAGAAATTAAGGACAGAATGAAGTCTTATTTGCAAAGGATTTGAAGATAAAGATAATTTAATTCCTCTTTTATTAAAAGAGATTATTTCTTCTTTTATTATAAGAGATTTATTAGCTCTTTTAGTCTAATTAAAACTCTCCTTCAACAAGAATAAAACAAACCTAATATACTCCTATAAAAGAAGACTAGGATGCAACAAAAGAGGAGGGAAGAGCACAAGAGAGAGAAAGAAACTGGCACATATCATTTTCTTTTTTTCTTCTTTATTTATATTTTCATGTTGTTGAGAAATCTTTATCTTGTAATCTTTTTGCACCCAACCATGAAATAATTTTAATTGGCTTGGGTTATTGGGTTTTTTTGTGGTTGTGAAAACTCTTGGATTTGTTTAAGTTCTTGATTGCGATTTGAATTCAAAGTTTGTTCATTCTTAGTTCTTTAATTGATTTCGAGTGAATTGGGAGAGGATCTCGAGAATTATCCATTTATCTAATATCGAGAGAGTTAGATTCAAGAAACGAATGAGCATGATCTTGATTTGAATGAACATTAGTGAAGGTTAATCCATCTTAAGGATAAGATTTGGATTTCAATGCCTAAAAAGAGCGCAAGATCGATTGTTGTTCACCCATGGTTAACGCATGGATGTATCACCATAACATGCACAATTGACCAGTCCTTTGGGTTAAGGATAACAAGAAGACATTGAAGAACGTTTTACCGAGATTTGAAGGAGTAAACCAAGTTGCTACGACAATTGAATCATTTTTAGTTGCCAAGGCAATCGAGTTGCCTTGACAATCAATTACCCAAACTATCCAAACAATTGTCACACCACACTTCCCGATAAACCAACATGCTCTCTCACTTGATATTAATCTATTTTTATTTACTTGCTTATTTATTTTATTTGTTTATTCATACTCATACTATTACCAATTTATTTCTTTTACACTGCAAGAAGTTAGAATACAGAGTTTCACTAATCCCTGTTGAGAAGATATATTTTCTATATTATAACTTGCGACGTGTACATTTACACCAATTGTGAAGCACTTAAATTACGAAACAAAGGGTTTGATGTTTTCTGTGTTAAAGATTTTTTTACCAATCTTTGTCTATTGTTGGTGAGGTTGGTGGGCACAGGGTTATTACTACTACAATTTATGGCAAGTAAGCTAAGGTTTTTTCTAGGTTTGATAAATTCAATGTGGATTTTTCCTGTTTTATGGAAGCTTGGGTTAAAAGTGATAAAGTTGCTAGGATGATTGCTAATTTTTCTGTTGAGTGGGAGTGTTGTTCTAATTATTATTGTATTGACAATGGGAGGTTGTGGATTTTCTAGAGGAAGGGTTTGATGTTTTCTGTGTTGAAGATTTTTTTACCAATCTTTGTTTATTGTTGGTGAGGTTGGTGGTCATAGAGTTATTATTACTGTAGTTTATGGAAATAATAATGGGGTTGGTAGAATGAATCTTTGGAGACAATTGTTAGATATGGAATATTTGGTTGGGTTGTATCCTTTGTTGATACATGCACCAGAGTCCAGAATACATGCTTCTTTGGACTAATATTTCTACTCGAACCTATTAGAAGAACAAAGTCTCGAAGATTCAAAGCATATCTATTCGGTAAGAATAATGTGAATGAATCATTAAACGATTCTAATGTTGCTCCCTTTAATGTTTCAGATTCGAGGTTGAATGTTTTTGAAGAAAGGGAGGATGATACATGCATCACAAGGCTCACATCAAAGGAAGAAGTAATAACTCTTCCAAATGATCCACTCGTCCAAGCATTGGAAAAGAAGACCAGAACAATAGCAGACTTGAGACGACTTTTTGAATGGGATCCTGATCTTATTTGGTCAACATGTCTTCTGGACATACAACCGTCTATCTCTTATATTTTCAACGGCTCTTTAATCGTATCAATCTGATATCGGGAACTCAAGATATGACCATTTTATTGAAGATGGTGCATGCAGGAAATCCTATACGGGATTAATACGTTATTTTGTAAATATTACGAATTTTCAATATTTATATTGATTATTTGTAATATAATTTAATATAGGATGATTAATTATCTTTTAGGATCAGATTTATTATTTTATTAGGAATTAAGGTTGGGTTAAAACAATATTTTTAGTTATTATTATTTTATTAGGAATTAGAGTTAAAACATGTTTAGTTTATTATTATTTTATTCTTTAGTTATTTAGGACCTTTAGAATTCAGCCCCTATATAAAGGAGGCTTCATTCAATTTTGTAATTCAGATTTCTTTGATTAATAATACAACGAGAGTTCGTTTTTGCAAGTGTTGATTGCCTTGTGCCTTCGAAGCTTCTTCTCCTGGAGTTCTTTCAAGTTCTTGTGAGGGAGATTAATCTTCACACTCCAATTTGCCTTTTCATCGCGACTAGGAGGGTTGGTTAGAGCCATTTATCGTGTTTGCCTTTTCATTGTGACTAGGAGGGCTCGATAGGACACTTATCCATCTATTTTTCCACAAATCCATCCGCACCATCAATCATCTTTACCGTTCACCTTCATAAGGGAGATCTTTTGATTTCTTTATTATCTTATTTCATCTTTCATTTATTTATCTTTTGTTTATTTTATTCTAATCGTGTTGTCTTGATTCCAGCACATAAAAGAAACCCTAAACAATCTTAACGACTGCCGCCACCTTCCCATATTCATCACCTTTGTTCTTCATCGAGTCTAGAGCTTTCTAGGTTTGATTCTTCAACAAGAGCAATGTTCATTAACCCGCCACCGCTTCCTTATCATTTGTTGATAGGGGACTTCAATGTAGTTGTTAGGGGACTTCAATGTAGTTGTTAATGCAGAGGAAACTTCTGATTTTGAGGTGGTGGGTCCTTATAGATCTACTGACATGGAGGAGTTTAAGTTTTGTATTAATAATTTGGAGGTTTTGGACCATCCTTATGTTGCGCCTTTATTCACTTATTCTAAAAATCAGGATAGGATTTTTTTAGCTCAGAAATTAGAGAGAATGCTAATTAATTCCCAATGGCTTGTGGATTTCCTTGATTCGTTTGTTGAATTCAAGGCTAAGGGAATGTCAGACTACAATCCTGCTCTGGTTTGTTTTAGGAAGGATAATCAGATTGATAGGTTGAAACCTTTTAAGTTGTTCAATTGTTGGGATACTTACGAAAAGTTCAAAGATGTTGTGAGTGATATTTGGCAATGTATGTGCATGGAAGTGCTATGCATTATTTGTTTATTAAGCTGAGGCTTAATAGGATTTATTTGGGTGACATTTTTGTGAGAGCCAAAGCTAAAAGGGATCAACTTGAGCAGGTACAGTTGCTTAATTTTTTGAATGCTGGTAGTAGGAATTTAGTTGAGGAGAGAATTATTCAGGAAGATCTTAGGGAGTTGGAGGTGGCTAAAGATTCTTTTTATAAACAAAAAGTGAAGGTGTACTAGATTCACAAAGGCGATAAAAGTAATAAGTTCTTTTACTTCACTGTGCTGAGGAAGAGGAAGAAAAATATTTTTAGGCTCCTCTATGCTGAGAATGATGCTCGGTTGGAAAACTTTGATGAGACGGCTGATGAGATGGTGAGATTTTATATTGACCTCCTTGGTTCGGAGAATACTAGTGTTAGGAGATGTTCTGTGGATCTCCTTAAGGGACTGTTGAGTTATTACCTGCCTCAGGATGTTGAGGATGCTTTTATAAGGGTGGTTTCCATGGAGAAAATCAAGTATGCCTTGTTTAAGCAAGTGAATAAGAAGAGCCCAGAGATCAATTATTATACTGCCTTCTTTTTCAAGGCTGCATGGGACATAATGAAAAATGATTTTGTGGATACTATTAAGGATTTTTTTTCTATTCTAGTTTGTTTCTCCCTGTCTTAAATGTTACCTCAATTGTTTTGGTGCCTAATATTCCTAATGCAAGCATGGCCAGAGATTTTCATCCTATCTCGTACTGCTCAGTGGTATACAAAACCATTTCTAGTATTCTAGTGAGTAAGTTGGTGGTTTACTTCCCTGGTATAATCTTGCCTAATCAATCTGCCTTTATTAAAGAGCGTAGTATTTTGGATAATACCATGCTTGCTCAAGAACTTGTGAAAGGCTATTCTCGGAGTTCCCTCTCTCCTAGATGTGTACTTAAGATTGATCTAAGGAAGGCTTTTGACTCGTTTACTTGGAAGTTTTTTTTATGAACATTCTTGATGCTCTAGGTCTTTCTAAGGTATTTAGGGGGTGGATTAGAGGATGTATTGTTGGTGCTCTATATTCTATTGCTTTTAATGGTAGTTTGGTAGGCTACTTTAAAGGGAGAAGAGGGATAAGACAAGGTAACCCTCTGTCACCCTATCTTCTGCCATGGTACTAAAGATTTTGTGTTGGGGGTGTTAGTGTTCTATAGCAGTTTTATGAGATGTTTGGTTTGCATCTTAATACAAGGAAGTTAGAATTGTTTGCTTGTGGGATGTATGAGGATATATTGGTTGGTGTTCAAGCTACTACAGGTTTTAAGCTAGGCAGACTCCCTGTGACGTACCTAAGTGTCCCTTTAGTTACGAAGAAACTGGCTGTGAATGATTGTTTGCTTTTAATAGATAAGATTAGGGATATGTTGGGGTTGTGGTCTAAGAGAAGATTGAGTTATGGGGTAGGTTGTAGTTAGTTAAGGTTGTTTTATTTAGTATTACTGGGTTTTAGTATAGGTAGTTGATTTTGCCCAAGTGAGTGATTCATAAATTGAATAGCTTTGTATGCGATTTTCCTAGAAAGTGGATGACTTGCTTGCTAGGGGAGCAAGGGTTAAATGGCATCAAGTCAGTGGGCTGAAGTCTGACGGTGGCTTAGGTCTGAAGAGTTTGGCCTATTGGAATAGGGCTTGTTGTTTTCTTTTGATCAAGAGTCTGTTGGCATGTGAAGGTTCCCTCTGGATAGCTTGGGTTGGAGAATATGTTTTAAAAGGGGAAGACTTTTGGTCTGTGAGTTGTAAGCCTCGTTATAGCTTGTTGATAAGAAAGCTTCTAAAGCTTAGGAATGAGGTTGTCAGCTTGTTTTCTAATATGCTAGATTGGGGGAGGTAAATTGTGGATGGATTTGGGAGCGAATTTGGGATAAGAGAGACAAGTTTCAGTGGGATGAGCTTATTTAGCTTGTCTGCCTATTTGGTTCTTGTACAGCTCTACTGCTTTCTTTTGGATATAATAGAATTGACTTATTAAAAAAAAATTAAATTAAGGCATTAAGCAAGCAATTGTGTAGGTTCCAAAAAGCACTTAATCCAGCAAACGAGTTTTGAAAGCCCAACTAGAGCGGAGAAAGTAATTGAGTTGGGCAATCAGCTGGTGAACTTCAAATGGGCTGAAACACTAATATTATAATCCCCGATACTCGTATTTTCAAAAGGGTTTAAATTCAAGTAGCTGGTGAGCATCTAGTGATGAACTGCTGCTCAATCAACGTTATTATTTGTGGATAGGCAGTCAAAATCCATATTATTAGCACATAGCCAATTGTGTTGATTATTAACTCTATTTTATCATCTTTGGTTCTTGAAAATGATATAAATTTCAATATATAATCTATTAAATCAATTTTTCTCGAATTTTTTTTATTAATTTAAACTGATCATTTCACACAATGTGAATCGATTAATAAAAAAGTAAAAAGTTTTACATCGTTATGATTATAAAATTACTGAAACACATTCATCACATGTAAAAAATGATTCTTTGCCCTACGTTTTCGACAACTCAGCTAGCAACAATAGCCGAGAGACAAAGAAATGACTTGACATTATCTTTTATCTTATTTTTTTTATATGTGACGCAAATGACAAGGAAACGAATGCACGAAACAGTTAATAATACATAATATAATATATATGGACTATGAATGTTAAATCAATAATATTTATTTAATATAAGAATCTATTAATTTATTTATTTTTGATCGAAATTATATACTACCATTCATAATTAGGGAAGGTAATTAACATAAATTCGATGGATTCAGATTCGATTCGATCCGATAGGATCGGACTGCTTAAAAAATATTTGGGTTCAAGTTTGGTCGGATCGGTTTTCTTAAGGAGTGAGGTCGTATTGGGTCGGGTTCGGGTGTAGGGTAAAAAACTCCGACCCGACCCAACCGACCGACCTGATGATATTATTGTACTTTTTTTTATAAAAAAATATTATTTTTTAATTAAATCCTTAATTTATATGGAGTCGGGTTGAATTTATATTCTAAAAATCAGATCGGATCAGAGTCGGGTGATGAATATAAAATTTTCAAGTCGGATCGAATGTAAAGTATAAAAATTTCGGGTTGAATTGACAAAAAAAACTCGATTCTAATCCAACCCCTTTCCACCCCTATTCATAATAGAAGCAAAAAATCAAGTTATCATCCTCGATAATTTAATCAGATATATTTATATAATTTTGTAAAATTTTAGAGTAAACATCATCAATAAAAGAGACATAAGATATTTAATTTTAAATAATTCCTTTTTATTAGTATAAAAATACTATTTTTTAAATTTAAATATTTTATTATTTAATTTGAATTTGGGTCCATTGATTTATACTCCTATGTCACCGGTGCTTTGAAATTAAATACAAGAGATCTCAAATCTTGTTGTGAGTGATGTGGCCATTATACTGTTGGTATAACGGCTTTATTTATTTTATTTTTAGTTCAACCACACCAAACCCATGGAAAATCAACAGACCTTTTTTTTTTTCTTTCACTTCTTCCTTGCATTTTTGTAAGAAGAAAAACAAAAGATTTTACATAGAATGAGTCGAAATTAGCACGTGATAATTAATTAATTAATTAATTAATTACTATTCTAAATTATAAACAATATGTTTTCCTTTTTCAAGTGATTTTTTACTGTGTTTTTTGTCGTCTCACTTCTGCACAAAAGAGCAATTTTGATGTTGATTTTTTACTATTTGATTATAGGGTAAACTATTAATTTAGTCACCCAACTATCACTTTGGTTCCATTTGATCATCAAATTATTTTTTAAAAATCATTGCTAATGTTATATTTTGTTTTCATTTCGGTCACCATCGTTAAAAAAATAACGATGATGCTAATATGTCAGCGTAAGATAATGTCATGTCAGTGATTCTGCTAATTTTTTAATAACATGTGACCAAAATGAAATCAAAACATAACATTAGTGATGATTTAAAAAAATAATTGAGTAGTCAAATGAAACCAGAGTGATAATTGAATGATTAAATACATAGATTACCCTTAATTATATTACTAAATTATATTTAGACACTTGAACAACTTTTCAAAAGTATACATTGAGACGAATATGTCAACACAAAATTGTAAAAATTTTGACCATTTTTATTATTATTTGTTGTTTTCATGGATGTACCTACACGGAGGCAGTCGCCCATTTAAAAATTTAAAATTATCATATATTTTAGATTTTTTATGTATTTTCTATTGAAAATTTGTTTTCACCTCTTAGAATTTTATAAGTTTAAGTTCGTGCCACTAACATAAAATTATACGTTCGTCCCGAATTGCTTTTATGTTTTCTGTAGAGTAATAATGTTTTAGGTTTAATTCTGCCTCTAGCCCCTATAGTCTTTTGATTTTAAAAATTCAGTTTCATATTTTAGAGATATACACATGTTAAAAAATCCTTCTATCTTAAACTGCTAACTTTGGAGGTTCAACATTTGATCTAATTGTGAATTATATATAAAGAAATAATATTTAATATTTAATTTATCAAATAAATATGGATGTTTAATTGTCGATGTCATGCAAGATACACACTGTATTTGTACCCTATATGCTTGATTTAAAACTTAATCATATAAATTGCCTTTAACATGAGGGAATAGTTAAAGGTAATAAAATAAAGTACTCTCTTTCAAACTTTTGGAACAAGTAAAGAATTGCAAACAGTGACAGCTAAATTGTATATTATTATTTAAATTGAGACCGCCGAGAATGCAAGAACTTCCGACTTAGTTACCCAAACATTACTATTATTTTTGGGTAAACTACATCATATATCATTTAACTTTAGGAAATGTATCATTTATATTATTGAACTTTCAATATCTCCAATTATTACACTAAACATTGGTTTTGACATCAATTATATCACTGTACTGTTGAATTTTAATGACACAATGTCACCCCTAAAGTTAAGTGCCTAAATCGATGTAGTTTTAGGCATCAATAGCCGCATTAAAAAATATTGTTTGTCCATGTCACCAAATTGTTCGGATTTTAACGACTCAATGGTATAATTGAAGTCAAACCCAAAGTTTAGCTCTATAATTAGAGAAATTAAAAGTTCAAAGGTATTGTAACGCCCCAAATTCCAGGCTTGTAGTTTCGGGTCTACCCAAGAGGTAAGTGGACCCCGCAGAATTTATAATCCAAGTCGTTTGACTTAATTGGTTTAGATTTAAGCCCAATTAACCATAAAAAGGGGATTTGTGAATTTCATAAATATGAGGAATAACCTTTAGTGTAATTTTCCCATTTTGGAAAGATGAAGACTTTTTATCTTTTTCATCTCCATTTTCTCTTCATTTTTCCTATCTTCCCATTTTCTCTTCCTCCCTCCTCTCAAAGTTTCTTAGAAAAGGTAAGCTCATGAGAACATTTCAAGTTTTATTTTCATTCTTAACCCTTCAAGCAGCATGGATTTAACCATTCAAGCCATGGGTTATTTGTTTGTAAGAGAAAGTTGAGGGTTTTATCATCCAAGCTATGGTGGGGGTGATTTCTAGCTAAATGAGCTCAATATTAGGATTCAATCAGTAAGTTAGTGTATTTCTAATCATTTGGAGTATTTAAATTCCATAAATTACAAGTTTTTGCTAAAGATTTGAGTAGTTGAGCATATTAGGATTTTAAACTTGATTTCAAGATCAAATCACGTTGTAGGTGTTAAAAATGTGTTTTTAAGACCCTAAATAACTTACTAAAGGTTCAAAAAAATTTAGAAACTAATCCAAGACGTTTAGGATGATTTTAGGTGTTTTTTTTAGCATAAAATAACCATTTTGGAGTTTCATTATCGAGACCGGTTAAGCAATATCGAGCCCGAGGTGATTCGGGGGAAAATTAAGGTTTTCAGGAAAAAAATATCAATACTGCAATGGGGGTATCAATATTGCCTATTAAGTCTCGATATTGAGAGTGATGGTCTCGAGATCGAGCCCCAATTTTAGCAGCAAAATGCAATTTCGGTATAAATACTCATTTGGGTATCGATACTTGACCCTAGGGTATCGATACTACGAGTAAAGTATCAATACTACTCACTTGGGATGGTCATATTTGACACGGTTAAGGCCAGTAAGGACTACAGACGACCCATAATAGTAAGACTTAGTTTGTGAAGGACATGAATGACCAAACGTATCTAAAACACTCGTAGGAGTAAGTTACATCGGGTGTAACCATATTAAGCATAATACGCCAAAGTATCTTCAATCAAGGATGTATACAAATAGTTGGGATCGAGGATCATTACAGAAGATATCCGATATACGGCATGAAGAATATGACAGATTCAGTATTGACGAAGAATGTGGTGCTTCGAGAACGTCAGTGAACCAAGAATGGATAATATGTCCTACTACTTCAATATGGTTTTGGGACAAGTACGATAAGAGAGTTAGAAGTGTTGTTACCCAGTAATGAACCCGAGTCAAGTATTGGGATAACTAGTGATTTAGTCAGTGAACAACAAACACCATAATGTCAGGGAATTGTGAAATACTTATAGATCTCTCCAGAGATAGCGATGACTAAAATACCCTTTAAGTGCTAGTAAACCTTTTCTTTACGTCCTACGCGAGAGGATGAGCGGGATAGTTCGGGTGAAGAGAAAAAATCTCACATGGCTTCAATAAGTTCGGTATAAAGTAGTCGAGCTAATTTTGTTGACTTAGTGTGGTATCAGTTAACGTATGTTAAGACGTTCTCTCTAGAGCAAAGATTTATTATAATAATTAGATAGTGACATTAATTTTTTGATAACCATAAGAGCCTTATGAGGTAAGATTCCATAAGACTTATGCCTTTTTTGTCACTCAAGAAACGATGAGGACACCTAAGTTACTTTAGCAGTATAATGATCCTTGATACTTATTTGGGTATCGATACTTGACCCTAGGGTATTTATACTACTCACTTAAAATGGTCAGATTTGACCTGATTAAGGTCGATAAGGACTAAGGACGACCCTTAATAGTAAGACTTAGTCTGTAAAGGACATGAATGACCAAACGTATCTAAAAAACTCATAGGAGTAGGTTACATCAGGTGTAAACATATTAAGTGTAATACACCAAATTATCTTCAATCGAGGACATATACAAATAGTTGGGATCGAGGATCGTTACAAGAGATATATGATATATCGTACAAAGAATATGACATATTTATTATTGAAGAAGAACATGGTACTTCGAGAATGTCAGTGAATCGAGAATGTATAAGTCGTCCCACTACTTCAAGGGGGTTTTGGGAGAAGTACACTAAAAGTGTTAGGAGTGTTGTTACCCAGTAATGAACCCAAGTCAGGTATTGGGCTAACTAGTGATTCAGTCTGTGAATAACAAACACCATAATCGTCAGGAAATCATAAAACACTTAGAGATCTCTTCAGAGACAGAGATGACTAAAATACCCTTTAAGTTCTAATAAACCTTTTCTTTACGTCCTAGGAAAGAGGACGAGCGGGATAGTTCGAGTGAAGGGGAAATGACCTCACCTGACTTCAATAAGTTTTGTATTGAGTAGCCAAGCTACTTCGGTCGCCTTAGTGTGGTATCAGTTAACATGGATTAAGATGTTCGCTCTAGAGTAAAGACTTATTATAATAATGAGATAATAACATTAATTGTGTGATAACCATAAGAGCCTTATGAGGTAAGATTCCATAAGACTTACACCTTTGTTGTCACATAGGAAACGGTGAGGACACCTGAGTTACTTTAGCAATATAATGATCCAAATTAGTGCGAGAGCACTTTAGTCGCTAGTTGAATGTTATGCTAATGCTATGTGATCCATACATGTTCCGAGTACTCTAAAGGAATAAACTAGCTTGGCATGGTACCAACGTTATGTCACCCAGACCTAGCCTAAGATACCAGTGAGGTGTCAATGCTTTGTGATTCCACCTTACTTAAGGCACTCGTGAGATGCTTATACTATGCAACTCAGATCTTTCCTAAGGTACCATTAGTAAGAAAATAGGGGTGTGAGTCTCGTGACACTATGTGACCCCCGAGCTACACCATGATGCTTACTTGTTGTTCTGTGATGGTATCAGGCGTTTTTGTGATATTGGGTACTATTATTGTGTGTTGCATTATGATGCATTATAGGATGATTCTAATATTAGAGACCTGGTTTAGGTTTACTCATGGCGAGTCTCTTAGTGGAGACTAAGGGAAGCATGATAATTATATTCAAGAGGTAGAACCAGAGAACTTTTAGTGGGTATCATTGATTGGGATCATACATGTAAGTACTTCTTAGTACCACGTCTAGCATGCTTTAGTTTATGAAATTCTTATGCTTCTCTAGAACTGCTGGGCTTTGTAAGCTCAACGTTCGTATGTTTTTTGTTGGCAGATCAGTGGCTTGAGCAATTCATGGAGCATCGTCACCGCAGGACTTCCAGCATCTCTGACAAAGTACTGTACTGTAGCTAGTGGACATGTGTATTCATAGGACCTCACTTATGTATTTGAGTTGTAAACTTAAGATGTATTATTATGTTTTAAATTACGTGTCACTGAGCTCTGGTTTTGTAAAATATTTTTTAATCGTTATATATGTTTTATTCATGATACCATTCAATATGTTTGAAAGGAAAATGAACATGTTTTGAAAATCAAGGGTTACCTCAGTAGCCCAATGTGTCACTTTAGGCCCAATCAGGTTTAGGGTGTTATATTTAGAGGTATTAGAGCTTCAAGTTGAGTCGGTCCTAGGATTCAATGGTCATTTTTAGTAAGGTGTCAGTGAATACATGCCCATAGGTGCTCAAAGTACTCGTATAAGTCTGGAATCCTGATGGTGCCTCTATTTCTAAGTTTGTGTTATAGAAATTTGTAATGGTTGATAGTTCTGAATGTAGTTTTGAGGATACGATAGAGAGCTAGCCTCTCATCCAAACAGTGTCGGTGAGGAGTTCCTGCTTAGGGCAAAAGATCTAAGGGGTTCCGTTAGGCGCATGAGTCGTAGAGGTGCCCTTCTTCAGAGGTTTGACCTTCACTCTCAGAGAGATAGTGAACGACATTCTCAGAGCACAGCATGTTCAACTGGCCACCCAGAGAAGATCAGCAAGATTGCACATCCAAATTCAATCTGAAGGTACATATCAGAGAAGATTAACATTATTTCAAATAAGCACCATCTTGATCACTTGTGGCTTCGTTAACTCCACTAAGAAAACATAAATAAAAGAACAGTCAAACGACCTAACAAAAATGAAAAACGTGCCACAAAGGCAAAGATAAAGGTGTCACAAATACAGAGATAAAAATACCACAAAATCAAAATTATTTTTATTAAAAAACTAAAAAAAGAAGAAGAAAAGGAACTGAAGGTCGGCAACCAACATAAAAAACGATGTCATTGACGGCTAAATAAAATCAAAGAAGAAAAATGATCTTATCTATAAAAAAACGACATAAACTCAATGAAAAAAAAAGGAAAAGAGAGAAGAGAGCAGCTAGAATTATGATTAAATGACTATTTAGCCAAACTTTAACAAATTCTAAGTTTTCTTTAGTTAATAACTAAGCTTAAATGTTCGTTTGTTCTATAAAGTATATCATTTTATCGAGTTATCCATTATTTTTTTACGCTATGGTCTTAACTTTAAAAAGTTACTTATGTTGTCTTATTTTTTAACTCCATTAGAAAAAAATATCAGTTAATTAGAGCACGCAACATGACAAATTTGATTGATCGAGTTTAATGGAAAAGATAAATGTCATGTTAAGTATTTTAAATTTTTATTTATTTAATTTAATCACTAAATTTTATTTAATTAAAATTTGACTCCTATTTATTTTTAATTTTTATAATTTAATATAATATTATTTATAATGTTTTTAGTTAATATATTAATTCCATCCAATAAGAAGGCATCATATATTATCATCTCTATTAAGGTAAAATAAGAAAATACCCGACCATTAAGTTAAACTTTTGTTTTATTAATCTGGGGTAGGTACAATGAGTATCTGTTCAAATATAAATTCTCAATCTTTTGACATTGAATGCTAACACCCCTAGCATCTATGGTTTTCCAACCCGAGTTCTCAAGTAAAAATAACAATTCATTTACGACGAAAACCACTCAATTCATAGATAATATTTAAGTTAAACTGAAATTTAAACTAATCAAGTAACGTGAGTTTTTCTTCTTCATCCCATCTAAAAGGACATTATACATAGAAATTATATATCTCGACTTAAAAGATTCTAATCACTTCGAAAAGCTTCTCCAATGGGAGAAAAAAAAGTCCCCTAATTAACAAGCACTACCAAAGAATACTAAACTCTAACAAACAAAAAAATAAAGTTAATTAAATTGGAATTAAAATAAAAACCCTAATGTTAAGAATGTTTAGTTTTCAAGCGTTGAAATAAAATTCAGAAATGAGAAGTATGGAAATTAATTATTGAGATATGAAAAAGATTCTCTCATTTTATTACATGGTCCAACCGGCAAGCTAAAATGCAAAATTCATTCAAAACAAATATAAACATTGTAATTTTATTGTTCATAATATCTTTTAGATGAAATTTCACATTTATATTTAAAATTAAGAAATATCCTTATTAAGATAGGGAAATTAAGTTTTTCAACACTAAACTTTGATCGTGTTTCTATTTTGGTCACTCAACTTTAAAAATTTCAATTTCACCACTTTGAAGTCCTCATATATTGGCTACTTGGACGTTAAATAAAAAACAACAGGACGATGCGGACTGTTTTATGATGGTGTGGGTTTTTCATTCTCATATTATGTGGCCGTTGAAACTATCATTCTCTGATATTTTTTTTTATCAATCTAGATATTGATGAGCTTTTCTCATCATCTCATATCCACCTTGCCACTGTTAGAATTTGGAAGAAGATAACCATGCCGAGAAAATCAAAGGAAATATAAAAAAAAACCTAGGTTAAAACTTTTAAAACAAAGATTCTAGGGATATTTTCACAAAATGGAAAAGAAATATAGGAGGGTTTTCATATTTTTTTTAAAAAGACGTCATGACATAAAACGGTAAAAATGATTAACGGCAAATTCATCATAATTGAGATCATTCAAAAGTTTAGTGGTGACGAAGTTGAAAAATGTTAAATTTGAGTTACCAAAACAGTAACACAGTCAAAGTTGAAAGATGAAAAGCATAATTTACCCTATTAAGACTTGGGCTTAATTTAAGGACATTCAATTAAATATTTGTTTTATTAATTTGGGTAAGTATATGTTAATATCTATTTAAAAATAACTCTTTATTATTTAATATTGAACGCTCGTCGATCATTATCAAATAATTGAGAGTATTTAGAACATATACTACTTTATAATCAACTTAGCTTAATCAAAAAATAAAATATTAAATGCTCATATCCGTGACATTCGTATCCCGTTCTCATTTGTAAATAAAAAAACATGAAAAACATTTTTGTTTAATTGGGGTTAGGTGGCTTAATTATTAGCTAAAGCATAAAATAGAGTTTGCAAAAGGGACGACGTATTAAATGGGTTTAGATATCAGTTCATATCTCTCATGATCCTATAATGTACCTAATAGAGGATTATATGGACTTTTGACATCTTTGTCCCTATCTAAAGATCTCATGCCCTAACAAACGTATCCATCGCTTTTGCTCTTACTTTCCAGAAAATCTTGTCTTCAACCCCAAATCTCATTCCCAGACAAAAATCAAAATCAATACTCCTCAGTTCCCCCTAAATAATAATTTCCCTTCACACTTGAAGAAGTATGGATGAGGTGTTCTTCCAGTTTTCTTCCAATTCCGACCCTCAAAACACGATCCCACAGGATGAGATTTTGGATTTTGTTCCCATGGGTGGCAGCAGCAGAGGCCGGCAACGAAGAATATTGTCGAGTGAGAAGAGAGAAAACAATCATAATGATGATAAGAAGAAGTCGATGCATAGGGATATTGAGAGGCAAAGAAGGCAAGAAATGTCCACCCTTTGTGCTACTCTCCGAACCCTTCTCCCCCTTAAGTACATCAAGGTAAAAACAGCTTGAAGAAAATTGTTTATTTTACTTGTTTTCTTCTTCTATATAGTTATGATTTAGGGTTTCTTTTCATGGGGTTTTCAGGGAAAGCGTGCGATATCGGATCATATGAACGGAACAGTGAGCTATATAAAGGAACTACAGAAGAGGATCGAAGAACTGAGTTCGAAAAGAGACGAGTTAAAGAAATTATCTTTCGATTTGACTTCAAGTGGTTTTCACCGACGGACAAGCTCCAACGAATACTCTCTCCGGAGCAGTGCCGTTGTTCGACAGTCGTTGGACGGCGTTGAGGCTGTGGTCAGAAGCCGTCATGATGCTCAAGCTTCGACTCTCTCGAGGGTGCTCCAGCTGCTGCTCGAGGAAGGACTTGATGTTATAAATTGTATCTCCACACGGATTGATGGAGGACTGATTCATATCATAAAACTTGAGGTAAGATTTTTCATCGATCACTAGGTTGATTAGGCTGCTTATTTACCAAGTGCAACTCTTTGTTTTTGCTGTTACAGGTTATTGGTGTGAGAGGCGTTGATTTACCTTATCTGCAGCAGAAAGTAAATGAAGAAATTTCATCCTTGAATCGAACTTAAACCATGCTTCTTTAATGGAGATTTCCCCCTCGAAGCTCCTACGTTTTTCATTAGGATTTGAGTAAGATTGATCTTTTTTCTCTGCTAAGTATGGCCCATATAGTGTATATCTGACACATTTCAATCTTCTGCCACTTGTTTTTTGCTTCCAGGAAAAAAGTTATATGGTGTATGGCAAATTTATATTTTTCCTGTCATCACATGTGTCAAGAGGAGTGGAGCTTAATGTGGTGTTCTATCATAAATATTGCCTTCCTTTTGTAAGATAAATGATGTGATAAGCTAGGCACACATGAATTGTCTTCCATGAATTTCAAGTTAATGAAAACCAGATTAACTTCATTGTTAATCCATTTCTCTATTCATGAATACATTCCTATTAAGTTGATTAGAACATAATATGTGGAGGTTAGGATAAGATTTGATTTACTAGGTGGAAATGCTTTGATCTCCCTATAGTTAATGAATTATCCAGGAGCTTTTTCATCTATAAATTGTCAATGACAAGTAGAAATGCTTGCCAAGAAATGTGTTATAGGATGCTTTCGTTTGTTTCTGCGATGCTAATCAAAAGGAATTTCAATATTGTATGGTAACGAAATTTTTAGGAGACTATTTTACTTCTCAAATTATATTATGGACTGATGAAGATGTAGGGTTTAATATATTAAAGTTTGAAAGTATAATAACTTACTGAGCGAGATTCAGTTGTATTGGTTACTCTCATTATAGTTTTGTTACGTTTCGGCCTGTCGAGTATATATAGGTGTGTTATCTTTTGTTGGTGCTAATCTAAGATTTATGAAATTTGTTTTGGTTATAATGTATTAAGTTTCAGGTTAGGAGATGATCTGTAGAACTATACAAGGGCATAGTAAAAAGAATTTTTTTGAAGCTTTTTTTTATTATCTGCTTTAAAGTGAACTTTGTATGAATTTCTTTAAAGAACATTTTACATTAATCTTATGTGAACTTTATAATAAATAAAATATTGTTGTGAAAAAATAGGTATATAATATATATATAGACAACCATGCACGAGATTATGATGTTATGGATAAAGGCTAATTCCAATGGTTGGTATATTGAATTGCCTGTCCAGCTCAGTTGGTAGAGCACAAGGCTATTAACCTTGGGGTCGTGGGATCATGGGATCGTGTCTCACGATGGGCAATTCATAATTCGGAGGTCTCCACGGAAGTTGCTCTCAACCTGGTGTTGGGGGCATCCTACTATACTACCTCCCCTTACCCCATTACATATGAGAATAAATGTCAGCTAATTTTCCAATGGTTGGTATATTGTATGCGTGTGTGGGTGTACTATAATTTAATATGTAAATTGTGTAAGTATACACATCGAATAAATAATAAAGTAATGAATGTGTATCGTCTCCATAGAAATTATAGGAAAATCAAGTAAAGCCTATGCACTTAAGCCATAAACAAATATGTATATGTAATGATATGAATAATTGATGTAAACGTTGTGGTAAAGTAACAAGTGTGCTGAGCGTGAAATGCTACAACAAAAAAGTAAAGTAAAAAAAATGTTATGGCAAAATTGGATTGAGAATTGAGTTATGAGATAAGACAATGAGAAGAACCTCACACAAATAAGCTTTCAAGAAAGATAAAAGGCTGGGTCTATTATGGAATCATATGTTTTGTCTTCTAGAATGGTTAATATTTCGCATTAATACCTTGCTCTACATAGTTTGTTAAAGTGTTTCTAGGCTATCTTTAATAAGAAATCTGATAGTGAAAATGCTACAACAATACCTTTCAACGTGAACATTAACAAATTATTATCGATTAAGTCTTACTCTTTTTAGTCGTTGAAACTCTATTCTTATCTCTAAGGCAAGTTAAGGTTTTATTTCCCATCTCAACCTCATTGTCCACGTCGATCTAAGCTTAACTCTCTCGATATTAAGCATCAAACATAGATAATGGTTATCTTTCGAAAGCTCTTATAAATCCATAAAACAAGGTTTAATACAAAAATAAGTGCTTAAATTTCACCTCGAAAAAAATTGGTGTCTAAAGAATTTTTCGCTAAAAATTAGTGTCTAACGTTTTCTCAATTACACTTCTAGGTGCACACCGTTATATTTTTAATTTTTAATTTTTTAAATATTATTTTTAATGAAAAAAACTCAAAAAACTAAAATGTCTCATTTCAACACTGTTACCATGATGGGGAGCACTGAAAGAGTGATGGCGAGGATGGGTTTTGAGCAGAATTAGATGGTGGTTCGAATGGTGGTGATGGCGTGGCATATGGCTGTCGTGATTGGCCGAAATCGACGAAAAAAAATGACAAAGGCTTAAAATCTGACGAAACTTCGAACTCTTCTCTATGGTAAACAGTGGCAGCTTACGAAAAAAGACCAACGAGGGTTTGATCTAGACTCGACGTCAGTGCTAACGAAAATGACGGTGACGATCACGACCAGCCGGCTAACGACAATGGAAAGGAAAAGGAGGAAGGGAGGGGTTGTGCTGCGCAATGGGTTTTGGTATTGTTTTTAAATGAAAAAATATTTTATTTTTAAAATTTAAATAAATTCTAAAAATTACCAGGGCTCGACATGTGTCACTTAATGGTAAAAGTTAACGGCCTCTACGATCCAGACACGTAAAAGTGCTCCGATGAAAACATTAGACACCTAAATTTAGCGAAAAAATTCTTTAGACACTAAAATATTTTTTGAGATAAAGTTAAGGCACTTATTTTTATATTAAGCCTTAAAACAATGAACAAAGTAAGTATTTAAACATGGAAAATACTAAAACATTCATTCAAACAAAAGCATAATCATCCACAATAAACCCACACCAAATAAAATTAGTTTATGGTAGGGAAAATATCATCCATCATCATCATTTGTTCATTACAAACCCACAAAATAAATAAGAAACGGTTTAGCTCATATATAATGTCATCCATATATAATGTCATCCGTTAAGTCATCAACTATTATGAACTATCATGTCAATACCGTAATGGTCAACGACGAAAATCATTCATCAAAATATCAAATTAAATTTATTTTCTAAATTAAATGATTCGTTAAAAAAATAATACAATAGCTACATTTATTTTCTTTCAAAAACACAATGACCTTTAACGTCTTTTTCTCTAAAATTACTTCGAAGCTATTTTTTTATATCTGCCGACTGCCGCCAAGGAAGAGGGAAGGGATTCCACGAAAAGTAGAGGCAATGCTTATCCTCATATTATTATAAACCCTAAAAAGGTGTAGCATGCATGTAAAAGCTTGCAAAGCAAACCAATTATTAACGAGTTTATCAAAGCCACTCTCACCAAACACGTGTTCATTCATATTGATTGAAAAATATTATATATATATAATTCCACCGGAGAAACAATTCGTCCTTTATTTCAACCCCACCTCTAACATGACATTACGATGTTCTTTGATTTTGAATCTCCAAGGAACAAATCGAAATAATATAACTAACACTCATGCTTATTGTTATATCTTCCGCCTTCAACGTACTATTTCGGAGCGATGAATCTTTGCAATTAACCAGTAAAGGTTATATCCCTACAATAATTCACTGACGCAGCGGTTGATAAATAAGACAGTTCAAATAATAATAAGTCAGTTATTAAATTATTATATTGTTTTGATTTATTATTAAATGATTACTAGACTAGTAAAATGGGTCTATCGTTAAAGCAGAGGTTGTTATCCGTGGTTTCAAGAATTAAAAAAAGGGGTAGCAAACCTTTCTTATGTTAAATAATGAAGATAACTGGTGGTGCGGATCTAGAAATATTTTATAGAGTTTGCATATATGAGCTAGCAACACAAATTTTGAAAGGGGAGGCACAACTAAAATTTTAGGATAGATATAAATAAAATTTCATAATACACGCTATCGATAAAATAAAAAACTAACGGAAAAAATTCAAATTCGAGGCCCTCAGTTGTATATGTGGCTCCGACACTGAAGACCACTAATTTCTATTGAATAGTGAATGCATTTTAGAGAGTAAAAAGAATACTGGAAACAGCTACGCTACTCTGTACTTTACATTGAATAATATTTAATCTTTGTGTCCCGGCGTGTAATAGATTTCCCCTGTAATTATATGGAATTCGTATCATTGTATAGATCATTGACTTGATCCTGCTCCCTTCCTCAGCGATTGTGTATATAATTATGACATATTATTATTATTATTAAAATAAAAACTAATCGTTTAGATTATATAAATATTAAAGAAAGATAATGTTAAAAAATTTAATTAAAAAACTCGAATTAAATAAATATACAAATAAATCTGATTGCATCGGTAAATAAATCATAAAAGGGAATGAAACTACTGAAAGACCACTGATAAATCGTAAATCAGAGTTAATCGACGTGAGAAAACTATACACGAATACAAAACGCGTATCCAAATCAATATGAGAGTCCAAAGCAGGGCATATCATCATGATAACAAATAAGCGTAATCTTTATCAGTCGTGATAATGTCAAATCAAACCCTGAGAAAATAAATAAACAAAAACAACAGCAAAAAAGGGTAAACAACGGCAAAAAACTGGAAGCTACCAAAAGTCAAAGATAAATGTGTCATAAAAACAGAGAAAAAAAAACAAAGAAGAAAAAGATAACTGGCGGGTGGCAACTAGCATTAAAACATGTGTCGTCGTTAGTTAAAATAAATTAAAGAAGAAAAAGTTAGATTGATTAATAAAATTAACACATATTATAAAGAATAAAAAGAAAGAAAATTAGAGGAGAAGAAATAAAGCTGCTAGAGTTTTGATATAATATTTTTTCTGTTTAGGTCGAGTATAAAATTTAGTGTTCCAGATTCTAGATCCTGTCCTCCCATGAATTTTAAAAGTTAAATTTGGATTTCATTTAAATTTAATATCTAGAGTTGATCTAATATTTCGACAAATAATTCAATTATGATGCATAATATTTAATACCATAACAACATTTTTTTAAATTAATATCACGTCTATCAATGCCACATTCCACAATCTAATTTGATTATTGAAATGCCATTGTAGTTAGTGGAGTACTGAACTACTTTCATTTTCAAGAAGTAAAATGGTCAAAAAAATGCTGAGTATCAAACTGAAAAAGGATTATAAATTTTAGGGACTGACTGATATATTAAGTTTTTTAAAAGTTTTCTTTACTTTTTCCCCTTAATTGACCAGATAATTGCACAACACAATATAAAATGCAAAATTTGCCAATAAGCCCAACAAAAGGAATGGATAATCGGATTGAGTCCACGTCTAAATTGGCCCTAAAACAGACAGGATCCATTAAAATTTGGAGTTTGTCAAATGAAACATGGTTAGTTTGTTGGAAATGTAAATCCATTTAAATTCCTAGAAAATTTAGTTGGTAGTAATTTCCCGGTTTTTGTTCCCATCTGTAAAATAATTTAGAGCCAGTCTGAGTCTCCATGAAATAGGCATACTTGCTTTTGCTCTTTTTGTTCTTTAGTTTCTCTTTTACCATGCTCTTAAATATTCTTAAAAAAAACAAATTCAAAAAAGGTAACTTATGCGTTTAGTACCTAAAGTTTCATTTTTGGTACATTTTAGTACTTGAACTTTCAATTTTTATAAAATCATACCTAACGTTTAATTTTTGTTTCATTTTTAGTACCCCACTGTTAACATTGTCGTTAAGTTCAAAAAATTATCACAGCGTGCCACGTTAACTATGCCATTAAGTTTTTAAAAACTAAACGTTATGTATGATTTTGCAAAAATTGAAAGTTCAAGTACTAAAATATGCTAAAAGCAAAACTTTAGGTATTAAATGAGTAATTTACCCAAAAATTATAACGTTTTAATTAGGGTAAACTACATCATATACCATCAAACTTTAGGCTTTGTACCGTTTATGCCATTAAACTTTCAATTTCGTTAATTATAACATTGAACTTTGATTTTTCATTTTAATTATACCATGGGATTGTTAAATCATTAACAGTTAGATCAAAATGTCGTTTTGGTAATGTGTCTACGTCAAGAGCAGTTAGTCACGTTGGTAACCGTCAGCCACGTTATCGTGACGTTAACATTCAACGGTTCAATGATATAATTGAAATGAAAATCAAAGTCCAATGCTATAATTGATAAAATTGAAAGTTTAGTGATATAAAAGATACAATGCCTAAAATTCAATTGTATGATGTAATTTACCCTTTTAATTATCATGATTTTCGTCGTGTTCACGATAGTTTGGAACCATTTATCTTCAGATATTACAACAATGCTTGTTGTGCAATTGTGGGAGGAATCAACACCATTTGACCAGTTTTTGTTAACTGCCAATGTGAGCAGTTTTGAAAGTGCACCTTAAAATTGGTTCAAGCACAACTCTTAGGCACGTTCCATTCTCTCCTTGGACGTGCATTAAGGGTAAGATTTAAGGGGTAGTTTTGGGTAGTTTTTTATGGGGAACCACGCCTATAAATTTATTATCTAAGCCAAGGTCCCTAAGCAGCAACACACTACATTCCAAATCATTTCATTTGAGAGCATTTGGAAATCTATTCTATCTAAGTGAAATTTCAAGTGCTTAGAAGATCTTTGGCTGATCTAACTTTTGTGCAGCTAAGTTCGAAGTGCTCGATAGTTGTACGTGGTGGTTCACGGTGGTCGACGGCGATATGACGTAATTGATGGTGGTGCATTCAATTCACGTATTTCGATATACAGTGTAGGCAATAGTTAGAGGTATTTATAACGATCTTTTATCTATTACGTTTATGCTCCATGTAGATGAAAGCATGTCTAATATATATGAAAGCATGTCTTACATTTGGTATACGAGAATGATTAAATCTCTGTCTTGCCTGATTTTTTAAAGTTTGCATATTTCTTGAATTTTAATGCCATGAATTTTAAAATTGGAGAAAAATTGTGTTGTAAATTTGTTGCTAAAATCATTAGATTTTATTAAGGAAATATTTCTAAAATTAATTATGTTGAAATAATTTTATAAAAAATTTAGAAATATTGTATGATTTTATATGCCTAAATAATGATCAGATGTATGTGAATTATATGACTATTAATAACATACATTAGGTGCATGAAACTTAAGTATTGTTGCATAATGTATTTAGCAATAAAATCTTTTATTATATGTCTAGAGATCTAAATAATGTTATTTAATTAGAGATTTAGCAACAACAACTTTGATTTAATAAAATTATTTATTATGGTAATGATCTCATTAAGACTATAGACGTAACATGTTGCATAATGAATTAGCAAATTTTGAATAAAGTTTGGGTTAATTTATGGCTAAGTGATTAACATAATTTTATTTAGTTAAAGACTAACCACAACATCTTTTGTTAAATAAAATTGCTAAAGTTAAAAATCACATATATAAAGCTTAGATATTACATCCTATTACATAATTTACTAAGGTAGAATTGTTAGAAGCCTTACATAGTTACCCACATGAATTATGAAAGTGAATTTAATAATTTTATCATAGGGATAGAAATTAATTATATCATAAGATGGATCTAATCGAATTAAAAGTTTAGCCCGCATGCAATTTTTATGTCACTAGATTCATTGTTTACATAATTTGCATTGGTAAATTATGTTTTATATTTGCCTCTAACTTTTTATTAAGCATGTATATCATTATATCTTGCAGCTTTACAACCCGTGAATATGTCTAATAATAAAGTAGATATCCCTGAATTAGCCAGTAAGAACTTTAAGATCTGGAAAGAGAGTATTCTTCTACAATTAGGTGTTTGGATATTAACTATGCCATAAGAAAATCTAAGCCACATATCACTGAAACCAACACTCAAGTTGATCTTGCTCTATATGAAAAATGGGAGCGCTCTAATCGCCTCAGCATTATGTTCATTAAGAGCAAGGTTCCTGCTGATGTTTGTGGCTTAATTGAGCATTATGAGAATGTACAAGAACTATTAATGGTTATTGAAAAACATTTCAAAACTTATAAAAAATCCTTGGCTAGCACCCTGATTATGAGATTCACGTCCATGAGGCTCACTACTATGAAAGGCGTACGTGATCACATCAATAAGATGCGAGATTTAGTATCTCGATTTATAGCATTGTAGTTGAAATGTCTAACTTTTTTCTGGTGCACTTTATATTGAACACTCTTCCACCTCAGTATAGGTCATTTAAGATCTCTTATAACACACACAAGGATAAGTGGTCTATTGATGAACTTTTGACCATGTGTGATCAAGAGGAAGGTAGACTCATACTGGAGATATGAGAGAGTGCACTGACGGTTACTCAGGGAAAGAGATCAATTCAAGCCATGCCAAAGGGGAAAGTTGAAATCCAACTTTAAGCTGACATTAAGAAAGAGTCCAAATGTTTCTTTTGTAAAACGAATGACTATGTCAAGTTCAAGAGTTGGCTTGAGAAGAAAGGTAACTCAATCTCACTTGTTTGCTTTGAGTCAAATATGGTTGATTTTAATTATAAAACATGGTTGATTGATTCTAGTTCTACAATCTATTTCTAAAATTCCTTACAAGGATTAAGAAACCTGAGGGAACCAATGGGAGCTAAGCGATACATCTATTCAGTAAATAAGATGCAGTCACATGTGGAAGCTATTGGGACCTACGAATTAATGCTTAGTAGTGGCTTAGTTTTAATTTTAGAAAAGACTTTTTATATTCCAATTTTTAAAAATTTAATTTTTGTTTCAAAACTTACATCATTGGAGTATTGTTTTAATTTTTCAAACAATGAATTCAGTTTATTTTATAAATAAAAAATTCTTGGAAATATAATTTTATTCGACGGTCTTTACTCTTTAAATTTACAAAATGATGCCACTCATAATGTTATACACATTCAAACTGGTTCTAAACGTTGTGTTATAAATGAAGAGTCCTCTATTTTGTGGCATCGAAGATTAGGACACATCTCCATTAAAAGGATAAAGAGATTGGTAAATGATGAGGTATTTAGTACCTTAGATTTTTTTTTTGATTTTGACACTTGTATAGACTACATTAAGGGTAAGCAGGTTAACAAGTCAAAAAAAAGGTGCCAAAATGAGTTTTACCATATTGGAAATCATCTATTCTAATATATGTTGCCCAGATATGGATGTAAAAGGTCAGAAATTCTTCATCACTTTTATTGATGATTACTCACGATACATGTATCTCTACATGCTTCATCATAAGAGTGAAGAATTAGAAGCCTTTAAGGTTTTCAACGCTAAAATAGAAAAAAAAAAAGCGGTAATCAAATTAAGATCGTGAGAACTAATGGAGATGGTAAGTATTATAGTAGATATACCAAAGATGGAAAAACACATGGTCTATTTATGAAGTTTCTTCAAGATACTGGTATAGTTTCCCAATACACCATGCCAGGATCACCTGATCAAAATGGTGTTGTGGAAATAAGAAATCGAACTTTAATGGATATGGTGTGAAGTATGCTTAATAGCTCTAAGCTACCTAAGTCTTTATGGGTTGAAGATCTCAAAATGGTTGTGTATATATTAAACAGAGTTCCAACCAAGGCAGTCCCAAAGATACCCTTTGATTTGTTTAAAGGTTGGAAACTGAGTTTGTGACATATACGCGTATGTGGATGCCCGTCCAAAGTGAGAATTTGTAAACCACAAGAAAAAAACTGGATCTGAGGACCATTAGTGGGTATTTCATTGGATATGCCAAAAGGTCCAAAGGATAAAAATTATATTTTCCATCACATAACACTAGAATTGTAGAATCAAGAAATGCAAAATTTCTTAGAGTAGATTGTATGAATCAAGTGATCTACCTCAGGACTCGTTCATGTAGATTAATCTTCCACTTTAAGTGAGAGATTGGTTATCTCTAGCTACCTAAGTCTTATGGGTTGAAGATCTCAAATGGTTGTGTATATTAAACAGAGTTCCAACAAGGCAGTCCCAAAGATACCCTTTGATTTGTTAAAGGTTGGAAACTGAGTTTGTGACATATAGCGTATGTGGATGCCCGTCCAAGTGAGAATTTGTAAACCACAAGAAAAAAACTGGATCTGAGGACCATTAGTGGGTATTTCATTGGATATGCCAAAAGGTCCAAAGGATAAAAATTATATTTTCCATCACATAACACTAGAATTGTAGAATCAAGAAATGCAAAATTTCTTGAGTATGACTCAATCAATGAGAGTGATCTACCTCAGGACTCAGTTCATGTAGATTAATCTTCCACTTTAAGTGAGAGATTGGTTATCATATAGAGTACCCCTCAAGTACAATCGGGTGTTGAACAACCAATCAATGAAATTCCATAAGATGCTGGAAATATTTTAGTAGATCAAGTTGTTCAAAAAATTCAAGAAATTATTAAACAACCAGTTGAACAATATGATCCACAAGAAAATGTTGATTCAACATTAAGAAGATCTACTACAGAAAGAAAATCAATAATTTCTAGTGACTACATTGTGTATCAACAAGAGTTTGACTTTAATGTTGGAGCTAAAAATGATCTTGAGTCATTTTCACAAGACATGAGTTGCAATGAATCAAAATTATGGTATAATGCTATGGAATATTGGATGAATTCCATGAAAAGCAACTATGTATGGGATCTTGTATCGTTGCTTGATAGTGAAAAATCAATGGATGTAAATAGGTCTTTAAAACAAAAAGAGACTCAATGGGCAACATTGAAAGATATAAAGCAAGACTCGTTGTAAAAGGTTTCACTCAGCGTGAAGAAATCAATTACACTGAGACTTTTAGTCCAATATCTAAGATAGATTCTTTATGCATCGTGTTAGCATTAGTATCTCATTTTGACCTTGTGTTAAAACAAATGTATATGAAAGCTACTTTTCTCAATGGTGACCTTGAGGAAGAGGTATACATGAAACAACCTAAAGGATTCTTCTCTAGTGATGGTGAACACTTGGTATTTAAGTTGAAAAAGTTAATATATGGATTGAAACAAGCCTCCAGACAGTGGTATTTAAAATTCAATGAAGTTATCTCTTCATTTGGTTTTGTTTAGAAAATCTTGGATCAATGTATATACTAGAAGGTCAATGAGATTAAAATTTGTTTTCTTATCCTATAGTGTAAAAATCAATGGATGTAAATAGGTTTTTAAAACAAAAAGAGACTCAATGGGCAACATTGAAAGATATAAAGAAAGACTCGTTGCAAAAGGTTTCACTCAGCGTGAAGAAATCGATTACACTGAAACTTTTAGTCCAGTATCTAAGAAAGATTCTTTATACATCGTGTTAGCATTAGTAGCTCATTTTGACCTTATGTTAAAACAAATGTATGTGAAAACTACTTTTCTCAATGGTGACCTTGAGGAAGAGGTATACATGAAACAACCTAAAGGATTATTCTCTAGTGATTGTGAACACTTGGTATTTAAGTTGAAAAAGTTAATATATGGATTGAAACAAGCCTCCAGACAGTGGTATTTAAAATTCTATGAAGTTATCTCTTCATTTGGTTTTGTTTAGAAAATCTTGGATCAATGTATATACCAGAAGGTCAATGAGATTAAAATTTGTTTTCTTATCTATATGTGGATGACATTTTACTTGCAACTAATGACAAAGGTACGCTACATGAGGTGAAACAATTTCTTTCTAAAAATTTTGATATGAAAGATATAGGAGATGCATCTTATGTCATTCGTGTTGCGTGATTTGAATTCTTCACAATTGGTGCAAGTATACACGTCGTAAGCTATAGTATAGAATATATATTGTACATAGAGGGATTGGTATAACTCTGTGTTCTAACTCCTTACACTGTAAAAAAAGAATAAATTGGTGATAATAAAAATTGAATTAACGAGTAAAATAAATATGAAACTAAATAAAAGAATGTTGTGATTTTAATAAGAGAGCAAGTCGGGTTATCGTGAGTTGTGGTATTATGACTGTATGATTATTCTAAGCAATTAATTCCGAGGCAACTCGATTTTCGTGAAAATAATTCAATTGCTATAGCAACTCGGTTCCTCCCTTCAAAGCTTGGCAAAGCGTTCTTCAATGCCTTCTTGTTATCCCTAACAAAAAGAATTGATCAATTGTGCATGTCTTGGTGATACATCCATGTGTTAACCATGGGTGAACAACAATCGATCTTGCGATCCTTTTAGCTGTTGAATTTCAAATCTTATCCTTAAGATGGATTAACCTTCATGAACGCTCATTAGAATGAAGATCATGATTATTCGTTTCGTGAATCTAACTCTCTCGATATTAGATAAATGGATAATTCCTTATATCTTCTCACAATTCACTTGAAATCAAATTAAGAACCAAGAATGAACAAACTTTGAATTTAAACATCAATCAAATAGCTTAAACAAATCCAAACTTTTTCACAACCATAAAAACCCAATAACCCAAGCCAATTTATTTTAGTTCATGGTTCGGTGCAAAAGAAATATAAGTTAAAAATTCCCAAACATGAATTGAAAATAAGAAAGAAAACTTGTGATCAACCCTTGGCTTTTCTCTCTAGTTGGCCACACCTTTTGAAGATTGGGATTTGATCATTATTTATAGGAAATGATTAGGTTGATTTGGTTGTTGATGAATATGAGTTTTAGTTGGAATAGAAGAGATAATAAATCTCTTTTATTTTTATCCTAAAACTCCTTGCAAATCTGACTTTCTTATCTCCTTAAAACTCTACGTGGATTTCCAAATTTTTAGAATTTATCCCTTATATCTCATGCTTATCTTAAATGAGGTGGATTTATCCAGTCATCATCGACAATTGGCTTAGCAAACCCTTCAGAAATCAGCTTCCAATGCTACGACAATTCCTGTTTACCAAGGCAATCCCTAATCTACACAAATTAACACACATCAGTAGTTTATTTTCCACAAAAACCAACCAAAATGTAATATCAAACTTAAAAATGAAGGAAACTATGAAATCATGCATGAATAACTAATAATACAACTAAATCGAACCTAAATGTAGCAATAATTATAGGTAAAAGGGTACAAAATATAATGCTTTCATACACTTAACAATTGGTATTAAGATTCATCGTGATAAACATCGAGGTATCTTACGTCTATCTTAAGAAACCTATATCATCAAAGTTTTAGAAAGATTTTGGATGAAAGATTGTTCACCTAGTATTACTCCTATCGTGAAAGGTGATAAGTTCCATTTGAATCAATGCCTGAAGAAAGATTTTAAGAGGGGGCAAATGAAAAATATTTCATATGCTTTAGATGTTGGAAGCCTGATGTATGTTCAAGTCTGTATAAGACATGACATTACATTTGTAGTTGGAATGTTGGGAACATATCAGAGTAATATGAGTATTGACCACTGTAAAGCTGCAAAGAAAGTTTTGAGGTACCTAAAAGGGACAAAAGACTGCATGCTTACATACAAATGATCATATAGTTTGGCGGTGATTGGCTACTCTGATTTAGATTTTACTGGTTATGTTGATTCACGAAAATCAACATCAGGTTACATATTTATGTTTACCAGTGGAGTTATATCTTGGAGAAATGTCAACCAAACCTTAAATGGTACTTCCACTACGGAGGCTGAATTCGTTTCATATTTTGAGGATACTTCACATAGAGTATGTCTAAGGAGTTTCATTTCTGGGCTTAGACTTGTGGACTCGGTTTCTAGGCCATTATTGATATATTGTGACAATTTTGCTACTATCTTTATAACTAAGAATAACAAAAGTGGAAGTCAAAGTAACACATCGACATTAAGTATCTGGCCATAAGGGAACATGTTAAAGAAAAGAAAGTGGTCATTGAGCACATTAGCACTGAAAAGATGTTAGTTTATCCTTTAGCTAAAGTTACGTCACCACATAAATTTAAGGACCATGTTGTCACTATGGGACTTGTTTCCACTTTGTAAATTCTCGTTGTAAGAACGATTTAATGAAATTCTATTTAGTTGGATATTTCTCATATTGTTTTGTGCACATTAGTTTAGTTTATTTTGAGAAATATCACTAAAGTTTGGACCTAGAATAAACATTGAGTTTATTCATTAAGAATTTCGGCCAAATATTGAGACATGATACATTGTGATACATAGAAGATATTACTCAGCTATAATAGTAAATATCACTATGATTCATGCAATATGTTTTGACTTTAAGTTCTCTTGGGCAATATGAACCAAGTGGGAGAATGTGAACAGTTTTTGTTAACTACCAATGTGAACAATTTTGAAAGTGCCCCTTAAATTGGTTCATGCCCAACTCTTAGGCACGTTCCACTCTCTCCATGGACGTACATTAAGGGTGAGATTTAAGGGGTAGTTTTGGGTGGTTTATGATGGGGAACCACGCCTATAAATACCCATCTAAGCCAAGGTCCCTAATCACCAACACACTACATTCCATCTAAGTGAGGTTTTGAGTGCATAGAAGATATTTGGCAGTTCTAGTTTTTGTGTAGCCAAGTTTGAAGTGCTCGATGGTGGTTCGTGGCGGTAAACAATGGTCGACGATGGTCCGAAGTAATTGACGGTAGTGCATTCAATTCCCCGATTTTGACATACGGTGTAGGCAATGGTTGGAAGTAATTATAACGATCTCTTTTATGTTGCGTTTATGTTCAATGTAGATGAAAGAATGTTTAACATATATAAAAGCATGTCTTACACACTAGGGTGACATTCGATTTAGTTAATTCGAATTGAGTAAAAAAATTTCGAGTTATTCAAGTTGATGAGTAATATTTTATAACTCAAACTTTATTTAAAAAAATTTCAAGTCAATTTTATGAAATTATGACTCGAAATCAATTCAAATAAAAAAAATTCGAATTAAGTCGGATAAAAAAGATGAGTCGAGATGAGTTTTACTCATCCCTAATGAACACTACAGAAACAAGCTTTCTTGAAGCGGATTTTCTATTTGGGTTGGGGCCATGGTTTTTGATGCATCATGCTCTATGTTAAATGATAAGGCGAAAACATTCTCGAGAAATTAACTGATGTGGGGTATTTATTTTTATTGACGAGCAAGGCAAAATATGTGAAGCTGCGTTTGAAATACCAAAGTCTAAACATCCTTTGGATCCATAGTTAAGCAATAAGATAATGGATGATTCTTCTACGCTTTACAAGTAGTGATGAGCACCATTAATTTAATTTATAAAAAATTAAATTCTAAATGACCCAATATATAATTTTAAATTAGTTAAAAAATTTAAAGATAACTTATTTAAAATAAAGGACAAACTATATCAGTGACCACCTAACTATTGCCTCTTTTTATTTTGACCAATATTTTTGAAATTTTGTCAATCAGACACTCAACTATTTAAATGCATTCAATTAAGCCACTTGCCTTTAATATTTGACAGAAAAACTGAGGTGACAATTAAAATTTTTGGTATATTTACACATTTGGTCATTATTACTTATATATTCTATTAATTTGGTCTTAATTTTAATAAATTAAAATAAATTTAACCCTCAAATCAAATGGTTCCATGTATAATGGCCTAAAGTTTAACATTTTACTTTAGTTTGTTTTAATTTTAAAAGTTACGACATATTCTATATTTATAACAAAACAAAATTTATAACAAAATCTTTTTCTAAAAAATTGAATAACTCAAACAATAATTTATGATATTAAATTTAAATTAAACTAAATTTATCACCCTTTTGATATAGGTCGATTTCTTAGTGCAAAATTTTCCATGCTAAGTCCATCGAGAATATTATCAGTATAAAGTTTTATTAAAGACGAACATAAAATTTTATGGTAGGAGATGAATTTTTAAAATTTTAAAGCCGCGGGGACGGTGCGAGCTTAAACGGAGTGGTTTAAAAAGCTCGTACCATTTAACCCGCGGGCTAACAGGCTAACTCGCGACCCGTTAAATAACAACAATTTTAAATGCTTTAAATGCAATAAAAATTAATGTTCTAACTTGCTACACCTTTAAAAATGATCCAACAACTTGAAAAGTTCATTACACTATTAAGTCTCAAGATAAACAATTAAATAAATAACACCATAACACCATTAAGTCTCAATAAGTTTAAAATAACACTAATAATAAGTCTCAATAAGTCTAAATAAAATCAACATCAATAATATTCAATATTTTTTAAATCTTTGGATGTAGTCGAATCTTCCATTTTTCCAATGACACTAATAATAAGCCTCTAATTTTATATATTATTTGCATATGTGCATATTATGTTACTTTACCTTTTTAATTTAATTATTATATTTATACATGGTTTAATACTTTGATTTGTTTTTTTCTTCTTCTGTTTTTAACGTATATGTATATAGTTTAATTATTGGAGTATAATAAACGTTTTATGGCTTTTATATATATATTGATAGTATTAATTATAAATGGTAAATATGTATATAAAAAGATGGAAACTTTTTTTGGCTTATGTTATCATATATGTTACCATAGGTATAATTAATACGTTCGAACTTCAAAATTGGATATCATCAAATTAAAACGTGAATTGGGCTTCAGATTTCAGTGCAAATAAAACGTGAATTGGGCTATGGCTAAAATGCACATAAAACGTGAATTGCGCTATACGTGAATTGTCTTCCGTAAAAAATAAAATAAATTGTAAAAAATAATTAAATTAGGCGGGCTACCCGCGAAGCCCGCGAGTATAGCCATTAAACCCAAGGGTTTACCGGTCCGCAATTTAAATGAGTTTTATTTTTTGAGGCATGAATCTCGCACGGGCCGCAGGTTATACGGGTAGCCCACGGGCCTTAGCCAATATACCCAACTCTAAATATATATAAGTAACAGTGACCAAATGTGTATTACCAAATATTTAACTGTCACATCAACTTCTTTAAATATTAACAACACTGACTTAATTAAATTAGGCGGGCTACCGCGAAGCCCGCGAGTATAGCCATTAAACCAAGGGTTACCGGTCCGCAATTTAAATGAGTTTTATTTTTTGAGGCATGAATCTCGCACGGGCCGCAGGTTATACGGGTAGCCCACGGGCCTTAGCCAATATACCCAACTCTAAATATATATAAGTAACAGTGACCAAATGTGTAATTATACCAAATATTTTAACTGTCACATCAACTTCTTCTTTAAATATTAACAACACGTGACTTAATTGAATGCATTTGAATAGTTGAGTGATCTGATTGAAAAAATTTCAAAAATATTAGTCAAAATGAAAAGGGACAATAGTAGGTGGTCACAAGTATAGTTTACCCTTAATTTTAAATAATTTATCTTTAAATTTTAACTAATTTATAATTATACTTTGAGTAATTTATAATTTTACGTTGTGTCATTTAAAATTTAAATTTTTATAAATTAAATTAATAATGATCATCGTTAGTGGTACTCATCGTTGCCCGTTGAGCTTTATAGAATTTTCCTAAGAGAATATCCTTTTCTACAAGGATCATGTTAGCCTAATTAAAGTTTCCATCTTATAATCACAAAAATGTTGCGTTCAGGGACCGGGATAATAATTTTACATTAAGGGACAGTTTATAAAATTCTAAGAAATGATGAAATTATAAATTTTATTTTATAAAAGTGTAAAATAAATTCAATCGAGAATATAAATAAAAAAATTAAAATATATAAAAGTTTTAAAATTTTATTGGACGAATGTCATCCGCTACACTCTATCCCTAATCAGAGTGTTTAATGACAAGCATCAGGACAATGTTTGCAACTACCCCAAATCTTCACATGTTTGCAGAAATCTGGGCATGGATATTTGTGCATATACTGGCAGAAGAATACAATATTTAAGTGAAAGGACTGCAATCATCAGTGGATTCTATCATCTCTGGTGTTCTTAATCATTCAATAGGTAGGGCAGATCCTCCTTTAGATTTATTCGACAGCCTTAGCCAGCCCAAGAACTTCAGACGAGACAAACTTATTGGTTTTACATGTAGGATTTATTTCCTTCTTAATAATGAATGTAGATATGGTAGGTAAACGAGAGATAACTGCAAAAGATGTCCTTAAACTATGATTTTTTTGTTTTAAATTGATTCATAAACTTCAAAATATTTTACATCAGTTCTAAAGTCTAACTCTAATATCATTATATTTTAATGTGAAATTAATTCAATTGGTTAAAATTAATACATTTTTTAAGGTCGCGAGAATTAAACTTGTGACATAAAAATCTCATGACCTTAAAAAATTCAGGAGTATTGTTTTTTTAACTACTAGAGTTAATTATAATAGAAAGATCATAATGAAATGATATTAGTAGTTTGAGGATTGATATTCAAATATTTTTAAAGTTTAGGGATCAATTCAGAATATAGTTTATTTGTTGGTGGACTAATATAGAATAGTCTAAAAATTAAGGACTAACTTAAAATGATGTTCATAGTTTGAGGACCTCTTGTATAGGGGGTGGAAACAGGGCGGGTGGGGACGGTTTGCGTTATTCATTCTATCCCCAACAATTGCGGGTACGGTTTTGGGAATCCCCATTATATGTTTCAAGGATTGTTTTCTCCTCATACTCATCCCTTATGAATCCATGCGGGTTTCGATTAATCCTCATCTCAAAAAATAAACAAACATTTTTTAAATCAATGTAACACTTAAAACTTGTAAGACATATCAGATTGTATCAAGTATGTCTCTATCTATAATATGAAAGTTTTAAACATCAATATTCATCTGACACCTAATGTATATGTACAATCTTAACCATTTTCAATCTCAACAAATCAATATATATTAAATGAAAAATATCTAAACTTCAATTTTAGTTCATTTGAAATGTAACTGTGGCAACATATAATCTCACAATATTATTATATATAATATTTTATTAAAATATATATTAAAGGTATATAGGTAAATGATTATAAATATTTTTTAAAGTTTTGTAAATTATCGATGATCCCTAATAAATATTTTTTTGGGATCCCCACAGTTATTCACACGGGTACGGTTCGGTTATCCCCACAGTTCAGATATAGCAATCCCCACCCCATCCCCATTTAAGTTTCGAGGATAAAACTTCCCCCAACCCCATCCCCATAGGTAAAGATTTTAGTTATTCTCCATCCCTATCGGTTCGGATCCTCGCAATTTTCGATTTTTCCCACCCAATTACCACCCTACTCTTGTACAATTAACTCGGTAAATAATGAAAAATATTTTGTTCCAATGTTTACGTAACCCCTCTAAATCAAATGAGAGGGTAACATACTACTAGTATGTACCTTAGGCTAAGGTTGTTGAAAATGAACAAAATAATGGTGGTTAAAAAGATTCAAGTCCCTCCATTATGATTTAGGAACAGATTTGTATAATTTTCGAGTTAAATAATGCAACCAGAAGCTGATACACAAATGGAGTGAGTTTAAAGCTTCAATAGGCACAAAAACTTATAAAATTCAACAGCATCGAGTCCCGTTTTGGTACTAGGAAACGGATTTAGTAGCTTGATAAGTAGATGAAGTTGCTGAGTGAAAAAGAAAAGAAAAGAAAAACTAATAGTAATTGAACCCTAAATTTGTTCTCACATGAAGAAAGCTAATTGTACTGATAACCCTTTTTATATCATCAATGGAGATGGAAGAAAAAAGCTGATTGATATCTTTATTGGGTTCCCTTACTTCCTTACAGTATCCCTTGTCGTGCCTTTTGTTCATCACTAAGAGTAAAAAAGATGCAACTTTTCCTTTTTGGTCTTCCTTTTAACTCGTAGCAGGAAAAACAATCTCAATTTTTTTCTCTCAAGTCTCACCGGTACATCAATGTCGTTTTCTTTGGCAGACATGGTCTGTTCTGTAAAGAAAACTTTAACGAGTTCAGCTGTTTCTGTGATGAACCCAGTTGGAGAATACTTCGAGTGTGTTCATATCGGCTCTGTAATGCTTTTGTGTGAATTCAAGCAGCATAGGCCAAGTGAAATCTGGGTAAACTCTTGGATTAGCGGCGTCCACCAACTCTGTTGGTGGGGTTACCACTTTATCTCCCTTTGGACATAGGAAGAAAGCCAGTGATTTCCTTTTCGTGTGACGGTTCACCACCGCTCGGTGCAAGCAGCTCTTGTATCTTCCGTTAGAAAGTGCCTGAAAACACCAAGATCCCGTCGAGATTAATCGAAACACTTGGAAAAGGAAAATAGATAAAAACTTTACTTTTACCATGAAAGTGTCGCCGATGTTGACGACGAATGCGTCGGGATTAGGGGTAATTAAACGCCACTGGTCTACAAACACTTGAAGGCCACCAACTCGGTCCTGGTGAAGGATGGTTAAAGACGTTGGATCGCAATGAGGCCCTGTTCCTAAAGTGAGGTCTGGTTTTTGGCATGGTGGGTAGTAGTTCAGCCTCATTATAGACTCGTTTTCCTCAAAAAATTCCCTGAAATTCGATCTTTTTACGCCAAGACTAATGGCTAAAAGCTCCATTATCCCTAGTGAAAGCTTGCTCATTGCCTCGCAGTAATCTTGGTAAACTCTCCTATTACAAAGAAAAACAGTTTTCATTTCATCTTTTCTAATGGTGAAGTTGTTAACATCCGAATTTCTTACCCGAAATGCTCGAATAGGTCTCCCAATTTGTCTACGAGGTAGTCATGAACGATGTTGGAGGAGTTTTTCTCGGCCGAGTACCGGAACGAGAGTGTTTCCTTCCATGGCAGCTTCGAGGAGAATCTACCGGTGAAGCTACTAGCATATCCGCTGTGCTCTCCGAGTTTCCTCTGAGCCCTTTGCTTATCAGCGAGCGGCAATTCAAAGAAGTTATCCATGTGACTATGAGCATCAGCCACGAGTGTCGAGTCGACACCGTGATTAACCACTAGGAAGAAACCGTGCTGCCGACACGCCTCGCCGACGAGCCTGGACACCGAGGCATCGAAAATTAGTTGCTTCTGCTCCTCTTTCTTTTCGTCTTTAGGACGATGAACAGAATCAATCGCCATTGTACCAGCAAAATTCTCTTTTACTGTAACAAAAATGACAAAAAAAAAACAAAAAACTAAACAAGCCTAAGCCTGGGAGCTTGCTTTCACTTAAATTTCCATGTGAAACAAGTAACCACCACAGGAATTTAGAGTGCAGCCCAAAGCCACAAACTCTTTATATCATAAATTTGTGGGATTTTGAGGTCTATTTATAAGGTTGCTAGGGACTACACTTTGATCCCAAGGCATGCACGTTTGCTAACTCCACCCTCCCTTCCTATTGGTGGCCTTGATTTTGTGACAACCATATTAATTATATTTATATTATTATTGTCATAATTGTTTTTTTAATAATATTTAATTATTTTTTCAAAAAATGATTTTTGATAATTACTGTTATAATTATTTTTTTTTTGAAAAAACAAACAAGTTTAAAAAAAACAATTATGCCTATTACCATGTTTTCTTTTAATTTGATCTTAAAAAGCATACAATAAAAAAGAAAGTTGAAGCAAAGTCGCCGGTTGTTGATAATTTCGTCAAAGTTAGTTTTAGGTGTCCATAACTTTCAAAATCACTGCTCAAAGGGACGGAACAAAGACTAGAAATTGGCACAAACCGAAATTTAAACTTTTTTTTTAAAAAATTTAATAGCTTATTAGATATTTAACCTTAAAATTCAGAAGATAATAACTAATTTATCTAATATTTAAACTTACAATAACCTAAATTATTATTAGACAAAAAAAAATGAGAACATTAATTTGTCCTTCTTTAGTCCTGACTAAATATTTAATATTTTTATTATTATTTTTAAATTAACTAAAATATTATTAAATAAAAATCTATTTAATATAAAAAATTACAGAGATTGAGCCCTGAGCCCAACAGAGCTCTGCCCCTGTAGTGCTTCATACATGTCTAAATACCCGGGTGCGTTTGGTTCACGGAATATAAGATTACCAGTGGGAATGTAAGATTACCAAGGAATAGCATTACTGGGAATGTTGTATTTTGTGTTTGGTTGGCTTAGCAGGAATGTAAGATACCGTGTTTGGTTAAAGGAATAAAAGATTATTGGAATGTATATTTGCCAAATTGTCCTAATTATATATTTGTGTAATATTACAAGTTGGAAAATATTTATATTTTCTTTAAAAAATTAATTCATAATATTTATATATTTACAAATTAAAAATAAAAAAAAGTTTAATGAAAGGGTAAAATTTTATTTAAACCCTTGAACTTTATATAAAATTTTAATTATAGATTTTTTTTTGTAAATCTAAAATAATTTAAGGATAAATTTGTAATTTAACATTCGTAAAATTTTATTATTCGATGACAATAAATATATTTTTGAAAAAAAATAAAAATTTAAGGGCATTTTAGTCCAAAACGCCGGTAATCCAACAATACCTAAGAAAGGAGGTAATGACATTCCCGGTAATATACCCCAAAAAATCCACTATTGGTAATCTTACATTACCGGGATGAGATTCCCAGCCAACCAACATGGGAATGTGGGATTCCCATCCCATGGGAATCCCACATTCCTTGAACCAAACCCCCCTTTATAAAATAACTTAATTCCTCATAGTTCAATTTTAACTTGTCCTTGACATTCACAATAAATATTTATAATATTTAATCTAAATTAATTAACTAATAATTTAAATACCGATAATTATAAAAACTAATAAATCCAAAAACCCTAACCCGGCCACTTTCAATTTCAATTAGACATTACGTCTTGGAATTTTGGAATATTGGTTGTAACTATAAACTGGAAGGCCAAAGTTCACCACCACAATTCTTGCCTATTTGATAAATTTATTTTAACTCAAATAAAGGTAAGTAAGGCCACAACTTTATTTTATTTAAGATTCATCACCTTTTGTATTTTATTTTTATTTTACTATCCAAGCTTATAATGTTGATTAAAATTCATAATTACGGGCACATATTTATAATATATACTGTTATCATAAAAATGAATAAATTAAGTGATCAGTTATGTTATAAAATTACAAGGTATTAAAAATGTTATGGAAATAAAAATGTAGATACTATTAAAGTTGTATTTATAATTCGATGGGGGCAAAGTTATAAGTACAAACAATAACTGATTCAATCAACTATATAAAGGGTTATGGTCTCCAAGAAATAGATATCTCGTATTTTCTCTTATCCACGTAAGAGATTTTATACTCAAGAGAATCTATCTTATTGGGAGATCACAACCAAAAAAAGATCCAAAGATCTCAACCTTCTAGGTAGTCTCCAACAATGGATTCAGGTAGGCTTCCGCAAATCTAGTATTTATTTTATTATTAATGGTTTGACATAATTAGATCATGGTTAGGTTTTTCATATTTATTTATGGCTTGGTTCTAACAAGTGGTATAAGATAATGTTGAAAAGATCTCAACATTCTAGGTAGTCTCTAACAATGGATTTATGTATGCTTTCGCAAATCTAGTATTTATTTTATTCTTAATGCTAGATGGAGGAGGTATATCCTAGAGAAGTGCCAAACAAACACTTTTAACTTATTCCACTATGGTAGCAGAGTTTATAGCATGTTATGAGGCATCAACCCATGGAATATGGCTGCAAAACTTTGTCATTGGGCTGCATATTTTGGAGAATGTTGAAAGAACACTTAAACTATTTTGTGACAATAAGTCAACAGTTTTATATTCCAACAATAATAGGAGCTCATCTAAGTCAAAGCATATTGAAATAAAGTTCCTAGTTGTGAAAGAGAGAGTGCAAAATGAACAAATATCCATTGAACACATTGGAACAAACTCCATGTTAGCGGATCCGTCAACAAAAGGTTTAACACCTAAGGTCTTTCATGAGCACACTACTCATATGTGTGTTATATCACTTGATGATATCATTGTTTGAGTTGGAGTTTCATTTTCTTATGCTTGTTTTTCAGACATTTATGTATTTGGTTATTTTCTGATCAAAAATAAGGTATTCATTTTATTCATTCTCTTTTATTGTTTAAAGACTGACCTCACTTATGTTTAAAGAGGACTAGTTGGAAATAGACTTGTGCAGTTCACATTGCATGTAATTTCCATGCCATGCTCCATGATTGATCTATTTCATTTGACTGTGTTTATATATGTGACCATTGATGGATCTAGTCATGATAAATATGGCAAAGGTCGCTTTGATCCTATATAAATATTGTGTATGGACGAGATTGCTATATAATACCTATTCTATGGTAACAAGTTTTGAGTTCATAAATTTATACATTTATCAAGAAATATATGTTACCCAAGTGGGACATTGTTGGATTAAAATCCATAATTATGGGCACATATTTATAATGTATATTGTTATCATAAAACATTGTTGAAGAATCGAGTAAAAAAAATGAAAGAACACAAGAATTTTAACGAGGTTCGGCAATGTACTTACGTCCTCAGTGCCTAGATGGCGCTAGAAGTTTTATTCAATTTCTCATAGGTTTAGGTTACATCTCTATTTATAATAAAAAAACTTGGTACATAATTACATAATTAACCATGTACCGTACAGCGGGGCTGTGCCCCCGTAACCCTAACCCACATAATCATAACCCCCTCTACGAGACTTTCTTTGTAAGGACAGTTGATGTTCACTTCGCTCACTTCGCTCACTCCGCTCCATCCCCTGTCCTCTTTACCGATATATTTATGAGCCATACCTAACAAATCTCCACCTTGGCGAATATCCTGCTTCTTGGAAACTTCAATGTGGGTTGAGTTACCTTACTTCTTTAATAACCCGAAACATTCAACAAGTCCAAGCAATGCTTGAACTTGTCTATCGCAACTGGCTTGGTGAACATATCAGCGACATTCTCATCAATATGTACCTTTTGAAACAAAACCTCTCCAGATGTAACCAACTCTCTGATCTTGTTGAACCTTACATCAATATGTTTAGTTCTAGCACAATACACTTGATTCTTAGCCAAGTGAATAGCACTTTGATTGTCACAAAGCAACTAAACTCCATCTTGCTGAACACCCAACTCCTTCACTAAACCAGTAAGCCATAAAGCTTCTTTTGCAGCTTCAGACGCTGCCATGTATTCAGCTTCAGTTGTAGATAGTGCCACAACATATTGAACAGTAGACTTCCAACAAATAGGTCCTCCACCAAGAGTAAACACATACCATGTCGTAGATCTTCTATTATCCAAGTCACCTGTATAGTCTTTAAGTACCGAAAATAAATGTCTGAATCCACATATCCTACAACCAAAGGATTATCCCGCTGACTACAAAAAATAATTCCATGTCCCACAGTACCCTTTAAGTACCGAAAGATCCACTTGACTGCTTCCCAATATTGCTTACCAGGTTTAGACATGTACTTACAAACTTGACTAACAACATGAGCTAAATCAGGACGAGTACATACCATTGCATACATCAAGCAGCCAACAACATTAGAATACAGAACCTTTGTCATATCTTTAGCTTCCTTATATGTCTTAGGGAACTGTTCTAATAAGAGTTTAAAGTGATTTACCAATGGAGTGCTCACTGGTTTTGCACTGCTCATTGCAAACCTTTCTAGCATTTTCTCAACATAACCCCGTTGAGATAGCCACAGTTTCCTTGAGTCTCTGTACCTGTAAATTTCCATTCCAAGAATTTTCTTTGCAACACTTAAATCTTTCATATCAAATTTTAGACTCAATAAAGTTTTCAAACCGATAACATCATCCATGTTCTTCGCAGCAATTAACATATCATCAACATACAGTAACAGAAAAATAAAAGAACCATCATCAAGGCTCTTAACCTAGACACAACAATCATACTCACATCGGTTGTAGCCAATCTTGATCATATAGGAGTCAAACCTTTTATACCACTGTCTCGGAGACTGTTTCAACCCGTATAAAGATTTCTTCAATCTGCAAACTAAATGCTCCTTTCCAGGTTGGGTGAAACCTCCAAACTGCCGTATGTCGATCTGCTCCTCTAAATCACCATGCAAAAAAGTAGTTTTAACATCCATATGCTCTAAATGCAAATCCCAACTAGTCACCAATACAAGTACTGCTCAGATTGAAGTGTGCCTGACTACAAGAGAAAAAATTTCATCATAATCAACTCTTTTCTGCTGTGAAAAACCCTTTGCTACCAAACGAGCCTTGAACTTCTCCCCCTTTTTCTGTTACTGATGGTTTCTTCTTATACACCGATTTGCAACCAATCGGTTTCTTACCCTCAGGAAGGCGAACCAACTCCCATGTACGATTGTGATTCAAAGACTCCATCTCCTCAACCATGGAAGTCATCCACTTGTCATTTTCCTGACTAGTAACGACATCATGAAAAGTAACCGGATCATCACTGCTAACAGTAAGTGTAAAAGAGACCAAGTCTTCAAAACCCAATCTGTTCGGGGGCTTTATATTCGTCCGTCTCACCCTGTCTCTGGCGAGACTATAATCCTGCAAATTATCCATAGCGGAACCACCAGAAGTCGGTTGAGAAGTTTCTGGTTTCTCAACTGGAAACTGCTCAAAATCCACCACTGTCGTGTCTTTCTTCTGCTACAACATGGACTGTTCATCAAAAACAACATCTCTACTGATCACAATTTTCTTCGCAACTAGATCCCAGAACTTGAATCCTTTGACACCTTTCTTGTAACCCAGAAAAATGCACTCATTCGATTTTGAATCAAGTTTGGATTTCTCATCAGCAAGTACATGCACATAAGCAGGACAACCAAAAATCTGTAATTGATCAAAACTAACATCATGACCAGTCCATACCTCTTCTGCAACTTTCCCAGCCAATGATGCCCTTGGCGATCTGTTGATAAGATAACACGCCATGTTAACAGCCTCAGCCCAGAAGTGTTTGGGAAGCCTCGCATTCAACCGCAAACATCTGGCTCTTTCATTCAACGACCTGTTCATCCGTTCCGCAACACCATTTTGTTGTGGTGTCTGGCGCACTGTAAAATGTCTCTTAATCCCATGCTCCTTACAGAAGTGTAGAAACTGTGAATTTGTGTACTTTGTACCATTTTCAGACTACAAACACTTGATTTTTCATCCTATTTGGTTTTCTACCTAAGCTTTCCAACGCTTGAGCTTCTAAAAAAACGTCAGACTTCTGTTTAAAAAAATACACCCAAACTTTCCGTGAAAAATCGTCAATAAAAGTAACATAATACCTAGATCCACCTAAAGACGATGTCGTGGAAGGCCCCCATATGTCAAAATGCACATAATCAAGAATCCCTTGAGTTGTGTGCTTCGCAGTCTTGAAACAGACTTTAGTTTGTTTACCAAGAACACAATACTTACAAAAATCGAGCTTAAAGCTTTTGACACCATGCAACAAATTTCTTTTGTGTAATTATGCCATACCACGTTCACTAAGATGAGCAAAACGCATAAGCCACAGTTTTGTAGTATCATCACATGACTCAACAGAATGAACTCTGCCTACAACGATACTCCCTAACAATCTGTAAATATTCAATGCAGTCATCTTTCATTTCATCACAGTCAAAGCTCCTTTAATAATCCGAATGGTTTCCCTATCCTCATCAGCCTTAGGGATAAAACCATTCTTGTGCAAAATGCCCAAAGAAATCAAATTCTTCTTCAAATCTGGGATATGTCGAACACCACTCAACGTCCGAACAGAGCCATCATACATCTTAATTCTGACATCACCAATACCAACAATATTGCAACATCGATCATCACCCAAATAAACAGAACCAGAATTAACCAACCTGTATGTCAAAAACCATTCTCTATTTGGCATGATGTGATAAGAACATCCAGAATCAAGAATCCAAATATCTGTCAATTGAGTCGTTGAAATAGAGAGCATATCACCCTCACTGCAATTAGAGTTCTCATCCTCAACCACATTCACAGACTTGGATGAATCATCATGCTTCTCATCAGTCTACTTTTTCAACTTCGGATAGTCTCTCTTCATATGTCCCGCCTCCTTACACTTGTAACAGTGAATTGTCTTCTTATCCCTACCAATCTGTAAATATTCCTTGCGGTCATCTTTCCTTTCATCACAGTCAAAGATCCTTTAACAATCCGAATGGTTTCCCTATCCTCATCGGTCTTAGGGATAAAACCATTCTTGTGCAAAGTGCCCAAAGAAATCAAATTCTTCTTCAAATCTGGGATATGTCGAACACCACTTAACGTCCATCATACATCTTAATTTTGACATCACTAATACCAACAATATTGCAACATCGATCATCACCCAAATAAACAGAACCAGAATTAACCGACATGTATGTCGAAAACCATTCCCTATTTGGCATGATGTGATAATAACATCCAGAATCAAGAATCCAAATATCCGTCAATTGAGTCGTTAAAATAGAGAGCATATCACCCTCACTGCAATCAGAGTTGTCATCCTAGACCATATTCACAGACTTGGATGAGTCATTACGCTTCTCATCAGTCTGCTTTTTCAACTTCAGACAGTCTCGCTCCATATGTCCCGCCTCCTTGCACTTGTAACAGTGAATTGTCTTCTTATCCCTATATTTGGATCTGGAATTCCGTTTGCCAGACCCTGCCTTCTCTGGCTTCCGTCCACGGTCTCGATTACCCTTGACATATAAGCTATCGGCTTGAGAGCTTTCCCCTGCATTCTGTTTCCGCTAGTTGTGAGCCAACAAGGCTGTAGTAATCTCCTCAATGTTGATAGTCTCTTTCCCATATGTAAAAGTAGTCACTATGGGTTCGTAAGAGGGAGGTAACGAATACAATAGAATCATCGCTCTATCTTCATCCTCAATTTTCACATCAAGCTGAGCCAAATCAGAAATGATTTGTTTGAAGACATTCACGTATTGCGCCAAATCATGATCGTTCTGCATCTTCAGCCCATACAGCCGCTGCTTTAGATACAATTTTGTCATTAAGGATTTGGACATAAACTAACTTTCCAACTTCCTCCAAATTTTATCTAGAGACGACAGATGCATGACGTGATACATGACCTCGTCCGCCAAGCATAATCGTATGGTTCCTGCCGCTCATTGTTGTAATTCTTCCCAATTGGTATCAGATGTCAGGAGTAAAATTCGAAGTTACGAAATTTGATAATCAGGGTAACTTTGAATTATGGAAAACGAGGGTGAAGGATCTGTTGGCGCAACAAGGGGAATAAATTAAGTGACCAATTATGTTATAAACTAATAAGGTATTAAAAGTGTCATGAAAATAAAAGTGTAGATACTATTAAAGTTGTATTTATAATTCGATGAGAGGCAGAGTTATAAGTAAAGACAATAACTGATTCAATCAATTATATAATGATCCCCAAGAAATAGATATCATATTTTCTCTTATCCTCGTCAGAGAGTTTATACTAAAGGGAATTCTATATTCTTGGAAGATCACAACCAAAGAAATATCCAAAGATCTCAACCTTTTAGGTAGTCTCTAACAATGGATTGAGGTATGCTTCTGTAAATCTAGTATTTATTTTATTCTTAATGGTTTGACATGATTAGTGGAAAACCCTAAATTTTGGGTTAGTAGTTCGGGTCAATCCTAGACCTATATTTAGAGACCAAAAGATTTGTTAGAAATAGTTGGACCAAACTAAGTGAAGGTGGGCTTGAGGTAGGCTCGAGAAGTTAAGTGATAGAGATGATTCTAAAATGAGTTAAGAGAAGAGAGACTAAAAGTGTAATTTACCCGTTGCTTATTTCAGAAGCTGAAAACCCCCTTTCATTATATATTTTACATAAACCACTCTCCTTAATACTCACCAAACACTCATCCTTTTCTCTTCAACTTTTTCTATTCCTTTTCTTTTCCAAAGTGAAGATTTCAAGCACTTCAAGTCTAGTTTGGATAAAACAAGGTGAGAATATTAATCCCCATCTTTCTAGCTTCAATTTAAGTTCTATTTCTCAAGTTTTAGCCATAGAAACTAAAAATGGGGTTTTTAGGTTTAAGAGAACCTAGTGATTCAACCTCATTTTTAATGGATTTAAGTTATAAGAAGTGTCTTTAACTTCAATCCAAGAACCTAGTTGAGTTACTAATCCGTTTTTTTACCTTTGTTTAGAGAAGGAAGTGGGAAAGAGATCAAAAACAAGAGGGAAAGAAAAGTTGACCCTTGGTTGATTGGGGAGAGTTTCTAGTACCCAAGAAGCAAGGTAACATATTTACAACTTTTTCATACCATTTGTGGGTCACTAGGAATGTATTATAGCTTAAAAGTTGAGTTTGAAGCATGTTTAGTTGTTTCATGGTAAATTCTATGTTTTAATGTTACAACATGTTTCAAAGCCTTATTTATGACCCCTTAATATCACATAAAACACTAATAATGGTTGGGAACCTCAATAGACCAGTCTGGGTGAGTTTGAGTATGAAATTTGAGCCCAAGTAAGGTCATTTGGAGCAGGGTACCAGTATTGTTCTTACAGTACTTATACTATTCTTCAATTAGTATAAAAAATTAGCCTAAGTCTAAAAGGGAGTATCGATACTCTTTAATGGAGTATCGATACTAGGGTATTGGTTTCGAAATCCACTGCTTGGTATTGAAAATGATTTAACAGAGGACATTTTTTGTATCGGTACTCAAAGAAGTATCGATACCTAGGGTATGGGAGTATCGATACCGAGGCTATTTTTCAAAATATCAAACCGAAAATTGTATCGATACCCTATCTTAGAAGTATCGATACTGATAAAAGGGTATCGATATTACCCCATTCCTGTTTAGCTAAAATTAGAAGTAGAATATTAATACCCAAGGAGGAGTATCGATACTTAAGGGTCAGTATCGATATCGAGTGGCCAATATTGCTACCAACGTACATTTTGGGGCATTAATTTTCAAGGGATTACAAGAAGGCAATGAGGTTTCCCAAGGACTCCATAATTAATTACTCTCAAATAAGACTACAAGTGAGAATAAGAATAATGTTTAATTTCATTAGAAAAAAAATTAATTAGGGGACATAAAACTAGCGTTGTTTGAACACTCGGGAAATGGTTTGGACACCCGAGTCACTTTAGCAAATGATACTAGTATCGAGAAAGTAGTTTCAGTCTGGATATCTTTAGGTAGTGCGCAAGGCACTTTAAACTGACTAACTCAGACGCAAGGTCTGACACTCACGAGGGGTGGGTTAGTCGAGGGTGTTGTGGCCGATGTAGAGATTACGGGCCACATCCTCAGTAGACTAGAGGGGTGTGTGAGCTCCAAGATACAGAACCCTTAGCCGCACCATGATGTGTATCATAGATAGTGCATTATACGAGTATACTCACTGATGCATTAGACTCGATAGCTTGAGCATTCTATTGAATACATTTAGCATGATTTAGTTGTTAGTGTGACATTGGGCTAGTTAGCTCAGAGTTTGGAATTTATTTCCTTACGCATGTTAGTAGAGGAGAAGTTGAGGAGCCTTTTGCCCAGTTGAGATCCAGACCGAGTGTAGCAAAGTACGTCTCGAGTTTTTCTTTAAAGGGCATGTATATTTGTGGACCCTTGTACTTATTGAGTCGTAACTTTATTTAAAACGCTGGTATGTATATTTTGATTTATTATTTTTGGGAGCTCCTAATGTAAACTATTTTATATAAATGTAGTCCATTTATTTTATCATAAGCACTTTCAAGAAAACCATTTCAATTAAGAAAATTTTTGGTTAGCCACTCCAGTGGTTCCGTGTAGCATTCAAATCGGTCGACTGTGTGTCGTACTGATTTAGGGTGTTACAATTAAATCTTGATTAGGTTTTCGTTTTTATTTATGGTTTGGTTCTAACATACATAACATAGGTTCTCATTTCAGTCATTGATTTTTTTTAAATAAAATCTTTATTGTAGTCCAGAATTTGAATGTCATGTATTTGTCATCTTAGGCTGCCTACCATGTTCTTTCTTTAATATAAATTATAGATAAATATTAATTTTGTAAAATATAAAACAAAACAAATATAATTCCATAAATTAAAAATAATAACGATCAAAACTCCATGTTTTCAAAGATATATTAACTCCTGTCGTTATTAATTACAGTTTTTTTAATCGCATCCTATTAATCATGCTTGATGAGTTGATGTTGGCTATCTTCCCATTTTACATTTTGACAAGCTTACTGATAAAAAAGAAACGAAGATGACAGCCTCTCAAGGAGTTATATGGAGAGAATATTAAAAGAATGTTAAAAAATAATTAATATGTTTTTATTATGTTCAACATTTTAAATAATGTTATTTTTTAATTAATCACTGGTATCCAATCTATTGACCGACTAATTCAGATTGGGTCCTGTAGAGGTGAGGGCGACCCTCCTTACCCAGTCTGCTTCATTCACAAACGTCATGATTTGAACCCTAACCTTACTTAAGAAATCTAGTGCCTCACCCCACAAAACCAACTAGTTGTTGGTTTAAATAATGTTACTTTATGTTAATTACATGAAACATGTATTATTTATTAAATTAAAAATAAATATTCATCATGGTCATAACATCTTCATTCGATTTCATATTCAAATTCTCATAACTATAATTGAGAAGACTGATTTTTATTTCTTTCACTTTATCGGTTCCCCACAAGTGACTTAGAGTATGTCCCAAATTTTCTTGACATTAAAATAAGAAGACACTTCCATACATCTGAGCCTAGTGCACAAAATAGAATATGCAAGACATTTGCATTGAGTTGGAAGTTCTTCTTCTCATCTTTGTTGTAATCTTTCATCTCTTTTGTTGGAGTGAAAAAATCATTCACTAAAGGCACGAATCAAATGACCTCGGTGTAAAGGATTTGTTGTTATTCCTTGAGGTCCTCGGTTCGAGCACCAGGAATGTCAGGGGTGTGAGCGTTCAATGTCAAATGGTGGAGAGTTATCTATGAACATAAACTACCTTGTACTTACCCCAAATTAATAAACAAAATCATTCACAAAAGTGTTCTAAGTCACTAGATCATTAGCTTGAATGAAGAGTTTCATCATAGTATTCCAATAACTATAATTTACTTCATTGAAATAAGGTACTTTGTTGTTCGATTGTGAATCTTCAATGTAGTAAGAATCGGGAGTTGAAGTCATCTTTTGCGGTTGAAGCAGAATTTATTAGAACTCTTCTAAAATCGTCTCAAGAAGTTGTTAAAATTTCAAATGAGTCATGCTCTGATATCAATTGTTAGTTTTTGATAAATCAAAATAAGTCCAGAGTGGTGGAAGCAATATGTGATAGAAAAATTGGTCAATAATTTAGAGCGGTTAGACTTCTAAACCAAGTCAACATCCACTACTTTAACATCCACAGATTTCTCAAATCTATTAAATTTGCTAACATTTAAAGGCAAAGTGTAACCTTACAAATACCTCATGATTTATACCAAATTATTGATTACTCTCTCTAATAAAGAAATTACAAATTTAGCAAACACACAAAAATCTCACAAAATAAATAAGTTTGCACAATTAAACACTCATCCAATTCACATTAAATAGACAATGAACCTTACAAGTATTTTAAAATGAAAAATATGATAAATAAACACTCTAAAACTCTTTTGATATTGATATATTCTTATAATGTTGTTTCTTGTTGATCTCTATTTGATTCTTGGATCATTTTATGTCTTCTAATATATTCTTAGTCGTTTGAAATCGTTGGAGGTTGATTAGAGTCACTGAGAGCAGTGATCTAGAGCATTAAATGTTCACATGCAATTTTGATATCAATACCAAGAGGTGGATGTCAAAATCAATTAATCAATATTTAAAAATTATAATTAGATAATTCACTATCGATACCGATATGTGGGTATTGATACCAATTGCTCAATATGAAAATCGTGATCTCGATATCAATACTACAAAGTCTTCTGGAATAGGCAATGTCAATGTTGTTGAATTAATATTTTGGTATAACAATTAAATTATCAAATTGATTTTTGGACTTAAATTAAAAAATATGTTTTAAATATTTTCCAACTTAGTTAAACCTTTTCAAAAATATATTCGATTGTTTTCGCCCTTTAAAGTTGATTTTTCAAGACATTTTGACTCAAAGGATCAATCCTTTGGATTCCAGTAGCAATAGATCAATTCTTTGACCAAAGGATTGATAACTTCACTAAAATGATTGATCTCTCAATAAAAAGGATTGATCTCTTTCTTGCAAAGGTCAAATTATTTGAAAAATGATTGATCCTTTGTGCATTAAATGATGTTTTTTGTTGTAGGTAACGAATATAATGATCCCTACGGTTTTAAACAACTAGAATTCATAGAGAATGTATAAATTGAAAGGTCAAAACATCTCAAGGTTAAGTAGAACCATATTGAACAAACATACCAACATAAAACAAGTATTTTGTGCTTAATTTTCTCATATTCTTTGTAACACATTTGTGAGCTACATTGTCTAATTATTGCAAACGTATTTACCTTTGTGAAATTTTCATTTTATTTGCTTCATTTGTAATTATTCTATGGGAGAGTGTGTAATTCAAGGTTTTAGGACCTTGAAGCATTTGCAATTAGTCGTAGTTGCACGCAATTCGTGTACTAACATGAAAAGTTTTTACATATATCGTTTTTATTTCTTTTCGTTCGAAATGTGCAAAGACTATATTACTTTTTTAGAGGATTGTTTTGCATAATTTTAAAACTAATAAGACCTAAAAGGTGTTTAAACTAAAATATTAAATCCAACTAATGACAATTTTAATATTTTGGATCAAACTGTTTCATTTTCAAATGTATAAAGATATAATAGAGAGATTAAAATGGACTTTTTTGTTTTAATACAAGGAATTATTGTAGACTACCCAAATTAGTACTTCGGAATCCCTTGGTTTTATTTTAAAATGCCCAAACTATGGCATTCAAATGCCATTGCCCTATTGATTTTCACGTTTGGAAAATTATTTAGCAAAAGCATAAGACAATTTCAAAAGAAAATGATACTTTACATCTATTATTTTTTAGGCCTAAGTTCTCTTTTTGGTCAAATAGGTACTTAAAGTATTTTTTTTTATCAAAATAGATACCTAAAGTATTCAATTTTCATCTGAGTACCTAAAATATTTTTTAATTAATGTCACATGTCAACTTTTTTTAGAACTTGGATGAAAAATATTGAATATTTTAGGTACCTATTTTGACATAAAATACTTTTAATACCTATCTTGACCAAAAAAATAACTTTTGGTACTTATTTTGACTAAAAAATACTTCAAGTACTTAAATTAAAAAAAGTACACACTTTATATACTTATTTGTTATACAAACCTTTTTTTAATCAACCCAAAATTAAATTTATATTGATCAATTTAATTTAAAAAATAACAAACAAACAATGAAAATTTAAAAATTAGGTTGTTCAGTGGGTTAAATAGCCCTAGTTTAGAAGGAAAACTCTTACCTATTTTGAGTACCAAATTTGAAATCCCTATCTTGTCATCAAGTGGAGAACAAAATATGACAATTAAAGGTGTTTTGGACTATGTATACTATAGTGCTTAATTTGACACAATGTGAATGTCACTCCCACAACACTCACAAGACCAAAGAAAACAAACCAATCAACCATTTGATTAAAACTAAATTTAAAGGTTGGTTTCGGTTAATATAAAATGATATCATTTGAGTAGTATTATATGTACGTGAATTTATCTAAAAGTATAATATTAAAAAATTATATTTATTTAAATTTGAATCACATATTCTTAAACAATCGTAAAATACATATGTATTTTTAATTCCTCTTTTCGATAACATGTTTAGATTAGTTGGAGTATGGAGCAGGTGTCCATCTTTTAAGGAAAATACAAATTTGAACCTTTCCATATATCTGATAAAAGTTTGTTTGCTCTATTTCCCCCCCTGCATTTGTAACGTCAATGACTGGTGGGTCCAAAATAAAATTAGAATATGCTTTTTGTGTGAGAGAAATGAGCACACACACGCCATTTGATTTTGCTTCCAGAATTTTGAGTCAAGAAAGATATGGTGGCCTTCATGTACTTAAACCTCCGTCGAGAATCATTTTTATTTTTGAAATAATATTAGTATTTAAGTTTTATTAGAAACCCACCAGAATTCTGAATTTAAATCTGTATTTTTATATTTTAATTTATTCCGTGTATGTTGTAATAACTTTTCTGTATAAAATTCTTTAAAAAAATCTTAAAAATTCCTGTCTAAAAGAGGAAGATCAACTTTCTCTATAGATTGTTGACTCATTCTTAAGATTTAATTTTAAATTCTTTCATTTGAGGTATAATTTATCTTATTATTGTCACTTATATAAAATAACATGTTTTAAAAAATATAAGGGTAAAATATACATTTAGTATATAAGTTATCAATTTTGTTTCGTTTTAATACCTAAATTTTCATTTGTTCCAAAATCATACATAATGTTCACTTTTTGTTCTATTTTAGTACCATGCCATTAAAAACTTAAAGACAATGTAATTTTTATGGGTAAATTACATTATTCATCACTCAGGTATCTTCCCACTCCTATTTTGGTCACTAAAGTTTAAAAAAAATTCAATTTAATTACTCAACTTTCAAATTGCTCATATTTTAATCCTTCTAACTTATTTTTGTTAATAATTTTTTGTGACATGACATTTTTATTATTATTTCATTAATATATAATTAAAATAAAAAACTTAATTTTGAAAGTTAGATTGATTAAATTAGGAGTAATTTGAAAGTTAAGTCATTAAATTTAAAAAATTTAAACTTTAGCGACCAAAATAGTAGTGAGAAAATAGTTGAGTGATGAATGATGCAATTTACCCATTAAAAGATGTCACGTACAACTCGCCCATTAAGTTTTTAACATTGAGGTACTAAAACGAAACAAAAAGTAAGTGTTAGGCATGGTCTTAAAACAAATGAAAGTTTAGGTACTAAAACGAAACAAAATTGATTGTTTAGGTATTAAATGTGTAGTTTACCCAAAATATAAAGACAAATTAACATTTTTCGTAGTTGAAATGCCTTGCATGTTATTATTATTATTATTATTATTATTATTATTATTATTATTATTATTATTATTATTATTATTTCCTTCCCTTCATGAAAAATAATTAGTGGAACAACTGTTTTGGTTAGACCATAGTCTATATAGTAGAACATTATCAGATTTGGAATAGACATCCACTTCATTTTCATCATTTATAGATTGGGAAACAAAGTTACTGATAATCCTTTTTTTCCACCTGTAAAATAACCACATTTCCCTACTCTACGGCTCTACATGCACCCCTCTAGAGTTTGTTCCCTCCATTTTTGTCACCTTCACTATATGGAAAATTCAGTGATACTTTACCTTTTATGAATCAAATAAGTATATGGTTAATCCATGTTTATAATTACCAATTATTTCATTATTATTTAAAATATCAATATAAAAGGTTTACTAAGTATTCATTAATTGCATTCTTCGTTTTTTTTACTATCACCTTAACTAATACCTAATATGTGATTTACTCTAACGCAGAAGAAAGGCTTAATATCAAAATAAGTGTCCAAACTAACCTTTATTTTTAAGTAGGTGTCTAAACTATATTTTGACTCATCCAACTGTCTAACGTTACAAACGTTATAATTTTAGGTGCCTAAAGTTACAAATTTTACCTTTTTAGGTGTCCACGTTAATTTCTCCATTAAATGACATGTGCCATAATATGATAATTTTAGTATTAAGCCATTCTAGGCTTAATACCAAAATAAGTGCCCAAATTATACCTTATTCCCAAATAGGTACCTAAACTAATTTTTGAAAAAAAAATTTACAATCTTAAAATTTTAATTTTCCTTAAAAATAAAAATATTATTAAAAATTAAAAAAAAAATATCCCTACTTCTCCTTTCCCTCTCCCTGCTTTCATAGCCAAAGGTCAAACGGCTGGTTAAACGGCCCATCAAATGGTTGGCTACCACAGTCAACTAAACGACCATTTATCACGATCAAATTTAAGGGATTGAATATTTGTGATTTTAGGGATAAGAGATTGAAATTTGGGGATTTGTGAATTTTGGATTTTAAGATGATGGTAAGGGTTGTGATTGGTCATTAGGTGTTGGTGACGTATGGGTGGCCAGTCGCGCAGCAATGGATGGTCGGAGATGACCGGCGGTTAAAGTAAATGAGACTAGAATAAGAGATATTAAGATTTGAGTTTTTTTATATTTTAGAAAAAAATTGGGGCCATTTCAAAAATAAAATATTTTTAAGTTTTTTTAAATAAATTTTCAAAAATATCAGATTATGACATGTGTCACTTAACGGAGGAAATTAATAGGGTTAATGGCCTGGGCACCTAAAATGATAACGTTTGTAACATTAGGCATCTTGATGAATCAAAAAATAATTTAGTCACCTATTTGAGAATAAATGTATAGTTTGAACACTTATTTTGGTACTAAATCCAAAGAAATTATAGCTTGATGGTAAGGAAGAAATCCTAGAATTTTGAGGTTTTAAATTTAAACCCTACCATTATAGGTTTACTCTAGATTTAATATAATGAGTTAAAATATATTACGTAACATGTAACTTAAAAAAATACCCATAAACTATTAGAATATACTTTTTTATTTATAATTATAACATTCTCGAAAGATTATTTATGAAAATAGTATCATTTTGTTCAATGTAGGATGGAAGCGTGCGTCGTCGAAACATTTTTTTTATTAAGTGTCAATACCAATCAAACTTATTTCGTTCAGAACGCTTTATTAATTCAAATCCTTAATCTTATATAAGAGATTTAATATATTTTTATTAATTAATTGTTTATATATTGTAACTAGATAAATAACATGAAATAAAATAAATATTAAATTTAAAACTTAATTCAACTTAAAACTTTTTACACAAAAGAATCTTATGCTTTTGTACTAAAATTTGATAGAAATACAACATGAAAACAAATACTAATTTCGGAAATTAATTGGGAGTCAAAAGGAAGAATAATGAGAAATAAGAATTGCGAGGATGCTTTGATTGGAGTGACTTAAGTACTGTGTCAACTAAAATTTGACAAAGCAAACATCATATCAATTCCAAGGGGAGTAAAACAAACGTCCATGGGTGATATCAACCCACCCCAACATATAAAACAAAGTTAATTGTATGGTGTCTCCAAACTATAACTTTTCTTTTAAATTAGTTTTTAAACTTTTGAATATTTTAATTTTTACGACACTCATTTTAAATTAGTCCTTAAACATTTGAATATTTTAATTTCATCTGTAAATTATGATCCTCTTTCTAAATTAGTGCTCAAACCCTTGAACATTCCAAATTCATCCAAATATGAAATTAATTTCAGCAATAGTTTAACCTAAATTTTGGTTTTCCCCCCTCAAACATATAATAATATAACTTGACCTATCGATTTTTTTTATCAAGAGATGTTATAAGTATATGTGTATAGTTTGTGTCACACCCCAAAATTTTAGGGCTAAATTAAATTGCGTAGGAATTTTGGTGTTATTTTGCATACTTGGGAAAGTATGAGGACCTCGCATGATTTAACCGAGTTTTGTTTTAAGGAAACAAAAACCCTATTTTCCTTTTTTTCATTTTCCCTCTTCATTTTGTCAATTGTCACCACTTAGCCCTTTATTTTTTTTCTCATCGCCTCTTTCGATTCTTCTCTGTTTCGTCGTCGTTCCTAGCACCGTGGTTGACACCTTGGCATTATTCGCTTCGTCTTAATGTGGCCTTTTTTCCAGTGTCTCTACTGTCTTTGTCGCATTCACAATTAGCAGTCGGGGTGGTGGTATTTTTTTCGGGTTTTACAAAAACCATATCCTTTTTTTCTTAAATCAACCCCGATAAGTGACTCCATGTGTCCTAAAATGTAAATCTACAGTTTTTTGTTTATTGTGGCACACGTTGTATGCGCATGTGGAAATCATTTTCCTGTAAAATCAGCCTAAACCAGTTTGAGAGTTAAACCGGCCTTGAATCAATCTAACCCAAAGTAAACCCGACTCAAATAGGACTGAATCGCCCTAACATATATATTGTTTGACCATTGATCGTTAACTGTTGACCATTGATCTTTAACTGTTGACCATTGACTTTGATCGTTGACTTTGACCATTGACTTTTTTCTGTTAACCTCTCTTCGACATATTAAGTCTGTTTTGTCAAATTCTGACTCGAAGGTCTCGTTTTGCACCATTTATCACTTTAAATTACAATTATATTGAGTAAATTATGATATTTTGGACTCACTTTTTGGTATTATGTTATGAAGGTGATCATTGTCTCCATATCACTCTTCTGTAGATCCGGACCACCCCCGCTCAGCTCAGTTTGATTTCACATGTTTGACTTGAGATACACGTGAGTGATGTTTAGCAAATTAATAGTCTATTTCGGATTAGATGTATTATTTTTGTACTCATATAGTAGTGTATTATTTTTTGGTCCCCATTTCACAGGACCTAGTACTGTCAATCGTGGGAAGCATAAAGCATAGTTGATTTTATTTAGCTAATATAGATGTGTCCCTTTGACCCATATAATACGTTTAATAATTTTATGCTATAATATTGTATGATTGTGTCGGTAAATAACTTATATTCTTGTTATGTTTATCAATAGTATGTCTGGTTTCTAACCCCATCTTTTTTCTGTAGGAATCCTTTGTTAAAAGGCAACATTCCTATTCTAATTTTTATTTCTAACTGGAATCCTCTTTCGACGGTAGTATCCTCATTCTAATTTCTTTATTCTGATTTGGGTACCTCTTCGGAGGGTAACATGCCCATTTTGTATTATCCAAGACGAAAGATAAAGTTGTGTGAATTTTTTTTATAATATTTCAATTACGTTAGTTGGTTTATTGTTGATTAAGTTTTAATTTGCATTTTATGACATGTATGAATTACTTATGATTTGTCATCGATGTCTGTCGCACATAGACCTTTAAAGTTCCGACTAGTACTTGGATGATCAACTAGTAACACATTTTCATAATTATCGTGTAGACGTTTTCGAACTATACTTTTATTTTTGTTTTCACTTTTTATTTTTCATTAACTATATATATGTATATTGAGATTTTGAGATATTATATTATTTTTAATTGTTTCACACTTTAATATCGAATTATGTTAAATTTTATGAACTCTTAATTCTATTTATGATTTTCACCATTATTTTGACGACACATATGATCTCCGAGATTTGATTGTAACGTCCAGGTCGAGTTTAAGGGGATACAATTTGTGGTATTAGAGCTTAGGTTTAACTTTCGGACTGTATTACCTAAAAACCTTATATTGTTTTGTAAATCAATTTTTGCATGCATCGAAAATGTTTTGGGTATGGGAAATATTTTCTAAAATCTATTTTGATTATAAATTTTGATAAATAGTATAACCTTTTTCGTTTTCAAATATGAAAATTTTATATATGTTATTCTATTTCAAGACTTTAGTACCATATCTGACTTTATCTGCTTCTGTTTACATTTGATCTCAGACTCAGTAGATAGTATGCCACCTCATAGAGGTTGATGTTCTTTTATACCACCTCGTATAGGTGGTAATACTATAAGGCAGAGAGGTTGGACGAGT